>NC_056660.1:234237464-234542047 GCF_018350195.1 Panthera tigris
ACCCACTCCTGAGGCTGTGGGAAGTGGGGCGCGCGGGGAGTGAGCCGCGCTTTCGCGGGTGGGGGACAAAAGGTGAGGGTTTTCTGCCCACCGGATATCGTGGGCCTCTTGGCGGAAGCCGCCGGGGACCCAGAGGGCGGCCCGAGGGAGGCAAGCTGCCTGGCAGGCGTTCCCAATGCCACGGCCAAGGCAGAGTGGAAGCAGGCAGCCGGACGTCCAACGTGGCTCCTCTGCCACCGTCAGAAGCACTGCCGCTGGGAAGGGTCCGCTTGGGCCCCCTCCTGGGTCTTGTACCAGCCGCAGACCACGGCAGGGCAGCGGCCCAACAGCGTCAGGTTTTCCGAGCCATTCGAGAACTCCCCGGCCCCCCCCGGCCCCTGGCCTGCAACTACCTTCTCCCGGTTGACTGTCAGCTGCAGGGGCCTGGCCCAGAAGACCCTCTGTGCTCCTCACTTGCCCCCCCAGGGAGCAGAGAGGAGCCCCAGGGCACTGAGGGGTAGGCAGCTCCCGCCTCCCAGCCCCACCCCTCCCCTGCTACCCGCCCTGCGGTACTGGGACCCTTGAGCTGGGCCTGCTGGGCTCCTGCTGCTGGGGACCCGCAGACTCTGCCCAGAGGCTGCCCCTCAGCAGTGGGAGGAGGGAGAAGGGCCTGGGCCTCCCTTTTCATACTGGCGGATTCCAGGCCCTGTCAGTGTCTCTGCCTCGCTTTGCCCTGGGCCACATCTGAGTCCTCAGAGAGTCCCTTCCCAGCCCCACAGGGCCCCTCCTCCCACGTCTGAACCTGAGCTGCAGGGGACGTCCTCCAGGCGTCCGTTCTTGCAGGTTCTGTCCTTCGCCCGAGGTCGCCTGCAGCCTGCGGGGTGGCAGGTGCCTCTGGCAGCACCGAGGTCCCCGTCCTGAAAAGAGGGGACTGCCCCCCCCCAAAGCCTGCTTGTCCACATCGCACTCTGACCCCGAGCTGAGCAGCCTGTGAACCCACGTCACCGCAGAACCAACCACGAGGGACCGTACCTTCTCTGCCTGGAGGGCCCAGGCCCTGGCTGCAGCAGAGAAAAAGGCTGCCAGGCCTCCCCCCTCCCCCACCCCGCCTGGCCTCCCCCTCCCCCAGCCTCCCTGGGGCATCCCAGCACAGGCTGGAGCTCAGCCGGTGGGAGAAGTCAAGCCCAAGACAGGAGGTGAGCGGCCAGCAAGCTGTGCTGGGCTTCGTGTGGACGGAGACGCCTGTGAGGCCACGGGCCCAACAGGGGGTCCAGGGTACCAGGGGGTCCAGGGTACCAGGGGCCCCAGACAGCCCGCGCCGCGGGGACCGGTGACAGAGAGCTCAGTCAGTGGAGTGGCTTCGCAGTGGCTCTGCCCAGCGTTGTTCTTGCTCACCTGCTGCACTTGTGCGGACCCTGCGGTCACCACCCTTCCTCTCCCCCCCACTGCCGGGCCGTGCCTCCAAGGGGGCTCCAGGCACACCTGGCTGCGCGGCCTGCACAGGACGCCCCTCTGGGCCGCCACTGAGGGGCGGTGCTGGGCGTCCCGGTGGCGGCTCCTCCCCTGGGAGTCTCCTTGGTGCTGCCGGGCAGGCCTGGTGGCTCGTCCCTTTGTCTTATTTGGCTGTCCTCCCCGCTCGGCCCCCTCGCCTCCCCACACGGCCGATCACCTGCGGGCCTGCTGGTGCCACGTCCCCGCCGTCCAGCTCCCCTCCACGGCCGCCACTACCATCCGGGGACCGGCAGCCCCTGGACGGCCCGGGAGCCCCCCACAGCCAGCTCCCGCCTTTCGCCACCAGCCGAGATCGGTGTCCAGCTGTCCGTGAGGACGACACCGCCGACAGGAGAGAGGCGGACAGGCTCTGGATCGATGCACCGTCTCCCTCTCTGCCAGAAACAGGATTTGGACTCCTCTCCACCGTCGCCAAGGCTCCCCGGGCTCCGGTCCACGGAGCTTCGTGCCACGTGACCCCACAGTCCTCCAGATCTGGCCGGCCCTCTGCCTCACCCGGTCTCAGCCCAGATGTTACCTGCTCAGAGCTTCCAGGCCCCTGTGCCCGCCCCCCCCCCCCCCCCACGGCTCCTGCGTTTTCCTTCCCCACAGTAGCCCCGTTCTCCCAGGAGGAAGATGAATGTGAGATGTGAAGGGGCCTCGCTGTGTCCACGCCGGGCCTCGTCCGCTGTCCTCCCTGGACGGGGGGCGGAGGGGCAGCCGCCCCCCCCAGCCCCTCTCCGCCTCCCCCGGCTCTTCTCCGACTTCGGCGCTTCCTGCAACTGTACCTTAACAGGGGCCTCTTCCCTGCTCACCTCCAGGTGCCCTGAGACCAGACCCAGAGACCACGCTTCGTCCACCTTCTTTTCTTCCCTTCCCCGGCACTCGTTCATCACGCGGCAAACGTCGCCGGATGACCGCATGCGCCAGGCACACGGCGCCTCGGGGAGGGGAGGCCCGACACGGCCCTGCCCTCGGGCCGCTCGCTCCCCGGCTTCCTGCGCAGCCCCTTTGTCTGCCTGGACCCTCCTCAGCGACTCGCTCCTTACAGGCGCCCACGCCGCAGGCCCAGCCAGCTTCCAGCACCTTCCAGCGCCAAGACCTGCTACGCGATTTGCGTGGCCCAGTGCAAGATGAAAACGCCAGGCCCTGTGTTCAAACGTACTGAGGCTTCGAAGGCACCGACAGCAAAGCGTGAGAACGAGAGCGGAGGGGGCACCGCACGCCCAGGGAAGCTCCCTGCCAGCGGCCTCCTGGCCACACCCCTCCTGGCCCCCTCACCTGCAGGACCAGGCCTCCTCCCAGTCCAGAGTCACAGAGTCACCCCACCCTCGCCCTCAGACTCTGCGCACTGAAGGGGCGCTTTGCCTCTAATGGCCCAGCCCTCCCTGTTCTAGGCACATCCATCCGGCCAGTCCACGGGCACCGACCCATATCACCCTCACCACACTCGGATTCCGGGTCTCACATTGCCCTTTCCGTCTGTCCGTCCAGGCCCTTCGTGATTCCGGTTACACAGGAGCTCTCCTGCCCGCCCACGCTGGATGTCTGTCCTCTCTCCTGGGGCCGTGGACATAAGACCCGAGGGAGCCCTGGGACACCTGCCGAGTGACCCCAAGAGGAGCCTGAGAATGGAATGTTCCTAAGAGGGAACGTTGGGGGAAAGGCGGCTTTGGGAGCAGCTGACCTCACAGGATTTTTAGGCAGATGGAGTGACCACGTGTGACCTGGGGGACAATGGACTCGATATCAAGGGGGTCAGACCTAGAGGGTGGGGGATTCTGGGCAAACACTTGGCAGGACTCTTGAGGACAATGCAGAGATGAGCACGCAAGCCCAGAAGGCGGGGCCTGGCCGAGCAGAGGGTCAGAGCCTGGCCAACGCTCGGTCAGAAAAGACTGTCACGATGGGAGGCAGCTACCGTCACGGGGCTCTGGTCCCCACCACAGCACACCTGCCACCAGGCCTCCTCCGGGATGCCTCCTTGAGGAGGGCTCTCACTCCCAGAGAAAGCGGACCTGCGCCAGAGTGAGAGCCGAGGCCTGGTGAAGGGGGCTCCGCTCCGAGGAGGTCCCCCAGGGCGTTTCCACATCAGACGCCTGGTAAAGAATCTTCCAGCCTTACCACCTCGGGGCTGAGAGGGTGGGTCCCTGCATTGGGGTGACAGGAGCAAGGCAGGCGTCACAGGGATCCCTGCTCACCGATGCCCTTGCTAAGGCTGTCCGCTGCCTTAGTACCTGCCTGCTGGTTTGGATCTGATCCCCTGGTCCTTCTAGGTAAGTCTGAAGGAGGGGGTCTCTAAGAGGCGCTGTCCAGGGAAGGCTGTGCTCCTTCAAGGACGGACTCCCTCGTGGGAGTCCCCGCTGCTGAGTTGCCCAGAACCCAGGGCAGCTGTCGCCTGCCAGCTGCACTGCCCACCCTCTCCCCCTGCCGCGGCCCTGGAGGTCCCTCCCCGGGAGTCTGGTGCCACCTCCCTACGTCCAGTACAGAGGCTAAGCCCTCTGCTGACCTCTGGCCATGGGCCTCACAGGGTGCCAGACGTTCTGTTGTAGGGTTCCTCAGAGACCGCTCTGATTTTCCATCCCTCTCCGCGTGGGGGGCCCCCGTGCCGTCCCCTCACCCGCTTCCACCGTGCGCCCTCCCAGCCCCGTGGGTTCAGGTCCCACGGCCTCCGCCCATGCGCCCACATCCTCATGGCCCCGAGCACCTGCTCGGGAACTGGTCTGTTCCTGCACTGCCTGACGTTTCCTGGGCTCCCCTCCCTTAGCACCCCTACCTTGCTTACCATCATCCACGGGACTGCCTGAGGTCTGGTGAGCCCTATTCAAGGTCTGGCACGACCTAGCCCCCTGGTGTCTTCCGTCCCACGCGGGCAAGTATTGTCACAGATTTGTGTGCTTGGTGTAGGGGGTTTCCACTGGGCTCTGCTAGGGGGCCTGAGGCTGGGGGCTACTCCGAGCGGGTCTCCTGGGTCTCCGGCCGGGGCGATCCTATGCCCTGTGCACCATCCCCCACGTCTCACGCCAGCCTCCAGGAACGCCTGGCCCAGTCCCGTGGTCGTCGTAGCTGTCTCTGGACTTGCCCCACGACCTGGGGCGGAGGTGGGGTGGGGGGGGGAAGGCACAGAAGCTCCCTGGTGGGGAACTGCCACTCTACATCTAAGCAGTGGCTTTTGAGATGTTCTCGGTGGCTGGAAAAGGGCCATTGGAGTCAAGGGAAAGGCTTTTTTTTTTTTTTTTTTTTTTTTTTTCTGGAGAAGGAGTGAAGAAGCAGTCATTCACCAAAGAGTTGTTGAAAGGATCAATGAGCACGTGAATATGTGGATATTCATCTGAATAAAAGTATAACCTTGTGAGATTAAATACCGGGAGCTCTGGCAATCACACTCCTTGGTATTTAAACAAATGACTTGAAGACGTATCTCCATGAGAAAGCCTGCACACAAGTTTACAGCAACTTTATTACAAATTGTCAAAACTTGGAGGTAACCAAGATGTCCCTCAGTAGGCGAGTGGATAAACCGGGGTCCATCCAGACAGTGGAATATTATTCGGCACTAAAAAGAACTGAGCTGTTGAGCCGTGAAAAGACAGAGAGGAATCTTAAATGCGTATTTTTAATTTTATTTTTTTAAGTTTATTTATTTATTTTGAGAGAGAGAGAGAGGACATGATCGGGGAGGGGGCAGAGAGAGACGGAGACAGAGAATCCCAAGCGGGCTCCGTGCTGTCAGCACAGAGCCTGACGTGGGGCTCGAACTTACACATTGTGAGATTGTGACCTGCGCCGTAATGAAGAACAGGACACTTAACCAGCTGAGCCGCCCGGGCACCCCAAATGCATATTTTTCAATGACGGAAGCCAATCTGCAAAGGCTACATGTTGCAGGACTCCAACTCTGTGACCTTCTGGACAAGGCAAGACCGCGAAGACAGTAAAGGGGTCAGTGGCTGTCACAGGCTGGGGGAGGGGGAGCTGCGTAGATAGAGCGCAGAGGATCTTGAGGGCAGTGAACCAACTCTGTGTGGTGCTGTAATGACACATACACATCATCCGTACGTGCATGAAAATCTATACAGTGTGCGACACCAGGAGTAGACCCTAACGCTCCCCATGGACGGGGTGTGAGGATGTGTCCGTGCGGGCTCATCAGCTGTAACAGACTTACCACCCGGATGCTGACGATGTCGGAGGCTAAGCACAGTGCGGGGGGCAGGGGCACGTGGGAACCCTGTACCTTCCGCTCTATCTTCCTGTGAACCTAAAGATGCTCTAAAGAGTAAAGTCTATTAAAAAAAAAAAGAACAAAAAGTTGCAGGTGCTGGAGGTGACAACAGAGAGTCTCCAAGTCAGAAGTGAATTTGGCACGTCGAAGCATCAGAAACCAGCTCAGAGTCTGGAGTGTAGGGAGCGGGAAGCCACTTACTGGAGTTGATTGCTTGGGGGGCAGGGTAGCACCTGCCGATGCCACCAGGGTCTTGGAAACCAGGGTAGACATGTTTGACACTCTAGGTGCAAGGAGCCGCCATAAAGAGTTTTCAGACACGGGGGTGGCATTCTCGGATTTGCGTGAAAACCTTTGGTTCCGGCTGCCTTCTGGAAATAGACTTGGGAGCCTGGGTGTCGTCTCCCCAGTTGGGAAGGAAGAGTTGGTGCTGGGTAGGTAGGAAGTCAAGGATGTGTTGATTCAATGACGTATGCAGCCTAAAAGAGGTTTACTTTTTTTTGGGAAAAAAAGCACACAACACAAAACTCTCTGGACCCCAGAGTGACAAAGAGCTTTTTTGAAAAGCAGTGTTTTGAGTTTCTAGGTGGTCTTGAGAAGCCACGGGTCTCAAAACTTCCTTATTTCTGAAACTGATGATTCAGATTGTGAGTTGGAATGGTGTTATTCTAAGATCGTGAGAATATAGTACATTCTGTAAATTATCCAGGCAGAAAATTATTGCCAAGAAGGGGGTGGTGGCGAAAGTGTCTTTCATTTAGAATAAGTGTGTAGCAATTGTTTGAATTTTAGATAAAATGATACCAAACATCTTCGGCCAGAAATTTTCCTTTGGGCTCATCTTCAAACCCTGCCATGAAGAAAAATGGTGCTGACTTGAACAGTGCATTCCAGATGTGTAGCGACTGCTCCAAGAGTTGGAGACCATATACCAGAATAAAAAAAAAAAATAGCTTAATGCTCTTTATCGAAAGAAAGATAGGGAAGTATGACCCCCAAATGTCTCTTGGATGCATCCTGTTGAACTTGCGGCTATACCCTGCATTTCTATTTAAGAAGAGATTTCGGATCCAGTAAGGCATTTTATGGTTGATGAGGGGAAAACTTAAATCTCTATTTAAACACCACTCTCTTTCTTCCCTTCTGCAGAGAAGATGGAATTACTTCTCATTTGCATGAAGAATAAACAAATCCATCACGTTGGGCGGGAGCATCGGGTGTCCTCACGGCGGTGCGGAATCTTCCGTGCGCGATGGTGTGTGTAGACCCTGAGCTGGCAAAGGAGTTCCTAGGGCACATTTGGCAGGTGGGCACTCCAAGTCCATTGGACACTCTCGCAAATGTGACTTCCCAGAGGTCCAAGGTTGAGGCGGTGTTTCTGTCATTTTATTCGAACTGCGTCACGCGGAAGTTAATTTCCAGGAAGCAGCCACCCGCATGGGAAGGCTGCCGGGCAGGGGCCAGCAGGGAGCTGTCGCCTTGGCCCGTGGAGCTGGCAGGCAGGACGGAGATGCTGGGTTTCTGCGGCTGCAGCCTGCTCTCTGGGCCCTCACGGCCTGCACCCAGAGGTGGCTTTCTGGTGCCCAGGATGCAGCTAAGGGTGCGTGTTCCCGGGGACGTGGCTAAGGCTGCACGTTCCTAAAGCAGGCTTCCCGCAGCGGCCTCCCCAGGCCTCCCCTTCCTGCCCCGGGTAGGGGACGTAGCTCTACAGAAGGCCTTCCAGACTCATTCTTGGAGCCTGGGGCAAGGACCACTCCTCCCTTGGACACTGATGGCAGCACACAATTCTTTGCAGGAGATCTCTTTCTGCTTAAAATAGCTAGTGGGGCACCTGGGTGGCTCAGTCGGTTAAGGGTCGGGCTTTGCCTCAGGTCGTGATCTCATGGTTGGTGAGTTCGAGCCCCGCGTTGAGCTCTGTGCTGATAGCTCAGCTCCTGGAGCCTGCCTCGGATTCTCTCTCTCTAGCTCTCTCTCTCTTTCTCAGCCTGTCCCTGCTTACTCTCTGTCTCTTAAAAAGAAACATTAAAGGAGCGCCTGGATGGCTCAGTCGGTTGGGCGTCCGACTTCGGCTCAGGTCACGATCTCATGGTCTGTGCGTTCGAGCCCCACGCCGGGCTCTGTGCTGACAGCTGGAGCCTGCTTTGGATTCTGTATCTTCCTCTCTCTCTCTCTCTGCCCCTCCTCTGCTCTCACTCTTTCTCTCTCTCTCTTAAAAATAAATAAACGTTTAAAAAAAATAAAAATAAATAAATACATAAATACATAAATTAAATAAATTAAGTAGCCAGTGATTCCTGCTGCTTGCATGTTGATGTGGCGTGGCTTTGGAGGCAGGAGCACACGCTACTCCCGAACCCGGTCCCCAAGCCGGTTCCCTGCTCACCCACCTGACTTCCGCCAACGACAGCGCATTCTCCCCACCAGCCCACGCTTCCCCTGCTCCCTTCCTCCTGCCTCTGCTTCCCTTCCTTGCACCTCATCACAGCAAGGGTGCACCCCTGCATCAGCTGACCCACAGAGCCCCACACTCCACCTGTTCCACATCCCTCACTGCTCTACACGCTAGTGCTCCTAAAGAGCTTCTTCTTTTTTTTTTTTTTTTAAAGCAAGTCACTGTCTTGGCCTAAATACTGCCACTACAGTAACCTACAAGACAAAGCCCCGCTACCATAGAAGGAGACTCACAGCCTCCTCTCCACCCCTCGCACAGTCTTCTGGAAGCTCTTTGGAAGCTTAATATCAATTAGAACATTAAGTCAACCCTCAAATTCCCAATCATGCCTTGGATGATGTCACCTTTCATTCGAGACGTTTCCCTCCTGCCCATAACTCCATCCAAATGCTGCTGCCTTTGACTCCGTGCCCCAGTCCCCCACCCTGCCGGAGAGGAGAGGGCTGTACCTGGCCCAGAACAGCGCCCTGCCCCATACCTCTGAGCCCTGCGCTACGTGCTTCTTCTTGAGCCACCCCACACTCTTCAACAGGTAGGGCGCGGCCCCTCAGAACCACACAGCAGCACTGTCTTCCCCAGTGCACATCGCAAAGTGACTCCTAAGGCTTTAATCTGTGATGGCGAGAGGGGAGCAGGCACTTGGGGATGATGGATGGAACTATAGCTCCGGCCATCAGACCTGGAAGATGGTGGCAAATACCTTATGTCTAGTACCAACCTGGTTGTGCCTTTCCTGTGTGCTTAGAAATATTTTCTTCGCCCGTGTTTCAGATTTTCCACCCAAGAAGCGGGGGTACGTATATTGTCTCACCGAAAAGGAATCCTGTGAAGTGCAGTGTTATTCCTAAAGCACTCTGTTTCTCATTGATAAATAGCAACATGGAGAGGACAGGGTAATCTTCTTTATGAAGTATGTTTAACTCACAGATCTAAAATTTGGGAAAGGCGAAAGGAGTTTGATAAATTTCAAACTTGACAAACATGATCTATTGTCTTTGAACCCAAGTGGTACTAATTTAGCAAAGAAGACCAAAAAAAAAAAAAAAAAAATCTTTGTTCCTGCCAGAGTTTATGTTTTTAATTCACTTATCTAAAAGTCTTTCCTATTCGTTTGGAAGGGAAATTCCCGTTTTGCACCAGGTTTGATGATGCATCTGTATGTTACAGGAGGAGAATGCACAATTTCCTCACACCAGCGTCTCCCCAGCACTAAGGGCTCACGTCAGGGCCTTGCCTTGCCCCCGCTTCGGCTCACGGAACCGTGCAGACTGAGCGTGTGTTCAGGCGGGGCACTGCTCTGGGACGTGGACGTGCTGGAGCTGCTCTCCTGGCCTGGCAGACACCTCCCAAGCCGGGACACTCTGCACCGTGCGTGACACTCGGGGAACAGAGAGACACCGCAGGGTCAGAGGCAGGAATCTCACCGGGTGTCCGGGGATGATTCACAAGAGCGAGGAGTATGAAATTTCGAGGTGGCCATTTAAAAAGGATTTTTCCAAGAACGGAGCCATTCGGTCTCGGGCGCTCCCGGGGGAGGGATGGCTTTGGCAGACGTACTGGCTTCAGGAGGGGAGCTGGAGGGTAGCACAGAGCTGGAAAGAAAGTCGTACTGGGCAGTGAGGATGGGCTCATAAACGTGGGCTGAGGGGCCCCTGGAGTTCCAGAAATACGGTTTGGCCACCAAGGACACCGTATTCTGTGGGAGGTGGGGGAGGAGAGGGGTTTTGTATGACAGTCTGGGCTTCTAAGGAAGGCAGCCTCCTTGGGATAGACGTCTTCTGTCTTCAGTGGGACAGAAATAAAGACACACATGGCGTACAATGCGTGATTTATGGCAACACGTGTATTTATAGGTACGCAGTGTGCAATCGCTACCTAACAGTGACTTTCCAGAAAGGCCAGGGGCAGTATGGCATTGTGCAGAGGCTAAGGGTTTAGGGTTTAGCCACTTGCCGTGTGGCCTTGGCGGAATACTCAGCCTCCGGGAGGGTTTTTTTTTTTTTTTTTCCTACATCTGTAAGATGCGGCTACGAGAACTTTCTCTGTGCTGACTTGGTTGCATATGCGATGTACCTGAGCAGCAGGTAGGTGCTTAGCGAGCGAGAGATGTTGAGCTCTGAAGACACACTATGTTCGTAAATTCGGTACTTGTGAATTTCTACTCCTTCGCCACAGGCTGTGCTCTCTCACTGGAAGCAGAACGAGCTACCAGAACACTCCCCTGGTTCTGGATAATAAGGCGAAGGGCTCACGCTTTGTCGACGTTCGAACTCGCCCCAGCGTGCGGCCCCTGGCATGCGCACGCCTGGGTGCAGGCCCTCTGTGGTCAGGTGGCAGGCGGCACGGGTCTGTGGTGGGGCTGCTGCATTTGCCCTTGTCACTTACGGAATGCTCCCCCTTCTGTCTCCAGTTCCACACTTTCCGTCATTTGAACACACCCTTGGAAGTCATTCGGGGTGTGGGTTTGAAGTCATGTGGAGAAAATGTTCCGCTCTGACAGCTGCCTTCCTTGCAAACTACGCAGGTGACCCTCTCCTGTCCTCACATGCGTCTGACTCTCTCACTTTGTACTTCTGGGTTTCCTACCAAGGACGGACCTCCCAGAGGCGTGCCCCACTCTAATGTGATTCAGGAATTTGGGGTGGGCTGGTTCTCAGTAAGAACCAACGCATCTATACCCATAACTGACTGCCACCATTAACATCTACTTGCTTTTCCTCTGTCTTAAGCGATCTGGCTTCACCGGTCTAGGTAAGTCTAGCCCAGAAAGATAAAATGTGCAAATAACTTTATTGCTAATATCAGGAACTTCCCCAGTATTAATTTAAATGGGTATCAGGCCACTGAATGTACAACGAACAGCAATGCCCGACGGTGTGCTTTCAGGGCTTGTCACGTCCGCTTCTGCTAAACTACAGGTGACCCTCCAACAACGCAGAGGTCGGGGGCGCCGACCCTCTCTCTGCACGGGCAGAAATCCACGTATAACCTTGACGCTTCAAAACTTCACCACCAACAGCCTACTGTTGACCGCAAGCCTTACCGCTAAGGTAAGCACATTGGCACACGTAAATTGGCACGTAAATTGTCACATAAATTGGCACACATTTGTACGTGACAGGTGTTATCTGCCGTGTTCTTACCATAAACGAAGCTAGAGAAAAGAACACGTTGAGAAACTCACAAGGAAGAGAAAATACGTTTACGGTGTTTATTAACAAATGCATTTACCGTATTTATTAAAAATTCCACGCGTTAAGTGAACCTACATGGTTCCGACCCGTGTTGTCCAAAGGTCAACTGGATTATGTCATGGATCGTGACCAGTAACGCAGCTCCATTTCCACTTGAAAGACCGGCCTTGGACCAGAAAGCAGAAACCTCACAACTATGTCCCCTTTGTCCAAGTCCCTCCCAGACAAATCCAAGACCGTCAGGGCAATGCCTGCCTGCGCCAGGGTGAGCGAGCAGCCCCCTCAGCCCTGCTTGTCCCCAGACTGCACTGGTAGGATTTTCGGGGAGCCAGCCTTCGGCAGCATGATGCGCACGCACGGGTACTTTTGGTCACCTCCCTGGGGGCTCTGCCCTCTGTGCTGAGCCCGTGGATCTCTGAGGACTGGCCACAGCCATGTGCAGGGCCAAGCGTCAGCTGCAGGAGGCATCTGGGTGGCTCAGTCGGTTAAGCATCGCACTCTTCTGTTTCCGTTCAGGTCAAGATCTCACGGTTCGTGGGTTTGAGCTCCCACTCAGAGCTCAGACTCTGCGCTGACGATGAGGAGCCTGCGTGGGATTCTCTCTCTCCCTCGCTCTCTGCCCCTCCCTTGCTTTCTCTCTCTCTCTCTCTCTCTCTTTCTCGCTCTGTCAAATATAAATAAATAAACATTTTTTTTTAAAGCATCGGCTCTGGGTCCAGACTCCCCCCTTACCAACACCTGCTCTCCTGGTGAGCTGAGAAGTCACAACTTCCCCTCCCCGTCAGCTGGTGTGTGCAAAGTGTGGACTTTGCAGATGTGATGGGAGGGTCTTGAGATGGGTGGGGGGGGGGCGGGGATTTCCCTTGATTCCCCAGGGGGGGACCCTAAATGTAAACACAGGTATCCTTTCAACAGGGATGCGGAGGGAGGTTTGGGAAAGAGGAGAAGGCCACGTGAAGGGAGGGAGGCACTGGGAAGTCAGTGGAAGGAGCCACAAGCCCTTCAGGTGGCCGATGAAATCTGGGGAGGTCTAGGCCGCAAAATCTCTGGTGCCTCCCGAAGGAACCCATCCTGCCCACGCCTCGATTTAGCCTGCTTGTGCACCTGTGCCCTCCAGGCTGCAAGAGAGTAAATTCGTGTGGTTTCAAGCCACCAAGTCTGTGGTGATATGTCACAGCGGCAACAGGACACAAATAAATGCAGTTTTCTCGTGTTCGAAGTGCACGGCGCAGAAATAGGAGCCAGGGGCTTTTGCAAGGGTTCAATGAGGCGACTCACATAAAGCACTGAGGGCGGAGTCAGACAGTAAACACTCAATGTCATTACTGTAACTATTATGTCTCTGTTTAAAACCAAGTTTCGGGGCACCTGGGTGGCTCAGGCAATGGAGTGTCCGGCGATTTCGGGTCGGGTCATGATCTCACAGTCATGAGTTGGAACCCCATGTCGGGTCCTTTGCTGAGCGTGGAGCCTGCTTAAGATTCTCTCTCTCTCTCTCTCTCTCTCTCTCTCTCTCTCTTGCTCTCTCTCCTTCTGCCCCTCTCCCCTGCTCATGCTCTCTCTCTCTCTCTCTCTCTCAAATAAAAAATAAAATAAAAATAAAATATAAAAAAATAAAAATAAAAATAAACCAAGTTTCGTACCAGATCCGCAAAGCTGCGTGTGGGCAGACGATCTGTAGGTTCCACCTCCAAGACGCTCCAGGCTGGCAGAGTGCCAAGTACACAGAAGAGCCTCTATAATTACTTGTTGACCATCAGGTCCTGAAGATATACAGCTTTCTCCACCACACAAGGTGTTCACCCCTTAAAGTGTTTTGTTAGTGAAAGAAGGCGATCACACGGATGCTTCCAAAGAGTACGATCATGAAACCGTGTGACAGGGCCACCCTGGCGGCTCAGTCGGTTAAACTTCCGACTTCGGCTCAGGGCATGATCTCACGGTTCATGAGATCGGGCCCCTGCATCGGGCTCTGTGCCGACAGCTCAGAGCCTGGAGCTGCTTCGGATTCTGTGTCTCCCTCTCTCTCTGTCGTTCCCCCACTCATGCTCTGTCTCTCTGTCTCTCTCAAAAATAAATAAACATTAAAAAAAAAGAAACTCTGTATGATAGAGGGTCCTCCAGGAAAACAGGACCAAGAGGAGATTAGATAGATAGATAGATAGATAGATAGATAATAGATAGATAATAGATAGATGGATAGGTAGATGAGATGGATAGATACATAGATAGATAGATACATAGATAATAGACAAATACATAGATGGGTGATATGTATGTACTTACGTACACTGATACATATGTACTCTCCGGAGGGAGGGCAGGAGGAGAGAGATTTTGAGGAGTTGGCTCACACAATTCCAGGACTTGATGTCATAATAACTCTCAACCAGAAGGTGAAAAGAGCAGAGTGAGGCTAATGCTGTCTGGCTAAAAAGCAGCAGTCACCCACATGAGCCAGAGGAGAGGGATGCTCAGTCACGTTTGTGGTTTGTGGTTTTGTGGTTTTGATGAGGATGATTTGGGAGGGGTCTTCATTCTGCCCTGCTCCACCATGTCCCCAGAGTGGCCTTCTGTAGTGCTGGTGCTCTGCGACACCGTTTAACCCCACAGGGGCAGGAGCATGGCCAAGGGTGCCGGGGTCTGGCAGCACCTGGAGGCTGCTTTCCTCTTCTGAAAGATTCATAGGTTCTGATCCATCAGTTCTTGGGTAATTAAGGGCTCACTAGTCCCTCAATATAGACACAGCCACAATACTTACAGAAGTTATTTGGCTCATGTGTTCTCAAAGGACAGGGAAGCTCCCACATGTTTTATCTGTTGATTCGTCATAAATCGCCACAAATTTAGTGACTTAAAACAACACGCATTAATTATCTCACACTCTATGCAGGTCAGACATCCTGGCACAGCCCAGCTGGGTCCTCCGCTTTGGGTCTCACCACACTATAGTCAAGCATCAGGTGGGGTTGTGGTCTCATCAGAGGCCCAAGTGGGGAAAGATCACCTTCCAAGCCTTCTCATTTTGTTTGGCCGGGCTTACAGGACGAAAGTCCCTGCCTTGCTGCTGTTTGTCACCTGGGACCACTCTCAGCTCCTAGAGGCTGCACAGTTCCCTGTCACATGGCCTCTCTGCAGGCGGTCCCACAAAACGGCAGCTCACTTCTTCAAAGGCAGCAAGGGAGAGTCTCTCTTCCTCAAACTCTTACATCACCTATAACCTTGGATATGACAGCCCGTCACCTCTGCCATATTGTCGTCCAAAAGTAAGTCACAAACCCCGCTCACATTCAAAAGGTGGAGATTATATAGGACACCAATCATTGGACAGGGGGTCACCCTATGGTATGTCTGCTACATTATCTAAGACTATATTAAACATGTGTATGAATCCTTCCATTTCTTAAGCATTTAGAAATTTCAAAAGGAATAAACAGAAAATGCAGATGACATGAATAAATCCAAAGAAGAAAATAAAATCATTCCTGGCTATTACTATTTCTACCATGAAGAGATGATCACTTACAACACTTGAATGTCGCAGACTGAGGACTCTTCAGAAGTAGTCTGGGACCAAACAGGTTCTTGTAGGGCACAGAGAGGAGGCTCCATCTTGACTGGTGAGAGAGAAGCTTCTGGAGCTCCTTCTTCCCCTGCTAGTGGAGGCCATTGGTCAACTGGGCCAGTAGAACCCCCGGTGACATGACATTTTTGAATTTTTGATTATTACACCGTTTGGGATGGAGAAAGTACTACTGGAATTCAGTAGGTGGAGCCTAGGGATACCGAGAAAAATCCCACGACACGCTGAATCGTCCCGGCTCACACATCCATGGTGCCGAGGCTGAGAGCCTGGTCTCGATCCTCACGTGAGAATGTGAAGCTGAAGAGGCTGTGGGGTGGAGGGCAGTATTCACAAAGGTGTTCCTTTCTCTCTCAGTCATACCTCATGGCTCCGCCCAATGGAAGTGAAGAGTAAAAGTGACCTAGTCGCAAAGCACCTACTGAACCATAGCAACCTTGGGGAGACATTCACATGCATTAACAGATGAGGCAACAATTGTAAGTGCTGCAGAGCAGGAGAAGATTTATTGGGCTTCAAGGAATTAAAGGAAAATCATATTATCAAGTGACAGATCGGGACCAACCAAAGACTAGAGACAGAGCCAGCCTCCTCTGCCGCCTTCTGCCCACGGGAGCAGCGGGGCTGGTCAACCTGGATTTCTACGGCCACATTCTAGAATGTCTTGTAGGGAGACATGTCTTTGGGACACTTGGGGCCTAGCACTTGGAGAGAAGTTTACCTCAGTTCTCCTCCCTGGAGTCTGTGATCATTTGAAAGTAACAGGAGAAAGCGGTCAGGCCAAGGGAAAGATCTCAACGGGGCCATCAACGGTAAGGACGCTAACCATTCATTCATTGCGAAATCGCGGGGACGGCTACATGATGAAGACCTCAGAGGATCTGGGCACTGAAAATACCTGGCCTCTGCCCCCTGGATGCCCCCAGCAGCCCTTTCCAGTGGTGACGACCCACGTTGTCTCCAGATGGGGCCAACTGTCCACCAGGGGCAGACTCACCCAAAGTTGAGAACCGTGGATTTAAGTGGTTTTATTTTGTAGGTGTGTTCGCTTACTTGCTTTGCTGATCATTAAACAAAGCTGCCTGAACCTCCCCACAGCCTGCTTTCTGCCTCCATCCAAGTACACCCAGAAGGTACATTGCCAGCTGCTAAATTACTATTGCAGAGAAGCAGCATCCATTGAGAACTCTGATATATTTTTGCCAAATTTCTATCCAAGTATCATTTTTAGAAAGTTAAAAGCACAACTCTGACACAAACATATAGGGAGCCCGTGTCCAAGATTTCTTTGTCTCATTTAGAGAGACAGCTGGCGGGCTGGAAGGCTGGTTCAGGAGGAAGAGGGGACACAGTGCCCAAAAGGGGGTTCCACGATTGCACTCACAAGGAAGCTCTGTGCACAGCATCCTCCGTGAGGCTCCACAGCATTGGTCACTTGCGTTGCGGTCAGTTCTCTGTGTGTCAGTGTGGACTCGTACAGCGTTGTGAGATATACACTAGTCAGTGGAAACTAGTAAGTCATGAATGAGAGAGGTCTTAGGGGGTCCTTGCGTTCACCCCCGTGTATCCTTGAAAAGACACAGTCATCCTCTTGCCCATTCCTAAGCTTTGATGTTTTCTCTCTTAACGTTGCCATCCTGACATTGTGCACAGAGTTGTCTCCTTCAGTTGCCCCGGCTCCCATAACCACCGTCCACGCGGGATGAACATTCCTTTCTCTTCCCGCCCACCAGACAGGTATCTCGTGTCTCACTTCCCTTTCTGTCACTGCTGGGACGGCCAGTATGTTTCCACACATTTATTGGCCATTTCAGCTCTAATTTATTTTGCCTTCCTGTCCTTTGTCGATTTTCCTTTTAGAGAGTTCTGCGTTTCCTCATTCATTTGCAACCCATCTATGTGTCATTTGTCTCTTAAAATGTTAGAAATGTCTTTCTAAATTTCCCTTTGCCTTTTCATTTAGTTTTTCTCTAATAGAGAAATCGATACAGAATCCAGTTCACCAGTATCTGTCTTCATGGGCTCACATCTGAGATTTTATGTTGAAAAGTCCTTTCTCAGGGCACCTGAGTGGCTCATTCTGTTAAGCATCCAACTCCTGGTTTTGGCTCAGATCATGATCTCACGGTTCGTGGGATCAATCCCCACATCGGGCTCTGTGCTGACAACAGGGAGCCTCCTTGGGATTCTCTCTCTCTCACCTCCTCTTTCTCAAAATAAGTAAATAAACAACAACAAGAAATAAAAGTCCTTTCTCAATCCTGGGATTAAATCTTCACCTATGCTTCCTCCAACTATATTTAGAAGTGGTTATTTTATACTTAAGTTTGTGTTCCATTCGAAGCCCATTTCTAGAAGAAGATTAGAGTTGGAGATACAACTATTTTCCCCCCAAAGAATTATCCAGTTTTCTTGGCTTTGTTGAATAATTCATGTTTTTAAGCCATACTGTTCAGATGTGAAGTCTCTGTACAGAAGAGCCTGCTTCTGGACTGTCTGTTCTATTCCCTTGATCGACCTGCGGTCTTGGCCCCAGGCCACAAAATGTAAATTGCTAGTGATCAAGTACCATACTTCTTTATCTGGCAGAGCAGGTCTGATTTTAAATATCACAGCTTTTATTTGCAAATGGGAGAGTGACGATTTGTATAGAATTTACATGAGTAAAAGGGTGTTCTCTCTTTTTCGGTGGACAGTGGTGTTCTATCATCTTATCAAACCAGCTATTTTCCTATTAAAAAGATATTTTCACTTCTTAGTGAATACTTTGAGGGCATGGCATTTCCCTCTGTGGAATGAAAGGCACTGCCACTTACCTTAAATATTCTTACCAGGTGCCCTTTTCCTCTGCCTGAGTGTCTGGGAATGCTTAGGCCCAGAGTCATAGGGGGGTGTCCAGAAATTGGCTGGCGGCGGGGGGGGGAACTGGGCACTTGAGAGGGTGCAGACTCTCATACACTCATGACACAGCTTGATCAGAGTGCTTGCAATGAAGAGTCAGCTGATCTTTATGTATTTGTTTTAATTTTTTTAAATATTTATTTATTTTGAGAGAGAGAGAGAGAGAACGAGACGAGGGTGCAGAGAGAGAAGGGGACAGGATCCAGAGCAGGCTCTGCACTGATAGTACAATGTGGGGCTTGAACTCCCCAACCATGAGATCATGACCTGAGCCGAGGTTGGACGCTTAGCCAACCGAGCCACCCAGGTGGCCCTGTTTGTTTTTATTAACTTCTGAACCAGTTTTCTCACACTGGGCTCCTCAAGTTCCATAAGATTTATCAGAGTAGCTGGAGAAAAGTTCTTTCAAAATAAAGTTAGAAAATACCCTCTTGTACCATGTCGAACAAGGTTCTCTGCAGCAGGACTTCTCAGGGCCTTTAATCTGTTTGTATCCTATGACTCTCCAAGAGTGTTATTAGACCCTGGCACCCTTCTCCCAGAAACACTGGTTATTACACCCTGGCACCCTTCTCCTAGAAACAATAGTCAACATCGCAGTCAACACTAGGCTATCTAAGCTCTGAAGCCTGGGAAAGACTATTTCTCCGATACTATGATTTTTCACACAAAACTGAAAAAGACAAAATGTCGCCAACAGAGAAAAAGAAAACAGCCGTAATTAATGATCATCATTGACAAGGAGGCGGCGATCCACTCTATCTCTGGTGGCGGTTTCAGCTTTCCCAAGTGAGTTCTGTACATTTTCTTGGCGGCCCTCCCTCCTCCCCGGTGCAGAGTGCAGGCGAGGCATTATCATCCCTCTTTGCTGAGAAGGCTGACGTCCTCCGGCCGTGGGATGCCGGAGCCCACACGAGCATTGCGCCCGTGGATTGCACGACAGATTTTGTCAGCTTTCCTTTGCTGTGTCAAGTGACAGGACTCAATGGCAGAAACCAACAGCCATTTATTAGCTGACAGTCCTCCAGGCCAGAAACACGGCAGAGTGAAGCCGGGTTCTCCGCTCAGGGTCTCACACAGTGAAATCAGGGTTGGCCCGGCTTCCTTCCTTTCTGGAGACTCAGGGGAAGATTCAGCTTCCAACTCATGTGGGTTGTTGGCAGAATTCATTTCCTCACGGTTGTAGGACTGCGGATTCCGGGTCCTGGGGCCGTGCACGCTCTTTGCCATGTGAACCCTCATCTTCCAAGCCAGCAACAGGGAGTCCAGGTCTCTTTCTTCAGGAGGAGCTCTGTCCCTTGTATGGGCTCACCTGATTAGGTCAGGCTCACCCAGGGTAGTCTCCCTGCCTAGAAGTCAATTTACTTGCACCTCAATCCCATCTGTAAGATCCAGTCACGGCGGTCCCTTAAGACCCTTACTGGTCCCTGTAAGATCCAGTCACGGCGGTTCGTGTGGATCGAACATCTGGGAGACAGTTTGTGTACCGGATGGGGTTGGGGGGAAGCAGTGGGGATCTGGGGAGTTCTGCCAGCCACATTCACGTCTTACTGGGTGGGGCTCCAGGATCGGGCTTGCTTTAGAAACTTTGTGTGCTGCTAAGGTGGTCCATGTGTGTTTGGGGACATAAAAAATGAGTCACAAGAGATTTGATCTCAGTTAGAATTCGTAGAACACACGAGGACACCAGAGAGGCTCCCCAGAAGCTGATGCTGACAACCGGGCCACGTTCTTTCCACGTCCGGCAAAACCGCGTTCCTCGCTGCTGCCTGTCCGTGCTGTCCTGGGGCTGGAAAGAATCTGTGCAGCGTTCAATGGTTGCCTTTTAGTGACTATTTTAAGAAGATTCTATTTGAAACTCCACTTGTTGTCTGTGGCTGCAATAATGCTCAATGTGCTGGGGGCAATGACATCCTTAGCCACCGTGGCCCGGCTGTTCTTTATGGGATGTTAACATCATTCACGTTTTGTTTGTCGTCGATGATCAATGGCTAGAGACTACAGTTCCCAAACCCCCCCCCCGCCAGCTGACACTTTGTCACATGAATGTCAAATCCCCAGCTACCGCTCACCTCACCATCCGAGTTCCTAATCGCGAGTTTGTAAATGTCACCCTACGTTTTTAGTGAAATCTAGCAGGAAAACACTTAGCCAAACCAGATTCCCTGGGCCCACTGATTGGTGGGTCGCAGGTTCCCGCTTTCAGCCACCATTGCGGGGTGGGTTGAACTGGGGAGATGATAAAGGAACAGCGCCCCCTGCCCCCCACCCTTCTGTTTCCCTGCCGTACTCCCCCCTGCAGGAACCGTCAGCCTTCCCACCGGCCGGGAAGTGATTTCCTGTTACGACATGAAACAAGGCTCCTCTGGGGGCTGAGTGGACAGGCCCCACCGCACGGGCCGCCTGGTCCAGGGCCGGTCCCTGCGTCCCCCGCACTGCTATCCCCTCCGAGCTCTGATGTCATGGGGACCACAGGCCCAGAGCCTGGGGCCGGGCTCCGTGTCCCAAGCAGGCCACGCTAATATCATTAAGCCGCCTGGTTTTAATTTGCAACCACTTCCCAGCTGTCTACTTAGAAGTGTTTAAAGCCAAGCTCTTTCATTCTTTCCACCATTTACTGGTGATCGGAGAAGTTTAATGATTGTCTTGTGAGGCGGGGGTGGGACACAGGTCAGAGAGTGATGAGAAAGAAGAATTATAAGCTGGAAGAGAAACGCAAGATAATAAAAGTGTAATTTAAGACATCATACTTGCACAATTACCGTTGTGTGTCACACTTAGCAGGGAGTCTAAATTTATCTCACTGCTGATAGTCCACTGTGAGAAATAAAACTGTACAGAAACCTGGGGGGGGGGGTGTTCCAGAATTTCTCAACAACTTTATCTAGCAGTTCAGCGTGTGGGCAGGAGAGTGGGGGAGGCCTCGGGGCCTTCTGCGGTGCTCAGCCCGCAGCTGCGGTGCCTTCTGCGGTGCTCAGCCCGCAGCTGTTTCGGGCGGAGCTGGCCACCCCCCCCCACCAGGGCCCGCGGAGCCCCCCACTTCCAGGGCAGAGAGCAAAGAGACGCTGAGGCTCCGCCCCCCGGGCCATGCCCTGTCCCCTCTGAGAACAGGGTGGTGGCTCTGAGATCAGTCATTCCGGACGCCTCCCTCCCTTCCACATGCCCACAGAGATGCCCCGTGGGTGTGGGTGGCGGTCGCCCCGCCCCCCGTGTGCCCCACATCTCACCCTTCCCGGTCTGCAGCCCAGCCACCTCTCATGCCTCACTCGGGACATGCCCCTGGGTTTCTCTCATGTTCTCCGAGCTCAGATCCCATGACGGGATGTCCTCCTGGCCCCGTGTCCCTCCGCCTCCCTCCTCCGGCCAGGCCGCTGGAAAGAATCCCGCCCCAATACCCAGTGTCCCCCTCCACCAGGTGCCAAGGGAACGGGTTTCAAACCCACATGACGTCACTTTGTGCTCTCGCTCAAGGCCCTCCAACAGCTTCCCGTTTGGCTTAAAATAAAGTTCAGATACGACAGCGGCCCGCAGCCTGCTTTCTCTGATGCAGCCTCCTCGACCCCCTGGCCTCCAAGAGCCTCCTCGCCTTTCTGTCCACTGTCCTCGCCACGTCCCTTCCCACCTCGGGGCCCGTTCAGGTCCTGACCCCTCTCCCCGGAACCCACTCCCGCCAGATGGTCCCATGCGCATAGTTCTCTGTGCAAATGTCCCGGCTCCAGAGAGCTTCCCTCCCCCACAGGATGGGGCCCAGTGGGACAGGTGTCCCCAAGGCAAGAGGGCATCTGGCTCGCACGGGCCAGCCCCACAGACATTTGGGAAACGAGAAGACAAAGACGTGTAGCTTCCCTGAGATCTCGGAAGATTTAACTATTTAAACTAAGAACCAACATAGATTTTCCTCCTAAGTTCAGTTCATTGCAGGGCTAAATACTCTAATCCAAGCAGTATGGCAGCTTCTGGGTTGTCCAATCTGGTGGCCACTGGCCACATGTGGCTATGGAAGTAGGAACGTAAACTCCTTGAGGCAAACCACAGTTAACTCAGTTCCTTAGTCACACGGTGCGCATTTAAGAACTCTGCAGTCACACGTAGCTAGTGGCTGCCTGTTAGGGACTAAATATTTGTGTCCCCTCCACCCCCGCCCATTCACGCTGAGGCCCTCACCCCCAGCGAGACGGCCTCTGGAGGCAGGGCCTTTGGGAGGCGACTAGGGACTAGGGTTAGTTGAAGTCCTGAGGGTGGGGTCCCCGTGATAGGATTGGGGCCCTTACAAGACAAGGGAGAGACCAGACCCCTCTCGTCCGTGCCGTGTGGGGACACAGCCAGGCGGCGGCCATCTGCCAACCGGCAAGTGGGTTCTCAGCAGACGCTAAATCGGATGGCACCTTCATGTTAGACCTCCGGCCTCCAGAACCGTGAAAACACGTCTGTGTGTTGGGCAGCCCAGCCTGTGACGCTTGCTCATGGCAGCCTGAGCCGACGACACATCACCCCTCCGGCACCCGCTCCCGCGTCCTCGCTGGAAGTCCGAGCGCTCAGAGCTGTGTGCCGCGTGGTAGAAAAGACCCAGTGGCCCTCTCCGGAGGCGTCCGGAGGCGGCTGCCGAAGGATGGACGGGAGAACGGTGTCCGATGAGTCCCGGCAGACGAGCGCACAGGTGCGGAGCGCTTAGCACAGAGATGCTGACTTTGAGCCAGGTTTCCAAGGATGAGCGGGAGCCACCAGGTGAAGCAGAGCGTGACAGGTGAGCGGCTGACCCTCCCCAGGGCCCTGAAAATAAATAGAAACGCACCCAGGTGTAAAACCCCAAGCTTGGCAAGATCAGTACAGAGAGAGCGTTCGCGCAGCATGAGTGCTGGGGCGACGGAGCCACGTTACTCGGAGGGGAGGCGGCTTAACTAGCGTCCGTGAGATAGAGAAGAGGTGGCGTGGGATTGGGGGAGGAAACGTATCGTCACGGGGACAAAAGGCTCTTCGGCAAGACCCTGAGGGTCAGTTGGAGCCCACGCCTCCTGCAGACCAAGCACCTTGCGGTGAGCGGCCGATGGCACCTGTAGAACGGGCTCCATCCACACAGGCGGGTCCCCGAGGTGGTGCTGGCATCGCCCCCCCCCCCAACTGGAGACAAGTAATTCAGCCTTCTCTCTGCTCACCCGATGTCACTTTCTTGCCAGGGTAACTGGATATCGCCTGATATCCGGGAGCCTCAAGTACTCATCTGCCTTCCCGCTGTGACTTTGCTTCCTGGTGGCCAAGTTCGGGCAAAGTGTGGGCAAGCATTGGTCTTCCTTTGTCCCCAGCGCCTGGCGGGATGCCCCCGCCCAGGGAGCAGGCACCTGACTGCCTCTGAAACCTGTGAGTGGTAAGTGGACCCCAGCCTTGCTGCTTTTGTGCCGGTTCTCAGCTGGGGGCTGGCCTTGCTCTGGTCGCCCTGAACCCCCTCCACCGGGACGGCGGGGAGCAGGGAGACAAGACTGGGGACTTCAGGTTTCCTGAGAAGCTCCAGAGGGAGCCGGTGGTAACTGAACAAGCAGCTCCAGGGACCTGGGTGAGGAGTCGGCCAAGGAGGGAAGGGGGCGGCGATCTGAACGTGTCTCTTGGGGTTGGTTGGCGGAAGGGGCAGGGCACCCGGCACACGGGCCACAGACTCTGTAGCTGCTCACCCAGAGAGCAAGCTCTCCATCCACCTTCCCGACACGTCTGTGCCGCTCGCGGGAAAGAGGACGGCGACTGCAATACGTTCAACAGATGAGAACGCTTTTCCCTGCCTGCCTGGTCCGCGCAGGCCATTTCTCACGGTTTCTGGAGGCTGTGATTGCCGCCACTAGGCGCTGAGTTCGAGAGGATACAGCCAGCTGAGCCTCGTGGTGAGTAAATGCTGGCGGCCACACTAACTTTAAATTGATATGAATGTCACGGTTGCCTTTTATAGTTTTCCTGAAGGCTTTAGCAACAATAGACCAAGGCAAGCCGCATGGTACCTGAACCCGAATCGAGCCCGCATTTTTCTGATGTGTATTTAATTTGGTTTTGGCACAGAATCTCTGTTTTTCTTGGGTTTTACATCATTTATGAGGTTGCATGGATACACTCTAACAAAACATCATCTATAATCAAACGAGGCTCACAGAAGAAAGAAATGTATGCCAATTCCGACTAATCTTAGCCTTTATGGGAATAGTGATTTGCTCGGAATGATTAGCCAAACATCTGTGTCAACACTTTCTGAGCTGGAGAGAGAGATGTTCGTCGCCACATTTACGATATTTCTAGTTCCACAGAGGGGAAATGCTCATCGCAAACAAATGTCTCAGCTAAGCTCTTCTGAGTATAATCGACTCTCCTAATTAATTGCAATAATTAAAGGCACAGATACTTGCAAGGATTGCACGTGTGTGGATTGCATGTGGTTTCAAACTAAACTTTCTAATAAAGTGACCTCCCGTCATCCCCTGGAGGCATTTTAGGAAGAAAGTCATTTTCTTTTCCCCATTGCACAGAGGCATATGGTCTCACGTACCCCTCTAATCCAGGCATCACTCAGCATTTTCTGGGTTGAAACAGAAAAAGCATATAGGCTCGTCAAGGATGGTTTATGTGATTAAGGACGACAAAAAAAAAAATGTCAATAATTGAATCCATTGTCAAACATCTCCTACAAGAGACAACATCTGTACCCAGTTGTCCACACACAGGGCAGTCCTCGGTGTTTGTGGCGGAGAACGTATTTCTCCTGGTGACCACAAACACACAGCTGCCAGACGAAGCCGCCCCCGAGAGCACATCTCTGCTGCTTTGGGGGGCTAGGGAGGATGGTGTGGGCCACACCGTGGGCAAGGAACGTCTTCTGTCCTGTGCTAAAGCTTCCCCTCCAAGGACAGGTTGCGCCCTGCTGATGATCTCTTCTGTTCCTTCGTGACATCCGTTTATGTCATCCTTCTGCAGGGCAGACATCGCAGGAAGGAACGCGGTAATGAAACGAGATCTGCACACATGTGGCAGCCGGACCAGCTTCTCAGTCTAGGAAGAGTCATAGATGTAGCTGATGAAAAACCAGGAAAGCAGAACGGCGTTCCTAGCCCGGGGCAAGGCTGATGCTTCTCTGTTTCCCTGCACTGGAGAACTCTGTGTATCTGGGGCATTTCTATCCCATCGGAATCATCCGAAAGTGCCCATTGATGTGGGGGGTAAGCAGTGTCTCTGTTTAATCAGCTGTGTCTTCTGTGGGCACCCGAGGCTTTCTCAAGGCCTCAGAGGAGGCCAGCGTGAAACCTTTGAGTCACGGGATCAACTCTGTAAACCTAGAGACAAATTCCTTGAGTTTAATAAAATGAGGTTTTAAATAAAATGAGGTGTTTTTTTTTTCCTTTCCTAAATGTCTGTCCCTATTGAATTGGCTCCTTCTTAAGCCCTTGTAGCATGGAGGGGCGAGTGATGGAAATAGAACAGTCTGAGATATTTCAGTCTCCAATTGCGGTGGATTCTTTGAATTAATCACGTCAGTTGGATGGAATCCAATTTCAGGTTTGATCTCACTCTGAACAAGCAGTATTATCTTCTTGTTTCCCGAAGCCTGCCTTTTTGTTTCATAGAGTTGACCTGGGAGGCAAGTTAGCATGCAGCACGACTGGGAAAATCGGCCCAAACATACCTACGTGAACTTGGTAAGGGTTGCAAGTGTCTTTCCAGAGTGCTCTGGCTTACTCGAGAAAATTCTGGCTGTGGACCAAAGTCATCATATTTCCAGGTGGGTTTGCAATCAGCTACCTCACCGTCGTAGAGCTTTAGTCTGGCCTTCTGCGTTTTCCCCACTTGGGGTCATTACAAACCCTTACATTGTTATGGTTGTTGAAAATTTAACCGGGAAAACCATCGGCCCACCTTCACCACGGAGCCGAAAGCTGACAGAAGAGAAGTTTGGGTTTTATTTCACTTCGAAGATGGCCATTCGGGAGGCCAGGAGACAGTGTTTCAAGGTTGAGTAAACCCAACCTCCGGTCCGATGGCCATCCAGAACATGGAGGGCGCCCCTGAGCCCTGCACCCCTGCCTCGGAATTCACGTGCTGAGCAGGACCTCGTTCAATACGTCTTCATGGAAGCAGATTTATGTGTCAGCACCAAATCGGCAAGGGGCAAAAACGTAGCTGGAGAGAATGTTCAGGTGTTCAAATGAATTTCACTGGGATGGAAGTCTTTCCTGTTTTTCCAGCACGTTTATCGTCATCACCCAGATCTGCCGAACTCCTCCCCTCAGGCGTATGTGTGACTTCACTGGATGGTAGCTGGGTCTCTTCATAGGATGACAGCCTCCCTAGGGGATGTGTTTAAGGACAGGAATGATTGTTGAGTTGTGCCATGATCTAAATCCACCCATCCCGCCCCCCTCCCCAATCCCTTCCTTGATCTCTCAGAAGATCGGGACCTCAGGTACCCGCATCCCTCTGTCCATTTAGAGTACTACTACTTCCGAATTCCTTGGTTTAGAAAATACCATTTATTGCCAACAGATTTGATCAGTGACCTTCTTATTGTTCCAGCCTTCAGAAAGCTGAACAGCTCACTTTGGCACCTTCTTTGTGAAACAAGTTGCTTTTGAGTCAAATCTAAGCCAGGCCCCCACCTCCCGACACGCTGCTCACCTCTACGGGAACCCCCGGAAGAAGCCCCGGGGCAGGGGAAGACGAGACCACACATCCAGCCAAGGTCACCGTGGGTCTTCTGTGTCCCACCCACCATCACTACGGATGCAGTGCTGGCACACAGACAAAGGGGGAAGGCCTCGTACTGCTTACTGAACTTATTCATTTGCGTAAAAGATTCCAATTTTACAAGAGTTGGTTTCCAGGCTTTGGACTAAATTTTGGACGTTTTGAACCGGTTAATTGGAGCCATTCAGAAATTATCATAATTTGCTCCATTTCCTCCCCAAATGTCCCCTTTTCATCGATCCAGTTACATGTATTGTTAGAGCGAGTGACAGACCAGCTACTGAATGTACGTGTGCTCTCTTTCTAGTTCACGTATTTTGTTCTGAGATAAGGAAATCGGTGAAAAAAAGAATCTTTGAAGCTTGTTGTCCAAAAGTTTCTGTTCTTTCTTTTTCTTGGGATACCACTCTGAATTTTTGACTCAAAGGGACAGGCCAAACCTGCTTTCAGTAACATCTTAATGATTTTGTGAGTGTCCAAAAATAACTGGAAAAGATCAGTAAAAGCGATCGAAGGGTTGAAGAGGCTCCTTTGCCATCAGTTGTGGTTTGTTCTGGAAATGTGTGCGGGGGAGAGGAGGCTGTCGGGAGGCTGGGGAAGGGTGGGGAGGAGAGAACACTGGGCCCCCAACAATTGCACGATGACGGAGGGACCGACCACTGGAATAACTGAGAAGTGCTCTGTGTTCTTGGACTGTGCCCACAGGGCTGGGGCTGGAGCAGGGCAGGTCCTTCTTTTCTGAGGGGGATGTGGGGGCTGACAGCAGGGGTAAGAGAAGAATAAGGGGAAGGGAGTTGAGGGGAGCATCCCAGCCTGGGAGATAGCATTTGTGTTTGGATCCATTTTGCCTTGGACCCAATGACCATAACCCTCCATCTAGGAAATGACTGGGACCCACCCAGCTCCTTAAGCCCCACAGGCCACCACCCTGTAAACACGCTACGATGATGCCCTGGGCCAGGTTAATTCCACATACTCCCTAATCTCCCCATGTGACGCGGCTGTCCCTCATCATGTCCAGGGTCCCCCCCACCCCCATCGCCCACTGTCACACCCCACGCTCACCATGTGCTATACGCAGCACGAGCCCTGCCACCCCGCCATCTGTCCGCACCTCTATTTTCTCATGTTGGGTTTCGATGCCTTCCCCGCTGTTGTGTCTCCTGCATCCACCACAGAGCTTAGCATAGAGTAGGTGTTCAGCAAACGTCAACTAAGTGAGTGGAAGAAATGCACACCAGACTGCCTACTCATTAAGTCTCAGGTGATAGAGCAGAGATGTGAGCTTGTCCCCAGGAGGGGGAAAACCCTTATCAAGATGAGGACTCCACATCGCACTAATCCCTTCTTTAAAACAACCAAGTACTTTTCATTTTATTAGTCACTTTCCCGGAAGTGAAGTATAACTCACTTCCTTTGGACAAAAGCAGTCCGTCCCCTTCACTGTGGTTTCTCTCTTCCCTCTGGGCACAGGGGCTCGCCGTCTGCTCACATAGCCTTTCCCTGGAATCATAAAGTATATTTCTCTCTCGCGCTCTCTCTCTGTCTGACCTAGCCATTTCCCTCCCCATCCTGTATCCACAAACACGGGCATACCTTTCCACTCCGTTCCGGCTCCCTCTCATACTCCCCATTGCAGCTGGACGGGGCCAGCTCATAGTTTGGGAGATTAGGTCACTGTGGCTTGTCTACACAGCTGTGTTTCTGGCAGGGCCCCGGAACCGCTAATCCCGTCCCTCACGGTGGAGCCGATGGTTTAGTCTCAGGCATGCCCATGCTCCTGGAAACATGACACATTCACAATAAAGTCAAAACACGAGTCCGCTAGCCCCGGAGCCCAGCTTTACTTCCAAACGTCTCCCTGCAGCTTCCCTAACCTTGGTGGGAGCTCTGGACTCATGGAGACTCTCCCAGCTGATGGCGGAGTGGCTGCTGTTAGGACCACCACGGCTGCTGATCATGAGGTCTGAGCACGTGGGCTGTGCATGGTGGGCGGTCCCTGGGTTGACAGGGGCAGTGGCTGCCCTTCCGTGTAGAGGGGACCGGCATGCTGGCCTCACCCTGGCCACTCCTTGCGATGGTCCTGGACACACCTAATCTGGAATTTGACGGGTGAGACGGGACCCGTAGATTGGGTCCAAACCAGAAGAATGCCAAAGGCATGCCGGAAGGGAGTCGGGAATTAAGTAATACGGAGAGAAAGGGGCTAGCCCACGCCTGGACTCCTGGGGTCTGGAGAGACGATAACTCCTCTGCAGCACCCGAGAAGAGTGAGCAGGAATCCAAGGCACCATCTTCGTGCCCGCCCGATGCTCCCTCAGCTCCTCCTCCCGGGCCACCACTCGCCAGCTCAGAGGCTGTCCTGTGGTTTTACGAGGCTGTCTCCGGGGCCTCTCGACAGATCCAGCGAGGGACACCCAATCCTCGCCGGGAAACGCTGAGCCTCTTCCCCAGGGATTTGAACGGAAATTCCTCAGGGGCGGAAGCCGAACAACGTAAGCCAAGGACACCCTGGGCACCAGGTCCCCTGCTATTTAGAGGGAGGGCTCTGGGCTCACGGTGGCCCACAGAGAGGAGCTGAGGTCCTGACGCTGAGAAAGCCTGAGCCTACATCCAGCGGTCAGCAGCCGCTGGGGTTCAGAAACGCTGCTCACGGCCAGGGCTTGACCGTCTACCCCCTTCCTTGGATTCTGCCAACCCGATTAACTGACGCTTTCCTTGTGCTCATTCACCTCAGGTTTTCTATTTCTTGCCACCAAAGGGGTCCTATCGGACTAGTGGCTTTCCATCCTACAGCCTAATTCCTTAGTAAAGAAAACTCTGTATACAGCATTGAAGTATACTATACAGATATCAAACATTTTATCTTAGGCATAAAAATGGCAGATCCCGGATACGCGATGGAGGAAGTAGAAGATGATCAAGGAACGTCTTATTGTGTCAGAAAGTAAGGAAATACTAAACAGAGAGGGGGAGAGAGAGAGAGAGAGAGAGAGAGAGAGAGAGAGATGGGGGCTTGTCACAAGGACACAGGAGCCACCAGAAGGAGCTCCCACTGGCCAAATCCGGGAGTATTTGCATTCCAATGTATTCAAGGATGACAATGAATTATTTGAAAATATCCAGGAGTCCATGCAATAAATAAATAGATACACAAGCTAACCGGGGGAGAAGGGAGGGCTCTCGCTTGTGGTAGTATTAGAATAGTATTGTAGTGGCATTGTGGTGGCATTTTAGTGGTGTTGCAGTGGGGTTGACGAGTCAGGCCGATAAATAAATGCGGCAGGTGCGCTGGGTAGAATGTTGCCAAACAGTGTCCTTCCGGCAGGAATCATCAATGACCGCTCCGTCTTTTTGGGGGCGGGCCGGATTTTGAGGAGGAACAGGATATTGTCAAATCTTAAAGGGCCTCTCCCCAGATTTCTTTTTTTTTTAATTTTTTTTTTAACGTTTATTTCTTTTTGAGACAGAGAGAGACAGAGCATGAACGGGGGAGGGGCAGAGAGAGAGGGAGACACAGAATCGGAAGCAGGCTCCGGGCTCCGAGCCGTCAACCCAGAGCCCGACGTGGGGCTCGAACTCACGGACCGCGAGATCGTGACCTGAGTCGAAGTCGGATGCTTAACCTTCTGAGCCACCCAGGCGCCCCTCCACAGATTTCTTATTAGAGGCAAGGGTAGAACTGGCAAGCGCGGAGCACAGAAATTGGACCACGGGGAGGCTGGGCGTTTAGTGCAAAGCACAGCTTGCATAGTGCACATGACACAGTGCAGAGACCAGACCCACGCGAGCAGATGCTTGCTGAGAACACGCTCTGAGAAAGCGAGAAGGGCCGGATTTTGAAATGTTTCGGGGGAAAGGAGATTGAAGTGTGTGACAGCTGAGTGCAGAAAGTGACCCTAGACAGTGCTAGTCCTAGCGGGGAAGTGTCTTAAAGGACATCTTTGCGCCCGTGGCCGCACATGGAGTATAGATGGTGGGCCAGATCAGAGGGTTGTGTCAATGTGAGACTCACCGTAGGTGTCGACTGGACGGTGGCTAGGTCAGGACATATCTTCCGTCTGGGGGTAAAGAGACGTGATGTATGCAGGCTATTCTCAAAGGGTTCAGAAAATAGTCTATACGGAGAGACACAATGAAGAAGCCGACGGGTCAAAAGGAAACAGTAGTTGATTCTGAGTACAGGCTACACAGGTGTTCTTGTTCTGTTTTACAACTTTCGCTCTAATTTTCTAACACTTTATTTCGCCATAACGTGTTAAAAACAACAGGGAAAGCAGTGCGATGTATTCCTGGAAACCCAGCCCCGCCTGGGGTCACTCGCACTCGGGGGCATCCTTGGCTTGGGCTTTCTGCTGTTTGAACTCGGTAATGGTGCAGCAGGTGGGGAGTGAGGCCGCTCGCTTTTCCGCCACGTGTTTGGTGACTTTCTCCTTTCTAGGATGTTGGCTTCAATTAACCTCCAGGTAGCAGAGGGCGGAAAAAACCCAGCTGTGTGCCAACAATGAGACTTGGCTTTCCTGCGGCCTCAGAAAAACTGTAAATAAATCAAAACGCAGGGGATGTCATTTGATCTGGAAAAGGGTTAGCTAAATACTCCAGGATGTTGGAAACAAAAGATATTTTAAATACCACAGGGCGTCCAAGCGTAATTTAGAGGGTGTCGTTCTGCCCAATATTGGCTGACGTCAGTTGAAAGTAAACTATGGCTAAAAACTAAAATCCCAAATGTGAGAGGAAGAATTTTAAAAATCCAGTGTTAGACCCCAATGCTTCCGTGATTCTCATTTTCAGGGTGGGATTTAACAAGCCCTTGGATGATTTCCACGTCCACCAGGGTTTAAGAATCACTGGGCTAGCTCTCTTTTCCCAGTGTTTACTTTCGTCGAAGTACCAACCTCTCAAGGAGATAGGTTTTAATGGATCTCCCGTCACTCCCTGTAGCCCTGGGTAGATCAAGTCAAATCATCTGGCTTACCGTAAAGTCGGGGAATTGGACCAGATGACTTCTCATTTCTCACCTCCTTCCTCTTATTTGGTTTACTCGGAATCACATCACGCTGGATTTATCTGCTTCAAAGGCGTTTTCAACCCTGCTGCAAAATGACATGCCAGAATTTGCTCCTATCTCGACCTCTCGGCAGAGCAGGAGTCATGGAGCACGTCGGATTTCCCTTTGAAGGACACGTGCGGAGACCGGCAAAAGTGGAAGCCCCAGACTCCCCTGCGTCCCCAGGGTCTGGTGGGGACCGTCCTTGGCCAGGGGGCTGTCTGGCTCAGAGCTGTGGTCACGCCTCAGCCCCGAGTGGGGGAGTCTACACACATTTCAGGGAGCACATAGGCACCAGGAGAGCGGCAGGACTGAAGCGGGGTGCCCACCCGCGGACAGCACTGGGCGTGAGCTCTGCAAACGTGGGGGCTTGGTGTGGGCAGGTGGGCATAGCCTTGTGCTCTCCAGCACAGGGACACGCTTCCCTTCTTAAAGGGTGCCCTTTGGGAAGCTACAGGGACACTGGGGAATGTGGGATCGGGGTCCACCTTGCCTTTGTCTTTGGCTACCTGTGGGATCACACGTGCCGCAGGGACCCACGACAGAGTCCAGTGTGGCCCATCTGGGGAGGCGGAGGCTTCCTTCCTCACTTGACTGAGAGGAAAGGCACGGGGCAAGGGAACTCGCTCATCCTCTCCCCACGGGACCCCCTCCAGTCCCCTGACCTCTCCCCAGGAACAGTACACCTGTTCAGCCTGCGATGGGCATAGAAAGGTCTTTACGGGAGATGCATCAGAGTCCTTCCTGGCGGCTCCCCTGCCCGCACGTCCCTCTCTCCTGGATGGTGGGCTCCCATGCACGGCCATCTTGCCGTCCTGTTTTGTACCCCAGTGCCTTCATCTCAGGGCACACAGTAGGGGCTCAAAAAATACACCTAACGAATGGACCACTGCACTAGAGGTAAGATGTCATTCTGTCACTTCCATGGGAAAAGCAACGTTTAAGTGTGAAATGAGGTAAAACTTAAGCTATAAACCAGAAATGTCTCCATAGGCATTTTCAGAACTCTTGGCCCTTCTGTGGACACCCCACCCCCTCTCCAAAGTCACAGCGGACAGGGAATGAGAAGGGGACAGTAGAGCCATGGAGGGGGCAGCAGATACACCCTTCAGAAACGCACATGCGGTGGCTCAGGACGCAGCCATACTGGCCGTCAGACACGTGCACCGACAGAACATGGCAGCAGACGTGGGAACGGCTTTGCAAGGTCTACGGAGCAAGGGCCAAAGTCAAGGTCAGGAAGTAGAAAGCCGGGAGTTTATACAGATCTCTACTCTGGTTGGCGGGAGGTAAACGGAAGTCACTGGCTCCTTATAAAACACGTGTTCATTTACTCCTCAGTCAGTTGTCACCATTGGTTTTCTTCTGTCCTAAATGTACGTGGTGGCTCCCTCGATGGCTTCCAAGCAGGGGTGATGGGAGAACACGTCTGCAGTGGAGACTGGCCAGCCCACAGAAGTTCCAGGGAAGTGAGCAGGCGGGATTTGGGCTTCGGAAGTGGTTCCCACAGGAAAAGGGAAACACATCCTCTGGTAACCTGCAAGCATGGCTCCGGAGACACACAAGAAAATGTGAGATTTTTCTCCAACTAGAGTTAACCCCAGGCTGCACTCCATCTCTCAAAAACAACCGGTTGACGGGGTGCCTGGGGGCTCAGTCGGTTGAGCGTCCGACTCTTGATTTCGGCTCAGGTCGTGATCTCACGGCTTGTCAGTTCAAGCCCCACGTGGGGCTCTGGACTGATAACACTGAGCCTGCTGGGGATTCTCTCTCCTTGTCTCTCTCCCCTCCCCTGCTCTCACTCTCTCAACATTAATCAATAAGCTTCAACATATAAATAACAAGATTACGGAGGGAAAATGCGTATTCATAAAAAAAGGAAGTGGGGGGAATGGATGTGAGCTTGGAAAACAGGAATCTTGGACCTAACCTGGTTCTGAAATAAGTGGAGTTGGGAGCCAGTTGTGTGTGTGAGAGATTGCATGTATGTGTGTGTGTGTGTGTGTGTGCCCGTGAGAGTGTGTGCAGCACATGTGGGTCTGTGTGTGTGCCTGTGATGTGATGTGTGTGTGTGCATGGTGTGTGCATGTGTGTGAGTGCATACACAGGTACATGAGGTATGTGCAAGTGTGTATGTGTAGAAGTGTGTGTGGTTTGTGTGAGTGCATGTGAGTGTGTATGTGCAGGTGTACATGTGTGAGTGTGTGTGTGCTATCCTTGTAACCTTCAAATGCCCACAGAGTCTTAGTGGCCACCTTGGGGTGGAAGGGAAGAGAGGGAGAAGGGGAGGGGCCAGGAAGGAGACAGGGCAGGGCAGGAGGGAGACGGGGCGGGGCGGGGCTGGAGGGGAAATGGGCGGGGCCAGGAGGGAGACAAGGCAGGGCAGGAGGGAGATGGGGCGGGGCAGGAGGGAGATGGGGCGGGGCAAGAGGGAGATGGGCGGGGCCAGGAGGGAGACAAGGTAGGGCAGGAGGGAGATGGGGCGGAGCAGGAGGGAAATGGGTGGGGCCAGGAGGGAGACAAGGCAGGGCAGGAAGGAGATGGGGCGGGGCAGGAGGGAAATGGGCGGGGCCAGGAGGGAGACAAGGCAGGGCAGGAGGGAGATGGGGTGGAGCAGGAGGGAGATGGGGCGGGGCAAGAGGGAGATAGGGCGGGGCAGGAGGGAGATGGGCGGGGCCAGGAGGGAGACAAGGCAGGGCAGGAGGGAGATGGGTGGGGCCAGGAGGGAGACAAGGCAGGGCAGGAGGGAGATGGGGCGGGGCGGGGCTGGAGGGGAAATGGGCGGGACCAGGAGGGAGACAAGGCAGGGCAGGAGGGAGATGGGGCGGGGCAGGAGGGAGATGGGCGGGGCCAGGAGGGAGACAAGGCAGGGCAGGAGGGAGATGGGGTGGGGCAGGAGGGAGATGGGGCGGGACCAGGAGGGGAGGTGGGCAGGGCCAGGAGGGAGAGAAGGTGGACAGAGCCCAGGCTCCTGTGGGATTGTGGGGAAGGCTGCCCAGGGCGGAGGATGGCACGTTTCGCCTGTGTCGTCTGCACTTTGTTCTGTTCTGCCTTTGTGGAGAACTGACGCCTTAGTTTGTCAGACGTCAGGGAAGAAAGAAAGCATTTATTTATGCTTGTCGGGAAGGACAGTGGAGACAGGTGGGACCCTGAATTCGAACCCAGACTTGCCAGGAGCCAGCAGTGCACCCTGGCCCGTGACATCACCTCTCTTGGTCAGTTCTTGATCAGTCAGTGTGGCGATTAATAAGATGCTATATTATTATATATCACAACACACACACATATATGACGTGATGCCGTGTTTCTTCGCTCACAAAACCCTCGTACAGAAAGTTCTAAGCGCAAGTACCTGGAAAGCACTTGCTTTCATATCCCTTCTGATCTGAGTATGAAATTAAATGTGGTGCTGACCTTCAGATTCAATAGTTGTGTTAAAAATAAGACAGCAGGGGTGCCTGGGTGGCTCAGTTGGTTAAGCATCCACCTCTCTCTTTTTTTTTTTTAACGCGTATTTATTTTTGAGGGAGAGAGAGAGAGAGACAGAGACAGAGACAGGGCATGAGCGGGGGAGGGGCAGGGAGCGAGGGAGACACAGAATCTGAAGCAGGCTCCAGGCTCCGAGCTGTCAGCACAGAGCCCGACGTAGGGCTCGAAACCATGAACTGTGAGATCATGACCTGAGCCAAAGTCAGATGCTCAACCGGCTGAGCCACCCAGGTGCCCCATGCGTCCAACTCTTGATATTGGCTCAGGTCACGATCGCTCCGTTCGTGGGATGGAGCCTTGAGTCGGGCTCCGCGGTGACATCACAGAGCCTGCGTGTGATTCTCTCCTCCCTCTCCCTCTGCCCCTCCCCCACTCATGCACTCACATTCTGTCTCTCTCTCTCTCAAACCTAAATAAACATTAAAAAATGTAAAGCGGCAAATTATTACATAGGAACAGGCTCATACCCTAAAATAAAATGTGGTCCTTCACGCTGCTAACTTGCACATTGAAAACGATTAAAACGGTGAATGCTTTCCTCTATGGATTTTACCCAAAGAAAAGTTAATAACACAAAATACAACGGAGGCCCCGGCCCCAGTGGATGCGGCAGGCTCCACGCTGGCTGGGAGAGGCAGTCCCTTGCTCTTTGGAGGCTGTTAGAGCCCTCCCCACAGGCTCCGCTCTTGCCCCAGCCAAGCTGAGTCCGGTCCACAGAATATTCTCTGGTTCCTGGAAACCGATCTCGACCTTGATCTTTTCCCTCAAATCGTTTCCTCTGTGTGGGGCTCTTTCTCCTTTACCCTAGCTCCTTAGACCCACCAGCCCCGGGATCCATGCCAATGCTTCTCCAGCATTGGCGTTTCAGAAAAGAACACCACTGCCAGGTTCCTGTCCCAGAAACCCAGACCCCGACCTAAGTTCCCCCCGCCCCACCTCCCTCTCCTCACAGACCTTTGGCAGCTGCCTGGGTTCCTGGAAGCCTTTTCTTGGAGTTCATATACAGAACCCTTAACCACAGTTTTTAAATATGTGCTACTTTTGTAGCAAAACTTGTGTCCTGGGTGATCAGGTTTGCATGTGGGTGTTGGGGTGCCCGCGGTAGAGGGGGTGGAGCCCTTTTTGCACCCAGATCTCTCTGTATGGCCCTATGTCTGTGGCCAGTTCATGGGGCTTCCCCAGCTCGAAGTCAGCAGGTACAGGTAGGTCCCTGCCACCCACAAGAAGCCTCCCCCGGCCGTCCTGGGGGCTGGGACCTCCTCTGACCCACTATCCATTCAGGTCACCGTGTCCTCTCACTGCCCCACAGCGGGATCTTCTGAGTCCTGTGACATCTCCTTACAAAAGGAAATTCCCTTTCCCTAACTCTTGAGAAGTTTGCAGATCTGACTGTCAGAACGTTCCCCACACTGCAATAATCCTCTTGAATAAAGTCCGGGTTAGGTTTTACTGGATGTCAAACAGAGGCCGCCTCAGTGAAATGCCCATGTCACATCTCAGAAAGGCTACCACGTCCCCACAGTCCCCCCACTGAGAGGCTGGGATGTGTCCCGCAGGTGCCCTTCTGGCCCGGGGCTGGCTGAGTTTGAGGAAACTAAGCGGTGTGGCCACTAGAGTGGGGAGGTGACTGCTGGACCCAGCCCCAGAGGGAGGGGGCGCCCAGGACCAGCCTCGCATCAGGATGGGGGGACTTGGGACCCTAAATGACCCACCGGGGAGGGAACTGAGGCAGCCCAGCACATGGGTGTGCCCATGCCTCCGGCCGGGTAGCCTTCTGGGAAGTCACAGGCCTCCAGACTCACCTCCAGCTCTGGGTCCATAACCAGAGGTCCGTGGACAAGAGGAATGAGGAATGGACCCTCCGGGTGACTGTATGGGGATCATGTAAAGCCTGCAGGTGTCCATGGGCAAGACCCTGAAGAGGTTAGCATCAAACACTCAGGTCAGTTCGAGCTGGAGGGGACCCCAAGCAGCAGCGATCCCAAACCCCTTCTTTTTCCTCATGAGAAAATGGAAAGCCTGTTGCTGATATCAAACAGAGAAGCGAGGCGGAGGCGCAGTTAACGTCCCCCAGTCAACTCTGACCCAGAGGCTCTTGTCACTCACCCCTGTCTTATCACTCACCCCCCTCACCTCTGTAATCAGGACTCCTCGGGGCATGATGTAAGGAGAAACCACAAAAGACGAGCCCAGAAATGTGACTGTATTCAGACGGAATGTGTCAGATAAAACAAATTTGTTTGCAATGGGCAAAAACCTGACTCCCAACTTCTGCCCCAGATGGGAAGTACTTGCATGAGGCAAGAGAATTGCAATGGCTCAGCTTTCCCCCAGAACAAAGCACCTAATAAATCTATGAACCCAGTTTGCAAATGAAACTTTTTAATCATTCAGGGACTGTTAATTGGCTGTTGTCCTTAACGCCTCAGAAAGAACTTGTAATGAGGAAAAGCAAAACAGAACAAGTCCCGAGTCTGTGTCTGGATTCGGGTAACTAGACTTCAGTCCCTTTACTTAGTTTTATTTACAAACTTCTTTAAATAAACCACGTGGCTTGTCTGTATAGACTGAATGTAAATTACACATCCCTTTCAGGCAAAACCTTACTAACCTGGTTATAAAGTGCGCTCTGGTGGAGTGGGCATTTGGATCTTTTATGTAGTTATTTCTTTATTTATTTTACTTGAAGGAGATTTTAAGATTTTTTTTCTTTATGGCTGCAAATAACCACCATAACAATCCAGAAGAACAATGGTTTTAGGGCAGACCTAACCCATAAGACCCTAACAAGAAGCCGGTTCCCCATTCAGTTAGAATGGGGTTACTTATCATTTCTTTTTTTTCCTTCTTTTTTTTTTTTTTCAACGTTTTTTATTTTATTTTTGGGACAGAGAGAGACAGAGCATGAACGGGGGAGGGGCAGAGAGAGAGGGAGACACAGAATCGGAAAGAGGCTCCAAGCCATCAGCCCAGAGCCTGACGCGGGGCTCGAACTCACGGACCGCGAGATCGTGACCTGGCTGAAGTCGGACGCTTAACCGACTGCGCCACCCAGGCGCCCCTTTCCTTCTTTTTTTAAACTTTATTCATTTATTGTTGAGAAAGAGACAGCCCGAACAGGCTGTGTGATGTCAGTGCAGAGCCCGACGTGGGGCTCGAACTCACGAAACTGTGAGATCATGACCTGAGCTGAAACCAAGAGTCTGATGCTTAACTGACTGAGCCACCCAAGTGCCCCATATCATTTCTTAAATAAAGTTATGGACGTGGAATCCCCTAGCCTCACCGCTTCACATTTGTTGAGCACCTCTGATAAATCTCACTATTTTACCTCACACCCGTCCGAGTGGCTAAAATGAACAACTCAGGAAACAACAGATGCTGGCCAGAGTGTGGAGAAGCGGGAACCCTCTTGCGCTGTTGGTGGGAACGCAAACTGGTGCAGCCGCTCTGGAAAACAGTGTGGAGGTTCCTCAAAAAATTGAAAATAAACCTACCCTATGACCCAGCAATAACACTGCTAGGAATTTACTCAAAGGATCCTGGAGTGCTGATGCACAGGAGCACTTGTACCCCAATGTTTATAGCAGCACTTTCAACAGTAGCCAAATTATGGGAAGAGCCTAAATGTCTATCAACTGATGGATGGATAAAGAAATTGTGGTTTATATGCACAAAGGAATACTACGTGGCAATGAGAAAGAATGAAATCTGGCCTTTTGAAGCAACGTGGGTGGAACTGGAGGGTATTATGCTGAATGGAATAAGTCAGGCAGAGAAAGACAGGTACCATATGTTTTCACTCTTATGTGGATCCTGAGAAACTTAACAGAAGACCGTGGGGGAGACGAGGGGGAAAAACATTACAGAGAGGGAGGGAGGAAAACCATAAGAGACTCTTAAATACAGAAACAAATTGAGGGTAGACCGGGAGGTGGGGGAGAGGGGAAATGGGGGATGGGCATCGGGGAGGGCCCCGATGAGCACTTGTTGGGACGAGCACTGGGTGTCGTATGTAAGCGATGAATCACGGGAATCTACCCCCAAAACCAAGAGCACACTGGATACGCTGTATGTTAGCCAACTTGACAATACATTATATTAAAAGAATAAATCAATAACTCTCCCTATTTTGCGTTCAGTTTCTTATATGGCAAATGAATCCCCCTTGACAGAGACCCTCGAATCACTAAGAGTCGGGGATCCACATCTGTCCGTGCCAGGCATGGAGAGAACAGAAGGACTGAGCATCACTGAGCCCCTGGCTAGCTGCCAACACCCTGCACTGCCCTGACCGCAGCCCTCGGTTTCCCAGCCCTGCCTCCTTCCCCGTTTTCCAGGTGAGCGCCCTTGACACAGACATTTATCCCAGTCTGGCCGGTCACAAGAAGAGAAATTCAGATTTGTGGGACCACACCTTCTATGTGCAGCCAGGTCTATCTGCCAGTCTCATCTGGGGTCCCGAGCGATGCTTTGGTCTCCTGCACAGACAGAATGAGCTTTTAGAGGCAGAAACCAGGCGTCGACAAGGGTAGAGACGACCTGAGCTACGGGGTGTCTCAAGTTCCCAGGCTCTGAGCCTCGTACGTTCAAACTTCACTGAGCCCGGCACATTCTCGCAGACACCTCACATTTCTTCAGTGTCGATTAGAAAACTTGTTTTTGTTATTGTGTTTAACTCTCTGACTCTGCTCGAATACGTACCCTTTTATTTAGGCGAAATTACAAGAACCGTTCGTTTAAGAGGTTGTGTTTTAAACGTCTAAACCTGGACGCTATGTTTTGTAGAGACGTCTTACAAAGATTTTGGAGGCCCGAGGGGCGGCAGTCGGACAATCCCTTATTTTGTTGGTTATTTTCCACCAAATGGGACGGCTGGTTTCAGTCCGATCTTGAAAGTCCAGAACAGTCCACACGTGGGGAAAGAGGCCTCTGCAAGCCCACCGACCCCACTTCTCTTCATTGGGGTGCAGCCCCTGCGGAGGGGCGTGCCAGCAAGGCACGCTCACGAAAGCAGGATTCAGTAGGCAAGAATATGTGGAATCTGGAGATTTAAAGTTCTCGGTGCAATTGTATCAGTCAACCTACCATACCACAGCACAGCACAGCACAGCAGGAATTCATTGTTTCCGGTGACTTGAACAGGTGCACTTGAAATGTTCCCACGACATGCCGCTGGCTTCTGTCCCCCATCTGCAACGATCTCTTTCCGCTCGGGTGGTCCTCAGGCCACCCACAGCCCCTCTCCTGCACGCCCCTGGCTTTCCACTGTTGATCTGGGGGTGTAGCTGTTACTGTAATAAAATCCAGCCTTCTCCCTCTCCAGTGGAGGCGCCCTGGGGAGGGGGCAGGAGATCACCCCTGGGGTGGGCCTTCCTACCCCTTCCTTTGCTCCGCCTCCCTCTCGCTTGGCTTTCTCCGTCCGTCTCCTACTGACATACCTGCCCACGGACTCCTCTCCCAGGCCCAGAAAGTGTCCTCCGAGGGCTGAAACTTACGTCTTTCCTTGCACCCAAGCTCGCTGTCCCACATCCCAGTGCTTTAGGACGTTGCCCTGCATGAAAGAATCTACTACAGGAATCCACAGTAAGATAATAAATACTGCGGCCGACGGAGGCAGATCCAGGTTTTGTGGGGCCCTCTGTGGGGAAAAGCACACAAAATGAGGTACGAAAGCAGCGTTTATTCAGACTGAGGAAAGAAAGCCCAGCTGAGGACAAGAGAGCCTTGACAGCTCAGGCCGCTATCTTCTGAGATGTGGTTGTGGCATTTATCAGAAATGCCCCCTGGGTTCTGCTTCTGGGCTGCAGCCTGGCTCCCTCCTACCCAGAGCAGCCCTGGAGACCCTTCAAGAAAAGTTATCTCAGCCTCACGGAAGATACCCCCTCTGGAGCCACCCAGCAGAGGGTTCTGCCAGGTTGACCAGAAACCCCTGATTGGAATCCTGGCCCCATTCTCTACTTGGTCACTGGACATCTTGGGAAAGGTTTTTCCACTCTGGGCTTTCCTCACGTGTAAACCGGGGGCAACAGCATCTACGCCTACGTTTGTGGAGAGATCGCGCACGTAATCACGTGGCACTAAACACCCGATAAATGGTTGACTATTGGTAATCCGTTCGATTACGGCAACATTTAGGCGGATGTCTCCAGGCACAAGGTTCTCTGTGGAGTCTCCCAGAGAATCGCTCTGACTTAAAAACGACAAAAGCAAAGCAACAATGGAAACAGCCATAACAGTTTTCAGAGCAAAATCCGCCCACCGTTCTCAAAAACCATTTCTGTACGAGACAGAGAAGACACAGCAAAGCAGAAAGCCTCCCTAACAGTGTCGGAGAGCGAGGTGTCGGGACGCGGCTGCACAGGGACTATGCGCCCTGTCTCCGGGGCCACTGAGATGGGAACCCTCCTGGGCTTGACCCTGTGAGGGGTCCCTTCTCTTCCCAGCCTCTCTGCTTTCTTCACCGCTGTCCATCCCTTCGACCGCAGGAGGGGAATCAACTCCACAAGAAGCACGCGCTGTGTGACGGGGGAGAGGAAAGACTTACATTCGGGTTTTTTATTCCAAGTATTGGCTCGAGGTTCTGGCTCTCGAGCATGAGAGCAGCGCCTCTGGTTCCCCCCAGGCGTTGGATGAGATCTTGGCCAGGCAGGGCACAAGGGTCTGACCGACGCCAGGAGAGACACGTGCTGGGACGTTGTGTTACCCTGGCAAGGCCAGAACACTGGGGTCCTGGATCCTGCACCCAAACCTGAGAGCGGGGAGGAGAACAGAGGTGCAGTGAGAGGGGCACCTCTAGCAGCCCACCCAAGTAGGCTCACATCCTTGAATCCTAGTCCTTACCACTCACCACATAACCTTGGTTTTTCCCTATCGAGAACGAAGCGTATGGGAGGGAAATCCCACGGGGCTATGGACTGGATGTCTATGACTCTTCAAAGTCATATGTTGAAATCCGAATCCCATCGTGCCCGCTGGGAGGTAATTAGGTCACGAGGGTGGAGCCTCATGAATGGGGTTAGTGTCCTTATACAAGAGACCCCAGTGCGCTCCCTGTCCCCTTTGGCCATGGAATTAAGTAGCCTGCCGAAGTTTCCCCCCACCGATGAGTTTAATCCCCCTCTTTAGTGCGGGCTTGAACCTGCCTGTGGTTAGTCTAAGGACAGCAGCCAGGCTGTCTAATCACAACGTGACTTCACTGCTGTAACTGACCTGATGAGCCAAATCAATGTTTTTTTTTTAAAAGGCAGCCTAAAATATTAAAAACCTGCGATATTCATTCCGCATACGTCCTTTTGACAAATTTCCCCTTGGAATGTCAGAGAGTGTGGACACTTCTTCCGGATGTGACCTGAAAGGAATTACTGCGTGAGTCAGGGTGGTCAAGGTGTTTTGTATTGACAGGGCAGATGGATTCTCTGAGCTGCCTCTCTTCGTTGGATCAGGGACACCGTGTCTCCTGTCTCGCAAGGTCCTTCGGTTCTGCAGGCTGCGCGGGGATGAACAGGGATGAACGGGGTTGAGGAGGGCTGTGCGGAGATGCCCTCACTGCAGACAAGGTTGCATCCACATGTCCTTTTTTTTCATGACCTGCATGCAGCAAGGTAAGAAGTCTCTTAGCGCCTCCGTGGTGACGTCGTGCTTTGTATACTTGGGGCTGGCTTATTTTGCTTTTAGGTGTGGGAACATTCCGTGTCCAAAAGGGAGTCTCTGTTTCATGATCACAGGCTATTTACGTTTGAAAGTATTTCACTGAGTAGAGCTCGCTCCCAGTTTCTCAGGAATGCTGCCCTCTTTGCCCTCCGTAATATCAACGGCCTCCGGTTTGAGAAAAGACCACGGTGTTCTTTGGTAGGCACTCCCAGGAAGTGACAACCTCGACGGTTGTCACATCGTTCTGAAGGTAGATGTTTCAAGTGTGTGGACTGATTGGATTTTGTCTTCTCTGAGGACTAAATATTAGATGTTACGGTCATAAGTTATTTCTATGAAGACTATAGAAATGCACACACAAACATAGGCAAGTATAGTCCGACCTATGACTCTTCGTGGTTGAAAAACAGGCTTTTATTTTTACAACGAGCATCTAGTTCAGAGGCTTTACAAATAATTTACAAGGCTTGCGTAAGGAATGGCACGTTCTCCAGAATTTTGCAACACTGAACTTTAATTTATCCTTGCAGGAACGACTGTGGAATTTGCCGAGACGATTTTCACAGAAAAGCGAAATATGATTTTTGTCCTCAAATTTCTGATAATTGAGTAACTTGAACCTCCGTGACCTTAACTTCCAAATATTTTGGCCCCATTAAACAAAATAAAGTTGATTGGCTAGTGATGTCAAGCTCTGTGGATGCAATCATCCATCCACCCTTCTTTTACCCGCCATTCGATCATGTGTTCATTCTCAACACGTAGTATGTTGGGTTCTCCTGATGTGAATAGTGTGGGGAGGTGTGTATCGTGAGCCATGGCTCATTCCTTCATTCCTTCTCTCAGGTGCAAATTAATTCCATTTCAAGAGGTAGAGGCAGATGCAGAATTAGAAGAATGGCGGGGATCTCGGAGATGGTCCGAGGCCACCAGTGTGTGCGTGGGTGGAGCCTTGGGGGCTGACGTGGAAGTGACGGTACCAGGGACCGCATGCTTGTGTCCCCCCTCAGTGCATGCATTGAAGTCCTGCTCTCACTGTGACGGTATCTGGGAGGGGGGCTCTTGTGAGGTGATAGGGTTAGATGAGGTTGTGCGGGTGGGGCTCCCACGAAGGGATTGGTGCCCTCAGAGGGGGAAAGGGTACTAGCTCTCTCTGTGTCATGCGAGGACACAGCAGGAGGATGGCCCTCCATAACCCAGGAAGCCAGCCTTCCCCAGAACCCGACACTGCGGGCACCCTGCTCTCGGATTGCCAGCCTCCAGAGCTATGAGCGACTGTTGGTTGTTTAAGCCATCCAGTAGGTAATAATCTGTTAGAGCGGCCTGAGCCACTGAGGCAGGCGGTCTCCAAGCAGGCTGTCAGACAGAGCTTCTTAGCGGTCTGACTCTTGGCACAAACTGGGGAGCAGGTGCACTTGTGGTGGGAACCCCGGGGGGGCGCCCGGGATGCTGAGGACCCTTTCACCATCGCTGGGGCCTGTGGCGGGGCCGGAAGCGGGGCCGGGGCAAGTGTCGTGGACCGGCCTCGGGGAACCAAGGGCATCCGAGAAAGTTGTCCATAAGCAGACACTGCTGGTCAGGGCAGAATCGGCGAGGATACCTATAGCATAACAAGCAGGCTGACTGGCCAAATTAGCACCAACATGACCACCAAACTGTAACCATCAGATGAAGCGATTTATTTTCTCGAGGAAAAAGAACAAGTCAGTCCATGGGCTGAGCCCAGCGTTAAACGCACACTTCGGTCCTACAGGGAGTGATATTAGTGGTTAATGTTAGGCCAGAGCGCTTTTCAATGAATCATCTAAGATGAGAGGGGTCACATATTTCCGGGCTCCACTGGGCAAGCTTTTCTCTTGAGTAATTTAAGATGAAAAGTAACTTTTGAAAAGGCTGACTCCGTGATTTTCTTAAATGAAGAAATATCAGAAACATGCACAATTACATGATTTTTTTTTAGAACAACATCAGTGGGGTTTCACCATCCTATGATTGAGGAGACGTGTTTGGGGCACTGATGTGTCACTCCACAGGGGGGCAACAGTGCCTGACGGTGTTTATTTATTGAAAACTTAAAAGAAGTACAAGACCATCGGGATGATTTTACAAAGAAAATCAAATAGCAGTGGGGCTTTAGCGCACTGTCCAAAACCAATGTTTAGAATAGGATAAAGGAAGCCCAGAAATGCAACAGAATACAAGTCCCTGGGCTTTTTCATTAAGATGTTTATCCCGGGTGGGATCGCGTTTCCTTTCTTCTGAGAGTAAAGCCTTGGCACAGAGGAGCCCCCCACCCCCACCCCCACCCCTTGGTCCAGAGCAAGGCCTTTTCTTCATTTGAGATGTTGGTTGGCCTCTAGGGGGAGCTCCGGCTCCTGCCCCTTCCTCGCCTCCCTCTCTGCATGGAGGAAACACAGCCAATGCCAGTCCTGGTGGCCGCGGGGTGTATAGGTTGTCACGTTTAGCCCCATAATGAGTTGGCATCGTGATGAGCCTTGAGGGGGGTACCCCAGCCCCGCCGACGCCTTGAGGTGCACAGAACGGTCTGCTGCCCAGAGGCCAAAGAGACTGCCTCGGCCTGACCACATTCCTCCCCACCACCCAAGGTGGGGCAGGAAATGGACTGGGGGTCAGTTAGGGCTGCTTAGATCCCAGCTGGACTTCTTAACGGCTGGCTGATCCTGAGTAAATGCTCACACACTCTCTGCCTCGTTTCCCCCCCCCACCCCCCACCGTCCGTCACAGATGGAGGTGACTGATCACCACCACCCCCACCCTTGGTCGTGGGATTGGTTTGAAGACTAACTGAGGAAGCTTACAGAGACCTTCCATCCACGGCAGCCTCGCCGCCATATGTAATATGAAAAATGAAAGCTCTTTTAACAAGTGGTGCAGGAACCACTGGACGTCCCCACGACCACAACTGACCCTCGCGTCTCCCACAAACACCGTCCCGGTGCGGATCACAGACCGAAGGAGAAAACCTAGGGCTGTAAAACTTCGGGAAGAAAGCATACGAGAGAATGACTATCTCTTGCCTTGGATGAGGCAAAGACCGCTCACATCCGACACCGAAAGCACAATTCATAAGCTGGAAAATGAATTAATTGGACTTCATCGAATGGCAGGGTTCTGGTCTGTGAAAGATGCTGTTGCGAAAATGGAAAAACAAAAAACCCAGGCCGCAGATTGAAAATGTTTGCCAAACCCATGTCTGATAAGGGTCTCTTGTACAAAACAACCAAAACTCAAAAACAAGAGAACAAGCAATCCAATAAAAGTGGGCAACAGATTTGAGAAGACGTTTCGCCAGAAAGATGTGCCAATGGCCAGTAAGTACGTGGCCTGAAAGGGCTCCACACTGTCCCACATGAGGAAAACGCCAATTCTGAGCCTGTGATGAGGTACTGACTCATCCCTGGTTGGACACCCTTGGGCCCTGACGTCCTCCAGCCCCGATTCCCCCAGGACGGCACAGGGCAGGGCCAGGCGGTGGGAACCAGCAAGGAGAACGCAGTGCAGGGAGCGGAGTCCCAGGTGCCAGGTGGCATCTTTGCAAGGACAGGAAGTGGGGCAGAGAGTCTGATCCCTAAGACGACTGAATACACCCCTCCAGAAAGTGGCGGCAAGAAAAGTCTGAGCGACGGTTAGGTGGCCAGCTTAAGTGTCCTCTGCCGTCACCAACGTGATGGGCATTAGAAGAGTGCAGGTTGGCTACGAAGAAGTAAAGTGGCCACATCTATCGTGGTGAAACATAATTGACATGTAAGGTGACATTAGGGTCACATGCACAACATGATGATTTGGTATTTGTGTAGATCACGAAACGCTCACCACAGTGCTTCGGCTTAGGATCCGTCACCACACACAGTGACACGTTTTTCCGTGTGATGACAATCTTGAAGATCTGCTCTCTTAGCCAGCGGTCCCACGTCCTTGTAAAAGTCTGAGTTGCCCTGTGTGCGTCTCCCGTCTTCTGCACACTCTCCGTGATTCCTCGGCACACTTGCGTGCATCTGAAATCCACCCCCAAATTCTCTCCACAAAACTAACTTTCCAGGACGCTGGAAGTCTCTTTCTCTCCTGCTGCTGAATGCTCGACCTCGAGACCCAGCTCACAGGCACGTGGCAAGCATGTCGCTAGAGTGGAAAGGGGCTGGACTCGACGATGACAGGTACACCGCGAAGATATCGGGACAAAGCGTGAGTCTCTCCTTCACAGAAAGCAGGTAGCATTTCACAGGACTCTACTGTAATGGGCTTAAAAAAAAAAATTAAGCACTAAAATCCTTTCTTCCAGGGGCGCCTGGACGGCTCATGTGGTTCAGCGTGTGAGTCTTGATTTCGGCTCCGGTCACGATCTCACAGTTGGGGAGTTCGAGCCCCACGTCGGTCATGCTCATTCATAGTCTCTCTCTCTCTCAAAATAAACATTAAAAATAAACCAATAAATCCATTGATTAATTAAAATCCTTTTTTCCAGGCGTAGGCATACGCAGAAGCCCGATAGAGGCGGCTGAGACCAGCAAGCCTCCGGTTGACATACAATCCCGATTCCCAAGCCCCCTCAGGGGGGGCTGCTGGGTCTGGGAGCAGCATCCCGAAGCCAGTCGCCACCCTCACTTTCTCCCAGGGAGGTTCCCTGCATCCACTACCGGTGGGTGAGTTCACTTTTTGAATGGAGTAGGCCTTTTCACATCCACGAGTTTGTAATCACCAAGTCCTTTTCCAAAGGCTGGGAAGAAATATACAAAATGCTTAGGAGTGATTATTTCCAGCTGATGGGCTAGTGAGGGTCTTTTTTTTTTTCTTTTGTTTTGCTCAGTGCTTTGCAAATTCACCTACAGTGAGTATGCAATCACTCCGTAATGAGGGGGAAAGTGGAGTGGGTTCTGCTCTTTGGCAAGCTGTCCTCCGCAGAGGCCACCGCCAGAAGGGAGGCCCGGCCACGGCGGGCTAGTGCTGCCGGAGAGGGAGGGCTCCCGAGGGATTGTGGCTGACAGCGATGGCTCAGCTTTGCTCCAAGCAGATGGAGATTTTGCATTAAAGATCCTCCAAGGAGCCGTTTTCCTAATTGGTAACCAATGAAACTGTCTTCGGGAAAAACAGTTTTTCTATCGCCTTCGTTTTTCTGCTTCGGGCCAGTGTGAGTCCTGCACCCCCGCGGATCCCTGCTCACGTCCCAGGAACACGATTGAGATGTTTGGGTAACAGTCGGTCCTTGGGGAGACCTCGTCTTCATACGTGTCGTCGTGGTTGTGTGCACATGTGTATGCGTGACTCTGTGTGTGACCGTGTGCGTGTGTGGTAGAGTTTAACGCTCACTACGGCCGGGTGTTTCGCCTCCTTTCTGCGAAAAGGCTGGAGCAGGGACAGCCCTAGGCTGGAGTAGAGTCAGAAGCGCTCAGCTCCCTGCCCCCCACGGCCCAGTCCCACGGGCGGGGGGGGGGTACCCCAGCCTCAATCTTCTCATCTGCCCGAAGGGGAGAGGCACTCTGTCCTGCCCACGTCACCGGGTTCCTCTGAGGATCGAACGAGCCCACGTGGGCAAAATAATTCTTCTATGTTATGGAACATAAATGTGCTGGCAATGGCAAAAGTGTGAGACAGAGTTGGAACTCACGAAACACCGCATCTCTTTCTGCTTCGTTACCCGAGGGGTTGATCTTTAATGCGCCAGGAGGGACCCCGCGGCGTGCAATGGTGGTGATCCCAGCCCGAGCGCTCTCGGTTCTCGGGGGCCCTCTCGCAGAGGACGTTGCTGTGACTGTGGACAGCAAGCTGACCCCTCTCACGCCAGGACAGGGTCTTGATTTCCTTAGAATCGCGGTGGTGGGGTGTCCCGAGTGAGCGAGATGGAACGCGGGCCAGCACGTCTAATGTTTCTGTGACTGTATCTCCCTAATGCCCAAACCACCAGATATCAGTAGAAACTGATTTTCTTGGCATTTGCGAGACCCAAAGTGTCCTGATTTAAACTCGAGCAGTGAGGATGTGCTGCCACAGCCAGCGAGGAAGTTTTATATCAAAACAGTAACACACGAAAGTCTGCGCCAGCACATCTCACCCCGCCCATCGCCAGGCGACGTGCGCGCAGGGCCTTGGCCTCGTGGGCGGAAACCGTCCCCAGGGTGGCGTCTGGGGCGGGCTTGGGGTCCCCAGGGGTTAGCTCACGACTCTCAGGAAGCCCTGGGGGGAGGTGCTGTCGCGATGCCCGCCTTCCAGACCATGGCACGTGTCCTCGTGTTTGTCCCGATCCTTCCCATCCGGTGGGGGCTGAATCAAAGGCTGAATGCCCAGCTGGACCCTGCCGGAACATTCCCTCCATGGGCCCAGCTTATGCGTCCTGTAATCACCGCTCCCCTTGTCATCTGCCAAACCTCAGGATGGCCCCGGTTCCTGTGGCTGTTCCCTGGGCTGCCTTACCACCCCCTGGTCGGTTGAGTTTTCATCCTCTCCCTTACCTGATCAACGAAACCCCTGCATTATGTCCTCTCTGTCTTTAAACACTCAGCATATTAAAAAAAAAAAAAAAGAAATATATATATATATATTTATATATATATAAAAAGGGCGCCTGGATGGCTTAGTGGGTTGAGTGTCCAGCTCTTGATTTCAGCTCAGGTTGTGGTCTCACAGTCATGGGATGGAGCCCCGTGTTCACACTCAACACAGAGCCTGCTTGACATTCTCTCCCTCTCCCTCTGGTCCCCCTCCCCACACGTGCTCTCTCTCTCTCTCTCTCTCTCTCTCTGAAAATAAAATTAAAAAAAAAAAATCTAAACACTCACCATGGTTTTCATTGTCCTGGTTGCACCCTGCCTGATCCACAGAAGAAACGTAGGCACAGAGAGGTTAAGTAACTTGCCCGAGGTCACACAGCTAGTACGCAGCAGATCTGGGACCTAAACCAAAGAGACAGCTCCGGGTCCTAGGTGGCAGGGACTCTGTTTGCTCACAGGGGACTGTCGGAGACAAACATCAGGTGAACGTAGAGAAAGGAACCCGGGGGAACCCGGCCGTGCTGGTGTTCACAAAATGCTTGCGTAGGACGGTGAGAACCCCACTGCAGCTGCTGTGAGAGCTCCAGCCCCGCCTCAGGCACCCCGCTCCCAGCCCTCACTGTCGCTCGAAGCTGTTGTCTGTCGGCTGCCATGGCCACACCTGCCCCGCGGGGCGGGGCTCCCCCTTCCTGTCACCCCTTAGCCTGCTGTGCTTTCCACCTGGGCCCTCTGCTCCCTCTCTGGTTCTCCTCTCACTGGGGCTGCTGGCATGGGGGTGGGGGGCAGCGGGAACAGGGGCAGTGGGGCTGCCTGTGCACATCAGACTTTGTTCAGGTCTTTCCCAAGGTGAAGTCTGCGTACTTACGTGTTTCATAGCCATGTAACACGTATAAAATGGTCCCCCTGCTTTTGCTGGGTTTCCACTGTCCATATCGGTGTGTTACTGATGAGGGTGTTTAGTCCCTTACCACTGCCCCCATGGCCCCGTAAGCCCTGTCGTCATCACTGCGTGATCTCACCCAGCTCGGTGATTTTTAGCAACAGCCACGTCATATTGTAACAGAACCGACCATATATACTTTCAAGCACACACACACACACACACACACACACGTCCACATTTGCATACACAAAACTGCACACCTCCACGCTTCACGTGGCCCGTCCACTCTGCCTTTTCAGCCAGAGACGTGGTCCTTGTTCCCCACGCAGAGCCTCCGTGTGAGAGGAAGGGCAGCGAGGGGCAGCTCACACCGGCTCACATCTCGTCTGCCTTCTGCCGTGTGACATGATCGACACAGCCATGGTGGGGACTGACACCAGACTCCTCACGGTCCCATCAGTGACCACTTCACCACCTCCCCATTTCTTGCCAGAAACTCGAGGACACGTGTATCACGCGCCAAGACTGATCATGAAGTCGAAGCTAGGGCCACTTTATTTTTTATTATATATTTTTTTGCATTCAATGTTTTATTTTTTTATTTTTTTTCCAATATATGAAATTTATTGTCCAGTTGGTTTCCATAGAGCACCCAGTGCTCATCCCCAAAGGTGGCTGGGGCCACTTTAAATAGCCAGTTCCCAAGGGGCACCTGGGCGGCTCAGTCGGTTAAGCACCCGACTTCGGCTCAGGTCTGATCTCACCATTCGTGAGTTCCAGCCCCGCGTCGGGCTCTGGGCTGACAGCTCGGAGCCTGGGGCCTGCTTCGGATTCTGTGTCTCCCTCTCTCTCTGACTCTCTCCCGCTCACACTTTGTGTCTCCCTCTCCCTCAAAAATAAATACACATCAAAAAGAAAAATTAAATACCCAGTTCCCAATTCTGTCCAAACTGACCCAAATAAAACAATTAGTAGACTCACTGTGGTCAGAGGATATTGGATGGTATGTTCCCTCAGTGTCAGGGCTCATGGCCCCTCGTTCTTTTTCTCAGCTGCCCCCACGTGTACCTGCTGGACCGTGGGTAAGTAGGTAGCTCTGGTGAGAAGACCGCCATGGTGGTGGCAGCCTGATTCTTGCTGGTGGCCACTGTGGCATCCTGGGTAGTCAGGATCCTTTAACAGTTCGGAATATCTCGTAAGAGAGCACGAGGACCCGCATGATTTGAGGAGAAGGGGTTAAATCCTACAGCCAAATCTGCATATGTCACCAATTACACCATAGCAGGAGGTATCCTCATGTGATAGGAAAGATGGGATTCAGCAGACAGAGAGGGAAAGGAAAGGACCTGTGGTCCCAGGGTGGGGAAAAACACATATTCTGGAACAATGCTGGGAGTGTTGGACCACAGCAAACCCCTTGGGCATAAGGTCCTTCTTAAGAATGCAACAGACCCCACCTACTCCCCCTCAGGTTCCCCTTAGGTATGTGACAATCAAGATGCCCAACTAAAACCGGTGAACCATAAAACTTCTGTGAGACGAGGGACGGTATGACCAATCTGATTCCTCACACAGTGGAGTCCAGCCAGTCAGGAACGGACAACCCAGCACCTAGAGTGATCCAGCCAGTAAGGGGGGGGGACCTGAGAAGAACCAGGGGGAAGGGACGGGGGGCTGACCAAGACCTTCTAAAACAAGGACGCTTGCCTCTGGTCCACAGGCATCCACTTTGGAAAGCCCCCTCTCTGCAAAGAGAGCTTCCCTACCATTTTTCCTTTCTAATCTTACTGTTTAATAAATAAACTGTTTCCTGCTGCTCACTTTGTGTCCGCCTCTTCCTTCTTCGAAGCTGCGAGACAACGAACCCCGGGTATTGAGGTAACAAACCCCCGTAGCACACACACGGCATTGTTGGCGTTGGGTTGAGTGCTCTTACTACCCTGCTTCTAGTTCTGATGGGGCAGGAGTGGGGCAGGGGGATGGGGGATTTATCCGCACCAAGCAATTCTGCAACACCAGCTGGGCGTCCTACGGTTCGCCTCCATTCTGACAGTACCTGGAGAAAGCGCCAGGTCCCACGGGTGATGGACGCAGTCCGACAGTCCTGCACACCCCTCCCCCGACTTCAGACACCCGTGCCAAGTCCAGGCGGTACCCGGGCTTCTGACCAACCGCTAGAGATCGGAGGTTCCCGGGACCTCCTCCTTGGGTTCGATTCATCTGCTAGAGCAGCTCAAAGAACTCAGAGAAACAATCTACTCACTAGATCCCCAGACTAGCAGCGAAGGATACAGCTCAGGGCCAGGCCTACGGAAGGGATGCGCAGGGCCAGGTGTGTGGGAAGGGCCCCGTTCTTCCGTGCCTTCTCCCAGGCGGCCACGTCCCAGCACCTGGACACATTCAGCAAGCCGGAAGCTCTCTGAACTCCATCCTCCGGGGCTTTGGCATAGGTTTCATAACACAGCCACAATTGATTGAGTCATTGGCCGTTGGTGACTGAACTCAATCTCCAGCCCCTCTCTCTTCCCTGAGGTCTGGGGATGCGGCTGCAAGTTCCAAGCATCTAATCACACGGTTGGTTCTCAAGCAACAGCCGCATCCTTGGGCTTCCTGAGGGCTCTCCGAAAGTCAGCTCATTGACGTATAAAAGGCACCTTTATCACTCTCAACGCTTGGGAAATTCCAAGGGTTTTAGGAGCCCTGTGCCAGAATGGGACGTGCGTTTCTTATTATAAATCACAACATCACGGTTCTACTTGAAAGTTCAGTTATCCCAGTATTTTAAAATTTAGTCTCAGATAAAACAAATCAAGAATCAGAGGAAATTTTGAAATGATGTCAATTTCTTAGACCCACCAAGGGCTGACATTGGGAACGATGATTTATATTAAGGCGATTGATTCAGACTGGGGTTCAGATTTCGAGAGAATGAAAAGAAGAGTCCTTTTCTTTCTTTTTTTTTTTTTAATTTTTTTTTAAAGTTTATTTTTGAGACAGAGACAGAGCATGAACAGGGGAGGGGCAGAGAGAGAGGGAGACAAAGAATCTGAAACAGGCTCCAGGCTCTGAGCCGTCAGCACTGAGCCCGACGCGGGGCTCGAACTCACGGACCACGAGATCGTGACCTGAGCCGAAGCCGGACGCTCAACCGACTGAGCCACCCAGGCGCCCCGAGAAGAGTCCTTTTCTAAGCATGGCTAGAAGACGAATGGAATAACGTTGTATCAGCAGAGGAAGCGTCACAGGAGAGTAGGAGAGTCACAAAGATGTCAAAGTAACATCTCGGGGGTGATCGGTGGCCAGCGGGCAGCTGGAAGGGAACAGCTAAGGGGGAGCAGATTCTGCAAGGTGTTCACATCGTAACTTCCCCGGAAGTATGGATTTGCGAAGGTGAAAGCGTAAGTCATTTTTCCGTGTCTCCTCTACCGTCAGCGTTTCCTTTCTGCTTGCGCCACCAAATGAACTGATTTTTGTTTGGGGAGCTCCTTCCTTTGTCATGGTGTGGCATCCATGCTTGGACAGAACCTTATAGACAAAGAGCATCCCCCTTGCCAGGTGCCAAGGTTGTGCAAGGACGAGTGAGCGTTTGCGGCCAAGTCCACACTTCAAAGTTGTCACTGGAGGGGCGCCTGGGTGGCTCAGCGCGTTAAGCAGCCGATTTCAGCTCAGGTCATGATCTCACAGTCCATGGGTTCAAGCCGTGCGTCGGGTTCTGTGCAGACAGCTTGGACCCTGGATCCTGCTTCGGATCCTGTGTCTCCCTCTCTCTCTGCCCCTCCCCCACTCATGCTCTGACTTTCTCTCTCTCTCTCTCAAAAATAAATCATAAAACATTTTTAAAAATTAGCCAAAAAGGAAGATGTCACTGTAGGTCCCACCGTCATTCCCCAGAACAGCACTGGTTGCAGACACGAGGGGGAAATTGCCACAGGGGAGGGGAGGGGCCGCTGGACCCACTGTGGATGTCGGGCAGCTTGACCAGGTGGGTCCCACTGGGTGAGTCGTCATGATCATAGGAAGGAAAGGAATCTGAATTCCTTTGGGGAGAAAAACAGTGGGCTAGTCAGTGATTCCATCTGGAGAGCATGGAGAGAAATGGGCAGCAAGACGGGGCGATTTGCAAACGCGCGGCCAAAACCGTGTGGTGCCACAGCAGCCGGGGAGCCCTGGGCAGTGAGCTCTCCTCTGTTGGTCTGCAGGAGTGGAGGGCACGATCCCCAGGGGAGCGGCAGCAGGCCCTCCAGGCTGAAAGATCCCACTGGGCCCCAGTTTGAGGTGAGTCACTGAAGGATGCTCAGGGACCCCAGAGGAGAAGGGTGACCAAGGCATTCAAGGCTCCATCGCCCGTCCCTCCCTTCGGCAACCGGCAGGCAGGGCAGGGGGTCAGGCCAGCACACAGATACTATTTACATCACTCCTCGGTGGGATGAAAGAGACTAAGACGTTTATAGCCCAGACAGAGGTATTTAGTGCTGATTTATAAATATCGCGTCAGCCTGGTGAGTCCATTCATCACTCGTCCTGACAATTGCCATGGCTTGTCGCTAGGATCTTAGAACAAAGTGCCTGAGAAAGTTTACAAGATCAGGGAATTGAATGGTGGGCACAAATAGAAAGAAAGAAAACCAACAAACCCTTGGAGGGCCGTGGGGTGCTCTGGACCGGTCATGTGGGCGGAGCATGTCCCCTGGCAACTCGAAAGGCCACCGCCAAGCAAAGCCTGGGAAAATTTGATTATTCCTCGAAGATGCCAGGACACCTCAAAGACTCTCTCGCTCACGGATGCACGGGAGTCCGCTAGCATGTCCTTCTCTTCATCCTCACCAACCCCCCCCCCCCATCTGTCACCCTCCCCCCAAACCTTAGCGTTCACCCGCTTAAGACACCCAGCGGCCACAGGAGAGACTCCAGGTTGAAACGCGGTGTTCCTCACTCCCCTGCTTTCTGTGTGATGCGTTCCTCTTTCCAATTCCTGCCGAGTCCAGAACTTCCCTGGGCAGCGGTCCCTTCCTAATCATCTCACAGTCCGTTTTCTCCAGCTGCCCCTTCAGAGGCTGCAAGCCAGCTCACCAGGGTGACCAGGGGAGCGCGTGTGCACCCCTGCGGGTAAGGGGCCATCAACACAGGAGAGTCAGCCCTCAGGCACGGCTGATGGGAAGGTTCCTTCCATCCTGGAGCCCGTGCTCCAAATTATCTCGTTGTATCAGCTTTTCTCCTCTACGAGGTTCTTGACACATCTTTGGGTAACTCGGGTGTCCATAGACATTTGAAAAGAAAGGACCCGAGTCCCTAAAATTTTGTAGGAAGGATGGGCAGAGCATCTTGGAGAGAAGACACGGGCTGCTTTCTGGGACCATGGATAGAGAGCCAGGACTGTAGGGAGCCCACCTGCTTTGCTGCTCCCCATGGTGGGATCCAGGAGGAGTCACCTCAGCTCCTTGGGTCTCAGGTGCCCACAGACAGAATAAGTGGGGTGACTTGCACACACTCTCCTTTTTATTAATGCTTTTATTGTATTTTTGAGAGAGAGAGAGACAGAGAATGTGAGCAGGGGTGGGGCAGAGAGCAAGGGGGGACAGAGAACCCCAAGCAGGGTCGGTGCTGACAGCAGAGAGCCTGATGCGGGGCGCGAACCCAGGAACCGTGAGATCACGATCTGAGCCAAATTGGACGTTCAACCGACTGAGCCACCCAGGTACCCTAGCACTCTCCTTTTTAAGATGCACTGCTTGTTTCCAAACACAATGGTTTATTTTAACTTTAAATAAGGTCAATTGCTCTTTACAAAGTCAAATCGTTTACACCGAGCTGTTAATTCTCATTTTCTAACCGTATAATTTGTGTGTGTGTGTGTGTGTGTGTGTGTGTGTGTGTGTGTGTGTGAATGTGTCTGTGTGTAGTATTTGTGTGTGTGTATGTGTCAGGGATGCATCTGTTTGTGTATATGTGTATGTGTGTGTACATTTGTGTACAGGGAGTACGTCTATTCATCCTGTTTTCACCCCGATCCCACTGGCAGCGACTTGCACAGCTGGATTTTACTGTAGACGTTTGAAGGCCTGATCGCTGCTTAGGCAGCTGGGAGAAGGAAGAGTCGTGTGACCCGAGAGGGTAGGCTGTCTACACAGGCAGTGGGAGGCACCTAGGCTCTCGGGACATGTGGGGAGGCTCAGGGACCGGTGGTCAGAACCTCCTAGCTGGCACACAAGAGCCGCTATTTAACTTCCAACAATACAGTTTAAGGAGGAAAACGACCAAATGAGAAATGAGATGAAAACTTGGTGTTCTTCCAAAGCCGTGCTATCCAGCTGCCACACTGCGTGCTGGGCCGGTCGGTTCTGCCTTTTATCCTGTTCAGTTGCATAGGGAGGCCAAGCCCAGCCTTCCAGTGTGCTGGCCCCAAACCTTGGCGTCATCCTCGGCCCCTGTCTCAGCTCCCACCCACATCCCGTACCTCCGCAGGTCTCCTTGTTCACGCCTCTAGAATGTATCCAGGGATGGCCTCTCTCTCAGAACGTCCACCTCTACTCCTCCTACGACAGCCTCTACCTTCCCTTCCCTGCCTCCTTTATCACTCCTGCTCAGAGCAGCCCGGAGGGTCTTACCAGCCGCAGCCCTTCTCACTCCTGGTCCTGCCCTCCTCCCCCTCTTGTTCAGATGTGACCACACAGGCCCATGAGGCCCCCAATATGGCGTACCCAACCACTGACCCAGCTCCCACCATGCCTGCCTCCCTGCCTCCCTGACACGTCCTACCCTCCAAGCAGGACCCTGTTGTCCCCTCCGGCTGCTGTGCTCCTCTCTGGGTGCCTGGCCAGCTCCCTCCCTCCTTTCTGTCAGATCTCAAATGTCCCTAAACAGGGAGGCTCTCCCATATGGCCACCGACCTTCCTCCCTCCTCCCGGCCTGCACCCAGCCTCCTTCTGTATTTGCTGTTCATTTTTCTCCATAACACTTAGACCTTTGGCATTGTGTGTGTGTGTGTGTGTGTGTGTGTGTATTAGTTTGCTCGGGCTTCTGTAACAACACATCACCAGTAAGTGACTTAAACTACAGAAGTTTATCGTCTCCCGCTTCCGGAGGCTGGAAGTCTGAGATCAAGGTGTGGGCTTGATCAGGGCTGGTTCCTTCAGAGACTGTGAGGGCTGGTCCACTTCAGGCCTCCCTCCCGGCTTCTGGTGCTTTGCTGGCAATCTCTGGTGCTCGTGGCTTCTAGAAGAATCACTCCTATCTTTGCCTACACGTTCACGTGGCGTTCCCCTGAGCATGTGTCTGTGTCCAAAACTCTCCTTTTTAGGAGCAGGTCTTTTTTATCCAGCCCATCTTAATGACCTCGTTTTAATTTAGTGACTCTGTAGAGACCCTATATCCACATAAGGTCACATTCTGAGGTCCGGGGGTGAGGGCTTCAACGTAGGAACTTGGGGAGACACAACTCAACCCATAACGGAACGTGTTTATAATTGTCAGGTTACAATCAGCACCCCCCCCCCCCCGCCGCTGTGCAAGGGCAACAGAAGCCCCATGAAGGAGAGGAGTCTGTCAACCGCTACGCATTCCGCCCTGGAACAGAAGCGACGTCATGGTCGTGCACACTACACAGCCGTGAATCTCAGCGGGTAAAAGGAGCCCCCGACCATCATCCGTCCATTTCTGCTGGGACAGCCACCAACGCTCCAGGGGACTCTCTGGGCCACACGTAAGAAGATTTAGACTCAGACACTGTGATCCTGAAGGAGTTTGAATGAGTGCCACTCTTGGTTTCTTATGACTATTAACGTATACATTTTAGTTTCTCCTTCCTGGCGCCACCCCGGGAATCTCCACAGCAGGGCTGCTGCTGATTGGACAGCGAGTTTCACAAGTGAGCATTTTATAATCCCAGAATCTGTGTGGCCATGATTGGCTACCTTGTTTTGACCCCATTTCTTGATGATTCCAACAGCAGAGTCTCAATGAATCTCAGGCTCTCTTGGTCTCATTATCCATTCTTTTTTTTTTTAAGTTTATTTATTTATTTTAGGGTAGGGGAGGGAGAGAGAGAGAGAGAGAGCATGAGAGCAGGAAAGAGAGAGAATCCCAAGCAGACCCTACACCGTCAGCACAGAGCTGGACTCGGGGGTTGAACCCATGAACTGTGAGATCACGACGTGAGCCGAAACCAAGAGCCAGATGCTCAACCAGCTGAGCCACCCAGGCGCCCCGATCCATTCCTGAGCTGAATCTCGGTGCTGGAGCCCAGGTGGTGCATCTTCCTTCACCCAGCATCTTAAATGATGGCACCTGCACATCTGCATACAAGCAGCTTCATCCAATCACAAACCAATATACTTGCATCATTTGCATACAGTGCTGGAGCATCCAATCAGGCTGCAGTACCACAGGCATTCCAGAAAGTACCTTCTCAGGAGGTGGAGGTGAGACCGGAAACCTGATAGGGGATGTGCTGCTTCTTAGCGTACATTCGAAGAGAGAGATTACCAAAAAACCAGAAAAGCAAAAATTATAAAACAACTCAGAAGTCAGTCATACCAGTCGTGTTAAAACTCCTCTTCTAACCCTCGGTTTTTTCAAAAGGACGTCAGGGGCTCAGGTGCAGACTGAATTCTCTTCCAGCTACAAACAACAAGAACCTTAATCCAATCTGGTTTCATTCTTCATCTTGGATCACTCTGTAAACAGTCATTATCAGGCAGAAGATGTTCCAGACAGGTTGAGGGTTTTTCTTTTTGGCAAACGTAAACAAATTTCCAAACCCAACAAAAATAAACGTGTATCTTCACACTTCGCAACCTCCATCAAGTTCGATAGTCATCGCCAGGTCACCAAAGATCAAGTGATGAATTTCTTTGACACAGTTGATTCTGTAGAGGCAGTTTATAAACTGTAACTCCATTCTTGCTCCCAGACTTCCTTAGCAGAAAACTGATCATTCTGATGTGAGCAGGCATTGGCAAAACAAGGGTTTCACCCTTAACCACTTGTAGGCTCTGGGTAAATCATCAGTCCGCACAGGGGCAAGTGTAAAAGAACGGGCTCCTAGAGAGACTGGCAAATGAGAGCGGGCATGGTTTACCGAGAGGCATTCATGAATGTTTTCTAAAAAATGAAAACTACGTGGGCCAAACAAAAGTTCTCTGTGCATGAAACGCGGTCCTGGAGCCAGCAGCCGGTGACGTCTGACATGTGCAGGCAAACCAACCATTCACATATCACTTGTGGATACTGACCAATAAATAGATGTAAGATTTCGTGTCAGTTGTCAATGGCGGTCACTCTCTTACAGGAATACGTGCAGAACGACCCTTTGCAGGTCACGTGAGCCAACCAAGGGAAAGGTGTTCTCTCCTCTTTGGCTAAAGAGATGAAGTCTTTCGGTGGCTCGGGATGGTGATGCTGCCTTGGAAACAGGATGACACCTGTTTCCTTCAGCGGCCCCGGGTCTCTGTGCTTCTATTAAGTGTCCCCGCCTCTCCTGGAACCCATCCTGGGGCAGCCGGTTCAGAGGCCACGGGGCCAGAAAGATCCCTGAAGTCACCCCGTTTTATCACCCACGGGGGCCTTTCTGGGGCACAAACCAGTGGAGCCCTCTGCAGGAGATCACCAGGGAGGCTCACACTCCTCTGTTGTGCAAGGTGAGGGGGCACAGGGGAGGGGCTGCTTCTAGAAAAGCAGCCCCTAGAAGAATGACTTTGGAGAGATGAACTTTTCTCTAGCACTGAGCATCTTACCAAGAATCTTCTAAGATTTTCCCCACGTTCCCACATCTGCTCCCGTCATTTCCCCCACGCTGTCTCCTTACTGGGATTCACAGAAATGGATCCCCTCAAAATATCAAGCAGAGTGCTTTGGGCCAAGATCACTCGGCCTGAGCACCGGCCATCTGTGCAAACACCTCACCCGGCAGGCCAGGCTCACGGGAGCCGCTAAGTACGTGCTGGTGAGTCTGGTCATCTGTCTCCTGGGGCTCGTCCCCCACCCCCGTGCCGATGCCCTGAGCTGAGAGCCCTCCGTGACGGCCTCCCTGGGCTGTTATGCCAAGTGGCGACAGCCTCGACTCCACGGCTGGAAGCCACACGCGTGTATATTCCCTCACGGTTCTGGAGGCACGAGTCTGAAGCCAGCGTCACGGGCTGAACGGCCGGCTTGGGCAGGACTTTAGGGAAGGGTCTGTCCCCTGCCTCTTCCAGCTCTGGTGGTAGCAGGTGCTCCCTGGCATGTGGCTGCATTACCCGAACCGCCCAGTCCAGCCTTACAAATCTCTGTGCTCACCACGGCCTCCTTCTGGGGCCAACCTCCCTCACTTCCCTCCAGGGAGGACACATGAGACTGATTACACACGTGCACGAAAGCCAGCCTCGCCTCCCCTTCTCGAGATCCCCAGGCGGGCGCATCTGTGGTCTCCTGCCCCGTAGAAGATGATGCTCACAGGTCCTGGGGATCGGGGCCTGACGGCGTCCATCACCCAGCCTGCCCCCCGCCCGCCCCCGTCCAAACAGGAAGACATCCGGACTCCAGGGATGTGCATCCATCGCTCGTGAAGAAACAAGCGGACGGAGGCGGAACAGCTGAGCACAGCAGCCAGAGGATGCTTGAGCTACGAAAGGAAACTCAGCTCCGCCTAGACTGAGAATCATGGCCTCAGAGAGAGGGATGGCCTTTGGTGATGACCTGTGTCCCTGCCCACACCACTCCGGGCTGCAGCGGCTCTGACCGGGCAGCGGGGCGCGCACTAGTCACACGCTTCCGACCAGCCGTCCCAAGACCGTCCGATCCCACCGCGCCCCTGCCTGCACCTTCCCTCTCCCCGCTGTCTCCCTCCCACCGCGGCGTGGACGTCCACCCTGTGCCGGGCGCGATGTTTCTTCACCCGCTTTTGAGGCTCTGTGATCACATATATACGAATGTAGAGTCATAGACCTTTCCAGCTTTCCGTTTGTCCTTGGGGCCAACCTTCTCCATCCCTGATGTTTTCAGTCTGGGAGCCCGCTCTGACATCAGCAGCTGCCTGGCTGGGGATGATGCCCTGGTATGTTCCTGGCACGGCTTCCTTCCGCTTTTCGACTCGCAACTTCTATGCGACTTTCTGTTGTAAGTGTATCACGTGTTAACAGGATACAGCCAGGGCTTATATTATTTTATTGTTACGTTATTTTATCTCGGGCAGCTTCTGTCTAGGTATAGAAGCTTTCTGTGTGTGTTAGGTGTTCATGTTTCTCAAACTATGTCATTCAAGTGAGTCCTTCATGATTTACTTCCAGCCTATTTGATATTAGGTGTTATATCCCTTGCAGCCTATTTGATATTATGTGTCTGTCATACACATAGGCCTTTAAGTTGATTCCATTTTTAAAAATTAAAAAACAATTTTTAATGTTTACTTATTTTTGAGAGAGACAGAGAGAGAGAGAGAAAACAAGCGGGGGAGGGGCAGAGAAAGAGGGAGACACAGAATCCGAAGCAGGCTCCGGGCTCCGAGCCATCCGCACAGAGCCTGACACGGGGCTCGAGCTCACGGACCGCGAGATCGTGACCTGAGCCGAAGTTGGATGCTCAACCGACTGAGCCACTCAGGCGCCCCATTTAAATAGGTGCTACATACTTTGTCCTTGTCCTTATTAATAATATTAATTAATACTCTCTGTGGGATCATAGGTCTAATGAAACGCGTGTGTTCATGTGAACACATGTGTCCTACACTACAGTAAAGTAAGTGTCTGAGAGTTGAAATAAAAGCAAAACGCCCATGCACTGCTCAAAATGTTCTAGAGGACTTCCAGGATGCGTGCTGTCCTGTAAGAGGTCCTGCAAATTTTAATAATCTTTCCTTTTCTGAAGTAAAGAACGGTGTTTTTACGTCAGCCAACTTAGATCGGCAAAGACTTAGGGACTCTTAACTGAATAAACACAGGCTGACACGATTAACAGCCACAGGCATCTGGGAAAAAGACAGTGAGCACAGAAAAGCAGGGAAACGAGGCTGTGATGGGCACACCGGGCCGGGGTCTGCCGGACACAGGACCCAAATTTTAGTTTTGTAACCAAATTCCAGGGACGGAAACACGAGGGTTTACTGGTTGTGGCACCCATAAAATAAAAAGGAGGCGAGATGTTCAGAGAGAGGATGTGCCAGTGATTGAAACACGAGGAAACGTCCCCGGAGCCCCGTGGAGGAGACACCGTGGGACGCCCCGCTGTGCCCTGAGAACGTAGGCCCCAGAACATCCCCCGTGGAAACGCAGGAGGCCCGGGGACACCACGCAGGCCCTGGGCCTTGGCCTTTCCTGCCTGACACCGCTGAAGCCAGGCGGGACGTGAGGGGACCCTTAGGACAGAGGGGCCACTCCACTGAAGGGAACCTTCCAGAAATACTTCTTCTGTCAGCTGAGCCCTGGAGTGGAAGGAGCCCCTGAGTGGTAGAGAGCTCAAAGTTACCCTTGAAAGTTAGCTGGCGTGTGGCCCCTCTGTTTCACGAAGGTCAGACTCAGGCTGGCTCTGTGCAGGCGGTGGGCCTGAGCAGACCCCCCCAGGGGACAGCGGAGCCCCAGAGGCTGGCGACGCCCAGGGCACGGGGGACCCGAAGCCCGGGCCTCGTGTCCCCTGCTCTCTCTCTCCCTCCTGGGACCAGCCCTCACAGACGGCACGCTGTGGCCGTTGGCCACTCATTTTTAGGTTTCTGGTTCTGAAAAATGATATACGTGGTATGTGAGTAAATCCTTCCCGGAAAAGATTTAAGCTGCACGGAGTTATCTGCCCAAAGTGCGGGAACTGCTCTTCACCGTTCCCTTAGCCTCCAGGGACAGCGACAACCCCTTGGCATCCTTCACGTACTAGGCATTGCACACTCACACACACACCACACACAACACATACGCACACACACCTGATGGGGTTTTGGAGTGGTAGGGGTTTGGAGCCGACCGGCAAGAAAGAATCCTTGAAGATGACTTTGGTGCAAAAAAGGTGATTTGATGAAAGCAGGGGCCAGGAAAAGCTGCCGTGGGGGTGCGAAGAGTGGCTGGTTATTCACTGGGGAGCTGGGGAGGTGAAGACCAAAGGGAGGCCTCCAGAAGGACTCTCCTATGCTACAGAGGGCTCCTAGGATCCCTGAGGCCCAGCTATTGTCAAGCTAAGGCCGTTTTCCCTCTAGTGAGGCATTAACATCAGGACATCGGACGGTAGGGGGTTCCTAGAGAAACGTTCTTCTCTGGGTTTGCCTCAAGTATTTGCCAATGGGCTGCAGGTGATAAGGGAATTTAATCCCTTCCGGCCTTTGTTGCCACATCACTATGGAGGGGAGGGTGACGTTGGGGCTCCAAGAAACTGAGTTTAGAGGTTTCTGGAGACCCGGCTATTGATAGCATTGCCTTTTTCTTGTAATTTGCTAAGGTGTTTGTAAATTGGGACGCCCGGGTGGCTCAGTCCGTGAAACGTCTGACTCTTGATTCAGCTCAGGTCATGATCCCAAGGTCATGGGATCAAATCCCATGTCGGCTTCCATGCTGGGCATGGAGACTGCTTAAAATTCTCTGTCTGTCCTTCCCCTACTTGCAAGGTCTCTCTCTCTCTCTCTCTCTCTCTCTCTCTGTCTCGCTCCCTCTCTCTCTCTCAAAACAAATAAATAATTTTAAAAATTACTTGGTAACAGTGGTGGGGAGAATGGATGGGTGGGTCGCAGTGTGTGGAAGATGCCAGAATCTGGCTTCAACTGCCCCCGCCCCCCAGCACGGCCACAGAAGACCAAAGTGAACACGCTCCAGGAATCCCTGCGCATTAATGAGAAATTCCAGCCGCGAGGGGCATGTGATAAAATCTGTGAAAATGTGGGGCTTTGAGGATGCTGCCTGGGAAAGGGCTGTGCTTGGGTTTTTCCAGGGAGGGATGTGTGGGTTGAATGGGGTTTTTTTGTTTTATTTTTTCTTAATTTCCTGAGTACATAGGTATCAGCTGTGGGCCCCGGAGGAGAGCGATGGGAGCAGGGTCCGGCCTTCCCCCGCCCACTCAGGGCTCACAGGTGGCAATGCGGGAGGTTTCGGGGAGGCCACTTTGTGGAATTGGGCTGTGCTCTGTGTGTGGGAGAGAGGGAAGAACAGGTCGAAATTCCACGCTGAGGGCTGGGGGCCTAGGACATATGACACATTACGTTCAGGGGGCTGCACCGTCTCCGTGAGCTCCTTGTTGCAGGAAGACAAAGCGGTCTGCCGACGTGTGCAGCTTGCATCGGAAGAAAGGGCCTTGAGGGGCCGAGAGGTGCACACGGGCTGATTCAAGGAGGACCCGACCAAAGGCTGACCGGTCCTTCTAAGGGGTTTCAAGTTTCTAGTGTTACGCGCGGCATAAAAATGACACCTGTGCTCTACTCTGACCCTGAGAAGCACGCTGCAGGTCGCAGTCCAGCCACACGCTGGGAGAGGGCCAGTCACCAGGGTCATGTCGCGGTGCACACAGCCGCAGGTGGTGCTGTTGGAAAGAAGGGGACGAGGAGGACGTTGGTCTGCGGAACAGACAGAGGAAGGCAGAGGTCGGCAGAAGGCCTGGCCGGAACCAGCTCGGCGGAACGGCACGCGAGATGAAGAGGGCAAGAGCATCAGTGATGGGTCAGGACAAGACACGGGAGGTGTGAGCGGGAGTCTCCCTAAAACACACGGTGGAACTATTTCCTTGTGGCCATAAGCACCGGTCCTCTCTATCACGCCAGGCGCTAATCTCTTAGGGTTGCTTAGAACATAATAAAATGAACTGACTCATGTTTTCGGTAATTCTTTTCCCCCTTTACTGGTCCTCCTTGAAAAGTGTAGATCATCAAAAAAAAAAGAAAGATTAAACTCCTGGAAGAAAACATACACATAAATCTCTATGACCTTGGATTAGACATCTGTTTCTGAGACATGAGGCCAAAAGCAAAAACAAAAGAAAAAAAAAAAGATACTCACTGGACTTTATAAAAATGAACTTGTTCTCAAAAAAAAACCCCACTCTCAAGAAAGTGATAAGACAACCCACAGAGCAGGAGAACATATTTGCAAATCATATACCGACACCCACAACACATAAAGATAAGTAAATTCAATAATAATGATGTGGAGGGGCTCCTGGGTGGCTCAGTTGGTGGAGAGTCAAACGTTTGGTTTCGGCTCAGGTCACAATCTCAGGCTTCAGGAGTTCGAACCCCGCATCAGGCTCTGCGCTGACAGTGTGGAGCCTGCTTGGGATTCTCTCTCTCTCTCTCTCTCTCTCTCTCTCTCTCTGCCTCTCTCAAAATAAGCACATACACTTAAAAAAACAGAAGTGGAGCCCTCCCAACTCGCTGGTGGGCACACAAAATGGTACAGCTTCTTCGGAAAACAGTTCGTCAGCTCCTCTATGTTAAACAAGGAATCTCCATAGGACCCAGCTATTCTAATCCTGGGTAAAAACGCAAGAGAAAGGAAAACATATGTCCATCCAAAAACTACGCACACTTGTTCATAGTAACAAAAAGTTAGAAGGAACTCAAGCCTCCACCTACTGAAGCATGGATCAACAAAATGTGGGCGTTCTATGACCCGCAGTAACAAGGAATGAGGCCCCGATGCAGGCGAGAGCACGGCTGAAACCCGAAAGCATGCTCCGTGAAGGAAGCCAGCCGCAGGGCCATGCACTGTGTGAGTCCTTGGGTAGAAAAAGCCCAGAGCAGCCATAGTCATCAAGACAGAATGGCAATTGGCGTTGCCAGGGGCCCAAGCACCTGCTGATAGTGGGGAGTTTCTTCTGGAGACGGTGAGAATGTTCTGGGGGTGGGTTGTGGTTGCACGGGTTGCACGGGTGGGTCTGGTTGTGGGGCTGGTTGCATGGATCTGTGAATACGCTAAAAACTACCAAAGAGTACAGGTTAAAAGGATGAAATCTGGGGCGCCTGGGTGGCTCAGCAGGTGAAGCGTCCGACTTCGGCTCAGGTCACGATCTCGCGGTCTGTGAGTTCGAGCCCCGCGTCGGACTCTGGGCTGACAGCTCGGAGCCTGGAGCTGCTTCGGATTCTGTGTCTCCCTCTCTCTCTGCCCCTCCCCCACTCATGCTCTGTCTCTCTCTCTCAATAATAAATAAATGTTAAAAAAATTCAAAACAAAATAAAAGGATGAATTTTATGGTATGTGAATTGTATCTTATGTATGTATGTATGTATTTAGATTGAGCAGGGGAGGCTCCTCCCTCCCCCAGCACCCTTCCCCACTACAAATCACTTCCACGAGCCGGCCTGTGTTTCCGCGATCGGTTCCTCCTGTTAATGCGGGGATTGTGGGCAGGTGTCCGGGTCCCTGTGCCACATTCCTCTCACTGGCCAGGTACTCCGTGGCAGAGTGACTCTGTGGTCCATCCATCCTTAATGATGCTCAGAGACGTCAAACTCAGTTTTCAGTTCTGCAGAAAGGCTGGCTTTCCTCGAAACAAACTCCCCAGTCGGCTTGAAGGGCTGAAGATGCCTGATGGGGGATTGAGGTGTCTGGGAGGACAGTGCCAGACCCCCCCCGGTGGGCGTCTGCGTCTGACGAACCTCCACGCAGACCCCAGGAAAGACGCCCGGGGAAGCGGCCCAGAGCGACACGGTTCCATCTGCCACCGATTCTGCAGATGCTTGGAGACAAATCCATCCGAATCCATGGAGAGAAAAAAGAGAGGCGAGGATGTCCTTGCAGCCGTCTGGGGACGTGAGGGAGGGCCCTGGCGTGTGAGAGCTGAGTGGAGGTAGGATGACTAATATGAAAAGGAAACAAAGATCTGGAGGCTTCCACAAACAGGGAGGCCCACTGGCCCTGGGGAGGGGGGGTGGGCAGGAGGTGGTGGGGGGCCTGGGAAAAGTGCGCTCGTGTTCGGGCTCAGCTTTCCCCGGATCCCCTCATCACTAACGACTAGCGCCTTGCCATGGCACATCACGATACATCTTCCAGAAACGGATTGGCCGGTTAATGGCTTTCCTCAGTTATTTGCCTTTGAGCTCCTCGCCTCCCTAGCCAAGGATCTGGCTCTCTGGGGACCCACGCAGTTTTCTTCCAGCCGCAAATCTTCAGGAGAGAGGGGGGGCCTGAGACAGAGCTGCCAAGCCTAATCAACTCTACCACGAATTATATGAATACAAATCGAAGAGGCAAAATGAAGATGATTTCGTAAATTTGGACTGTTTCGAGGCTCCAGGTGGACAATTCGGGATCAATCATAAAGTACAGGAATTAAAAAAGGAGGCCCTGCCTTAGAAATGGTTTACTATCTTTGAGAAGAAAGGAAATCCAAGGGGTAGTAGTTTGCCTTTGAGCTCTGAACTCAACTCCGGGAAGTGGCTTACAGAGGTGCCCGGGACAAGGGAAGGGGAAGTTGGGCAAGTTCTCCCAGGTCCTGGGTTTGCCAAATCCAGCAGGGACTGTGGGTGCATGGCCACACCCCAGGCTGTGTGAGAACTTCTCCTGCAGCTGAGATCTATGTCGGTGGGAGCCACAGCACGCAGAAACCCAGGCAGGGTACGAGGGCAGTGGTGCAGAAATTGGCAGTCGCAAACACGGTGGCCAGTGGCTGTGGCAGGTGGTGCCAGGCGGGCCCCAGGCAAACTTGGTGCTTCCTTGACTTCTTATAAAAGGGTGAGGACTGTTAGGCCATTTTCTGAGAGACAGAGACAGAGAGAGAAAGAGAGAGTGTGCACGAGCAGAGAAGAGGGGCGGAGAGAATCCCAAGCAGGATCCATGCCATCGGTGCAGGGCCCAACGTGAGGCTCAAACCCACAAAACCATGAGATCAGGACCTGAGCCAAAATCAAGACTCAGATGCCTAACCAACTGAGTCACCCAGGTGCCCCTATTATTAGGCTCTTAATAGATGTTTCCACGAGGAGAGAGAAGTAACATTTACTCCCAACGTAAGTCTGTTGTGTAGGTGACTCTCCAGGCTGGGCTCGGCCGTCATGAACAAAGTCGCCATGAATTGGTGGGCGTGTTTTTGTGTGAACAAGTTTTCACTCCTCTTGAATATATGCCTAGAAGTGGAGTTGCTAAATTCTACGGTAATTCTATGTTTAACTCGTTGAAGAATCTCCAAACTGTTTTTCACAGCGGCTACAACACTTGACATTCCCACCGGCAAGGGTACTAATTTTTGCACATCCTCACCAACAGGTGTTATTTTGTGTGTGTGTTTTATCGCAGCCAACCTAGAGAGTCTGAAGCACTATCTCTGCAACACTGCAGCGTTGATTTTCATTTCCCTAAAGAGCACTGAGGATTAACATCTTTTCATGTGCCCATTGGCCGTTGATATACTTTCTTTGGACTCTGCTCAATTCCTTTGCCGATTTTTAACTTAGGTGATTTGTATTTTTATTGTTAACTAGTTAAGTGTTCTGTATTCTGAATATTAGATAATGCAGATTGACATCTTCTAAGAGTTTTGTAGTTTTAGCTCTTGTATGTAGGTGTTTGAGTCAATTTTTGCTTTGAGTCAATTTTTGCACATGGTGTGAGGTTGGGGTCCAGCGTCATTCATTCTCACATGCGCATCCACCATCCCGGGGCCATTTGTTGAGAAGACTGTTCCTTCCCCCATTGAATTGTCTTGGTTGAAATTTTCTTGTAAATAAAAAAAATTGAGATCTATTATCTGAATTATTTTTCTTTCTAAAGTCAGAGTTCCATAAACTCATTTCTGGGTGGTTTTCACTGAACCTTCATCTCTTAAAATTGTCATTGATTTTAATTGTCATGTTCAAAATTATTTGACAATAGAGAGAACTGCTGAGTGTTTAAAAATTGTGTGTCTGCTGTAAGGAAACATATTTCATGACCCTGTGTCTTTCTGCATGTGGTGCCAATCCCGAAGTGCTCTGGCCTCCTGTTTAAGACTCCATCCCCATCTCTCCTGTTAGGGGGAAGCCCTCCCAGGCCCTCTCTGTACACCCACCGGCTTCTGGACTTGATGTTTTTCATGCTTCTATTACCAAAGTGTAATTACTTGTTTCTATTCCTATTCTTCACTGCCCTTTGCCTCTGAACAGGTGTCAGCTAAGCCCTCAGGCTGGAAATGGGCACCTGAGCTTAGACCAAACTTACGCTGGCAACGTTCTCTTAGCATGGCCCGACATGGCTCTCCCTGGGAAAACACCCCTACCCCCTGAGAGCCCTGGGAGTGTGTGGCATGTCCTCGTGTGTCACAGCTGATGGAGGCCATGGCCGGCATTCAGTTTGGGATAAGGGCACTCACCGTTCCCCAATGGGCAGGACCACCATCCGTGGGCCAGAATTCTCCTCCCCTGATGTAGTGGTGCCTTCTTGGGGAAAACCCAACTTCTCAAGGAAAACCCATCAACTTAACAAAAAATTCCTGGAAATTTCCTTTACTACTTGTTGAAAAACCATGTAATCAATGCAGGAGAATTAGGATTCCAGGAGAAAAAGGGTCACGCTGCCATCAGCCATCAGTGCAGCGAGGCCCTCCGTCCTCTGTGAGGTGCAGTCGCTCTTCAGACATATTTTCCAGATGCTCAGGGCAGTTGGTGGCTCATTCCATCCTCAGTAGTTTCTCTGCTTCCAGAAATTTCCTCTCCAGCTTTCTCGCTGGTGCTCCTTACTCTTTCCTTGGTCCTTTGCACGTTGGAAGGAGGGCTTCCTTTGAGGATGGGCCTCTGGTTTTGCCCTCATGTCCTTCCCAAGCCCAACTCAGCTTCCTGACCAGCCAGCCTTCCCTCAGTGGCTGCCGATGTCTCAGCTTGTCCTGGAGCCACTTCCAGCCCCACCTCCAGCCCCACTGGACTTGTGAGACAGGTGCCTTCCCACCGCCCCCTCCTCTCCCGTTCCAGCCATGCACCCAGCCCAAGTGCATGCTTCCCACGGTGACACGCGCTTCTGACATGTTGCTTCCTTTGCTCTTCTTGTGGCCTCAGCCTTTGTCCCTTCCTCCCAGAGCCCGGAATGTTCCACCTACGGTGCCAAGTGGATCCTCTTGTTGCCTTCACCCAAACCCAACGCCTGCACCACAGTGTCATTCGTATACCCTTTCATGTGAGATGCTCACTGCTTCACACCCGAGAAACTTATTTCCCTAATAATTGGAAAGCGGCTCAGGACAGGGGTGGATCACGTGCTTACACTAGTTCCTCAAACAGCAGCCCGTGCACTACACACAGACGGCTAGTGATGAACGGGATTGAAAGAACGGATCTACATGCTTACTCAATGTCTGGTATCTTTATCCTTTGTGATTCTGGGGACAACCTTGTCTAATCTCATGGTGTTACGGGATATCTGAGGCTCAACTATCTCAACCGTCCTAGGATGGGTGAGAGAGGAAATCAGACAGAAGGAGGAACTGAGGCTATTCCTGGGGTGAAAAGTCTCTTGGGCTTTGTGAGCCTAGAAGCCGGAGGCTTTGTGGTCCTGGCATGGAGGACAGACTGCTGATCCCCAGAGTGATGCATGAGCACTCACCGCTGGCCCCTGAGCTCTGTGATCTGAGAACATTCACAGAGAACATCTCCTGTGATCTGAACCAGGATGGGGGATCCTGGCAAAGCCAGGGAGGTGGGTTTTCTTTACATAGAGCTCCACATCAGGAAAGGTGCATATCTGGTGTCCCTTTGCCATGCCTGCCCCTCACGGAGTCCCAGTTAGGAAGACAAGATGGTTGAGCAGGAGAAAAGGAAGGTGTCTCCAGTGGTTAGTTGTGTTTTCCTTTGTCAGAAGATAGCAACTGAGAGGCGACTCAAAGAGATCGGTGATATGTAGGGGCGCCTGGAGGGCTCCATCGGTTCAGCGTCTGACTTTGGCTCAGGTCATATCTCATGGTCTGTGAGTTCGAGCCCCACGTCGGGCTCTGCGCTGACTGCTTGGAGCCTGGAGCCTGCTTCGGATCCTGGGTCTCCCTCTCTCTCTGCCCCTTCCCCACTCACGCTCTGCATCTCTCTCTGTCAAAAATAAATAAACATTAAAAAAAAAAAGAGAGAGATCTGTGATTTGTGGACAAAGATGACTTTTCCAAGTGATGAGTCACCACCACTGAGCCGTGGCCGCTCTGTCAGAGTCATGTCCCGCCCTTTGTAGGGCTTCACGTTACAAAGCGTTTCATATTTTTCACGTATTTACTTTACAGGAGGAAGCCAGACCCCGCCCCTCGCTTCCCCCATTCATGTCCTTCCCACTCTCCTTCCATGGGTCTGTTCACAGATCTATAACCTGGGCAGTTCCACTTGATTTCAAATAATCTTTATTAAATACTCAGTATTTGTTAGCCACTTGTATTTGTTTTTTAAGTTTCTTTCTTTCTTTCTGTCTTTCTTTTTTTTTTTGGTGGGGGGGGGGGAGAGTGTGAGTGAAGGGAGGGGCAGAGTGAGAGGAAGAGAGAATCCCAAGCAGGCTCCACACTGTCCACCCAGAGCCTGATGTCGGGCTCGATCTCATGACAGAGGGGCAGGCTGAGAGCCCCGTGGCAGTGAGGTGGATGCTGGCCTTCGCTCCGGCCGGGGCCACCACTCAGGGTCCTGCCTCCATGTGGGAGCAAGAGGCCGCCACGGCCTGACCTTCTCTTCCTCTTCTGTTGAGGACCTCAGTCTTACAGGATTCAGGCTTCATCCTAGGACCTCATTTAACCTGAATCCCCTCCTCACGGGGCCCATTTCCAAACGCGGCCACATGGGGGGGGGAGGTGGTTAGGACTTTAACATATGAATCTGGGGGGACACGGTTCCGTCCACAGCTTGCAGCGTGCTGGGGGAGAGAGTTGTCCGGGGTCCTGGGAGTGGCCTTGAAGGGGACAGAAGAATGACACAGTACAGCACATTCCACAGCTGCTGAGCTCACTTGACAATGAGAGACAGTTAAAGCTGAACAAATATTTGGTCCGTTTCCCCTCAGGCTTGAGCCTAAGCATAACGATGGGATATTTAGGTGCCCCGGCTCCGGAAGACAGAGACCTGCCTGCCCACATCCGTACCTGTAGGAGGCGCCCTCCAGCGCAGGCAGCTCTGTGGCCCCCGGAGCCCCGACGGGAAGGCGTGGCTTTCTGTGTGAAGTAACTCAGGGGCTGGGGGCACTCCACACCGCGGATCGTGTGCTGAAGTGAGTCAGGGCCTGTGGCACTCCGGGGAGATCATGGACACGGTGTGGCATCCACAGGGGCCCGAGCTCCCTCTCACCTCTTAGCCACAGGACGCATGGGTGCCGTTGAGTCTCCGTCCAGACCGCAGATGAAAACTCACCATCTGTAGGCTCAGCAGGAACCCTCTGGGGTTTTCAGCCCCCAGCTGGGGAGTCAGCCGCCTGGACCAGCCATCCGAACCCCCGAGGTCAGAAGAAGAAATCGCAGTCACTGTGAGCCACAGGCCGGAAGCTGACGCAGGCGGGACCCCAGGAGCTCTGCCCAGGCCGGTGACCATGGGTGGCCGTAGGGTGAGTGTGGCAGGCACGTGGGCTGGGGTACGGCTCCTGCTGAGGACCTGGGACAGAAGGACCCTCAGTGCTGCCTCTGGGCTCCTCCCTTAGGAGGTGAGCAGGTAGCCCTGGACACCCAGCTCTGGGGTCCCCGCCCGGCCCCCGGGAGAACCCCAGGGGGCCCTGCTCTGCCCCCCACTTGGAGTCTGGGAGCGTCTGAGCGAACGTGTAAGGATTTCGCCAGGCATCGCCACGATGATCCTTCCAACCTCCCCAGGGCCCTCTTCCAATGCAGGAGCACTTCCCTCCCTTCCAGCCAGATGACACGGGCCTGGGTCCCGTTCTCAGGGCTGACCCACGACCTCCACCGAAGGATCGGTTTAATCGTAAGTGAAGTGGAAAGGCCAGCGCCGTAGAATTTCTGAGAAACCTGCAAAATCGAATGACTTTTTTTTTTTTTTTTTATGGATAATAAACCCAACTGCCAGAGAGGTGAAATGGCTTGCCCAAGGTCACACTGGGGGTCTTTGCTTCTAGGGCAAAGAGTCACCCCTGCGGGCAACTCTGCTCCATCCTGTGTGTCTGCTCACCTGAGAGAAGCTTCAGGCTGGGCAGGTCAAGGCCGCTGTCCCCGGCGCGAGCCGCAGGCTTCCCTCTTTGGCTTTAAGACAGGTGTCCAGACTCGGGGGCAGGTGGATGATCACAGAGCAACAGAGGAAAAGGGCAGGCGATGCTGACCCGCCAGTTGGCTCGGGCACCGGCCTTCCGGGACCTGCCCGCCCGCCTGCCGCTCAGGTGAGGCTGTCGGCTCCGACCTGGCTTTCGGCTCGAGGTAAGACCACGTTCCAGAATGGCTGCCTCTTCCCCCACCAGGCACCCAGGCTGCCCACGCCCAAGGGAACCAGCATTGATGCATCTGAGCGTCAGGCACCGGGAGAGGCCACCCCTGACAAGGCAGGTTTTACTACGCGGCAAGTTACTTGTGTCTTCGGGAAGATGCCCTTTTAAAGGGCAGGATCCTGTACGGGGGAAGGGGCTGGTGAATTCCCTGGTTGACAGGGACTCCTGGGACCCAGCAGAGGGAATGAGAGCCTCTAAGAACACTAAGGACCACCCGGGTGGCTCAGTCTAGTAAGTGTCTGGCTCTTGGTTTCAGCTCAGGTCATGATCTTGAAGTTGGTGAGTTCGAGCCCCACGTTGGGCTCCACACTGTCAGTGTGGAGCCTGCTTGGGGTTCTCTGACTCCCTCTGTCTCTGCCCCTCCTATGTGCCTCCTACGTGCAAAATGAATATATAAACTTAAAAGAAAAAGAATGCTCTTTAACTTCTACGGATAAAAAATACATGTAGAAAACTGATTACTTTTCATGTTTCAAACGTAATTTGCTGAAATTAATGATATTCGATGTCGCGGCTGCTTTCTATTTGACCTTCAACCTCAGTTTCTTCCTACGATGTTTTCTTGTAAAGGATTTTGCAAACATTGCCAAATGAGGTGCTTTCTCTTATGTCTACGTGACAGCTGCCTTCCTTCCCGAGATAAAAGTCTGAAAAGCCAGGACGGAAGGAGCGGGCTCTCGAGGGGCCGGGAGTCTGTCCTGCGGCCCCGAGGGGCTCAGCGGCCGGGCGGGCACTCCCTCCCGGACTTAGGGTTGGACACCATTCCTGGTCGCCACCAGCCTTAAGGCGGCAGCCCATGCTTTTCTAGATTCCGCCTACAAGCGAGATTGCACAGCATCTGTCTTTCTCTGACTCGTGGCACGTAGCCTAATGCCCTCCAGCTGATCCACGTGGTTCCAAATAGTGGGATTCCCTTTTTCTCATGGCTCAGAGTATTCCCTCGTGCGTGTAGACACCTCGTCTTTGTCCACTCGCTCACCCATCCGTGGGCGCTTAGGTTGTTCACACCCCCCGGCTGCCGGGAATGGTGTTGCAATGAACACGGGGGTGCAGGTATCTTTCCGAGATCCTGTCCGCATTTTCCTCGGGCAAACAAACACCCAGAAGTGGAGGGACTGGGTCGTGTGGTGGATCTATTTTGAGACGACGGTGGTTGCCAGATCCCGGGGGTGGGGGAAGAGGGACATGTTTGAGGGCACACACTGGCAACCGGGAGATGATGAAGTCCTGGGGACCCAGCCCACGGCACAGCGAACCCAGTGACCTCGACACAGCATTCCGGCACGCGAGGGAAGGGGCGAGAGGCTCTGCGTCGGGAGGGTCAAGCCCCACGCTGGCATCGGTGAAGGCCGTGGGCAGGAGGGAGCACACGGAACCCCAGAGGGCGGGGGTTGGCGGACGGGGCCTGGGTCGGTGAGGTGGGGGCCAGGCTGGCCTCCTTCGCCCGAGGAGAGATTTGGCGAGGCCTCCGTGCTGGTCCGTGGAGGGGCAGCCTCGTGACCACGAGAGACTGTCGTCTGCAAAGGTGACTGTCATCTGCAAAGGTGACATCACGCAGACTATTCGGGGAGCGTGCCCGGAAGGTGCAGGCACAGGGCTGGGGTGCTGGGGAGGCTCCCTTCACCGTGCAGCCTCCTCCCTGCAGACTCTCCTAGCTGGGGCTGCCGAGCTGGGTGGGGGAGTGTCTTCATCTGCAGGAGTGCTGGGAGAGTCAGGTGGTGACAGGAGGAGAGGACACGGCCTGGGTGACCGCTGTGCACCTGGCTTATCTGCCTGGGGCACTCCCAACATGGCGGCCTTGCTCCCCCCGGAATTCCTGGGGCGGCGCTCAGTCCCAGGCGTGTGGCTCCCAGGGGCATGGTGACGGGGTCACCCCTAGGTGTGGTTCAGCCTCCGGTTCAGCTCCTGAGAGGTGAGCCCAGTGCAGAAAAGGTTCTCTGTGGCTCCATCATGACCTCTGCTGCGAGCTGGGGTGCAAGCAAGAGAAAGGCCACCACAGCCACTGGGAGAGGGGACTCCCGGTGTCCTCAAAGCAGACGACACAGCTGCATGTCAGCGTCTAGCTGGCTGGTGCGTTCCCCAGCTCATCGCGAGGTCCCCATGACTCCCGTCAGCCCAATCTTTGGTCACGTCCACTCTCGCCCCAGGGATTCGTCAGCAGCTGGGTCAGCGAGACCTCCAGGGTCCAGAACCCAGAGTGAGGAGGCCCCTCAGCTGTGGTTTCCAGGATCAGCTCTTCCTCACTCAGCCCTCAGTGTGGCCCCTAGAAAGGGTGGCAGTGAGTGATGGGCATCTGGGGACCCACTCATGCCTAGAATTTGGACATTTCCTATGAGGGCTTTTTGGGGGGGGGATCTTTCCCTCTGCACGGATTCTGACTTCATCCCCTCCAAGTACGGAGATTATATTGGGAACAGACATTTTCAGGAGGAGCTAAGTCAGGTTGCTGAGAAAAATCCCACGCCCGTCACTCCTGAGGACAGACTGTCCATCGGCTAGAATTTTCCAGGGCACTGGGGTGGGGGGTGGGTAGAGCTGGGTTCCAGACACGGAGTTGAAGATTCCAGTCCCTGTGTGCGTCTCCTGCGTCTGGGAGGCTCCCAGAGTTCCCAGCGGCAGACATAGGTGCGCTGACCTACAGCCCGCCATGGCCGGCACGGGACGGATGGGGGGCTTCACAGGGGGCAGGCTGTGTGTGACGGGGAAGTCGGCGTATCCCCCCACGGTGGGGGGCCAAGTGGGGTTTCACACACACAGCGCCCACCTCTCTGCTTGGCATGAGCAATGCTAAATAAATGTCAAGGCACAGGCCGCCTGCACCATTTTGTTGCTAAAATGGTGCAGATGAAGGTTCTGGTCAGGGACGAACACAGGCGAAGCTGGGAAGCGCCCTCACCCCTTCCAGGGCACGTGTGAGGCCAGGCTGGGGGACAGACTCAGAGCAGGACACGCCCAGGTTGACGGCTGCCCCTCTCTGGTCGGTCCTACCTCTTCGCTTGCTCACCGGCGCCGATCTCCCCCTCCCCTGCCCGTCCCTGTCCTTGTGACAACTCGCTTTGATATTTCCCAATGGGACGTGAAGTCCTGGAAGCCGAAGCCACGTCTGCCCATTTTCGCACCCTGCACCTGTCCAGTGAAGGGTTACTGAAAACAGTAGAAGGATTACTAGGAATCTGTTTGAAGGACACAGGTTCGGGGAGCAGCCCCATTGCCTTGGTGGGTCAGGGAGATTCCTGACGTTCGAATAAGCTGCCCGAGGCCCGCAGGATCCCAGCGCGGCGTCCTCTGGCTGTGGCACCAGCCAAAACCAGACACATTTGCAATCCCGACTTCCTGTGTGTAAAACGGGTTTACGATTACTTCCCACACGGGTGGGCTCGTGTGCCAGCCGAGACGGTATAGGTTTGCTGCGTTACATCGGCAGCTGGGGCTGTCTGCGAGCGGGGCCGCTTCTGGGAGCGAGCGCGGCCAGCCATGCCAGGAAATGCACTCTGACAGCGGACGTTCTGTGGTGCCCCATCAGGGCTGGTCTATCCCAGGCCCGGGGGGAGTGGTGTGACGGTTAATTTCACACAGCAACTCGACTGAGCTACGGTTCCCACCCGTTTGGTCAAACTCGAGACTTGGTGTTGCGACGAAGATAGATTTCACAGGTGATTAACATTTAACAGCGAAATCAGTAGACTCTGAGTGATCCAGATGGAGCCTCCATAACGTAGGTGGGCCTCACCCAATCAGTTGAAGGGCATAAGAACAAAGATAGAGGTTTCCCTGAGCAGAAGGAATTCGGCCTCAAGACTGCGACTCTGCCTGCGTTCCCGCCTTCTGCCCTGCAAACTTTGGCTTTGCCAGCGCCCCCCATAATCATCAGGGAGCCAATTCCCTAACATAAAGCTCTCTTCTCTTCCTGTATAACACCTGTTGTTTCTGTTTCCCTAGCGACCGCTGCCTAATAAAGCAGAGAACACAGGGTCAAGGGTTACCCTTGAACGGACTGGGGCACCGCCCACCCCCACACTGGCCACCTCCATCACCAGTCACCTGCCGTCTTCCCCAGAGCCTCCTCAGTGAGGGGCACTATGAGACCAGCTTCAGCACGTTCTGTTGGATTCCAGGGCCCCAGCTCTCTGTCCCTGGACCAGTTCCCCGCCTCCGTGCCAGCCCGGGGATCTCAGGTGCAAAACTCGTGAGGAATCGTGAGCAGGTCAGAAGCAAGTGGTACAATATAAAATTTATTATAAAACTTCAGCAAATATAAATATCTCGGTGCCCATTCCGAATGGAGCTACAGCCTAGGAAAAGAGGACAGAAAGCAGCACCAGCAGCGGGCAGGGTGTCGGGGGCCTGCTGTGCAGCTTTCATCCGGAAATGCTGGCCTTCTCTCCAACCGGTCTTGCAAAACCACCGCAACTCACGGAAAGAAGTTTAAAAACAGCACGACACACAGAAACGAGACCTGGGGTTCTGAGGTGTGCACGTCAGCTGACGTCTGTCCGGGCAGGACCGACCACAACCTCATCAGGACAGCGGGGTTTGGGTGTCATGGGTCACCAGGCAGCTCTGGTAGAACCTGGAATTAATTCTATTGTTTTGGGAGAGAAACGCAGGAAGGAATGAGTTGAACAGAAAAACACTCGCTTGTAAATACCTGGGAAGGACAGAACAGAGGATAGAGAAGTCCTCTCCTCCAGCTCAGGAGTCTGAAAGGGAGGGAAGCACCTTAGCACGATTTCATGTCTCCTGTTTCCAGGGCAGAGTCTGTGATGGGGACACAGAGTCGGGAGCCCAGCCTCTCCCCGGCAGGGCGGCACCCCTCAGAGGCGACACCCAGCTCTCGTCCCAGCAGCAGGTCCCAGCAAAGAGAAGCTCGCTGCTGGGGCAGGCCGAGGCCGCCCTGGGGACACCGCCTGGGAGCTGTCCCCGCCAGCTGCTTCTCCAGAGGGAGGTCAGTTGTTCCAGACCTTGGGAAGGGGCCTCCTCGGCCGGAGGGAGGCCGGCATACCTAGGGGCAGAATTTCTTCACTTATTCCTAATTCCACGGCCTTTCCTTCTTTTTCCAAAGCACCACACATTTAGCGTTTACCAAGTTCAGCTCCTTCCGTCTTTTTGACCTGATTCAGCTGGAGCACAAGGGGGAGTGAGCATCACTGTGGGTCCGCAGCGTGGGCCTCCTGCCTGCCTCCATGCTTCAACCGAAAACTTGTGTGCACGTGTGCCCATGCATGCATTCAGACCCACGATGTGCACACACACACACACACACACACGCGCGCGCGCGCGTGCACACACACTCTGTCCCGACAGATGGCTGAACACAGTTCTCCCAGCCTCGATGTCCTCTGGCCGAGTTCCGATGCACAGCGCACAGCTGACGGGGGCTGAAGACGCAGCACCCCTCGCGTTCTCCGCCCTGGAAGGGGCCCCCCGGGCCTCACAGGTTGGACGCAGAGCAGGTCTTGCAGCACCGCTCGCCGTAGAACTGGTGGCTGCACATCCCCTGCCGGGGCGCCAGGGGGCACCAGGGGAAGTGGTCTCGGCAGGCGCGGTCTGAAAAGCAGCGGATGCCGCGTTAGCTGGTGTCCCGGGGCAGGGGGAGGGGAGGGGGTGGTCCCACAGGCGCTGAAGCTGCTGAGGGCATCCCTGCAGGGGACACTCACCGTGAGCCGTTTTGGGGCAAGTGGCAGGCGGGCATGGGAAGCGGGGAATGGCGTAGCAGGTACCCCACGTCTCAGGCCCACTAGGAACCGCTCCGGAAACCTGACAGCGCCACCCCCGAAAAGCCAGGGCCAAGCCGAGGGGCCCGGAAACTCACCTTTCTTCTCTGCGATGGGGCAGAAGTGGGTGTTGCAGGCCAGGGAGGCTGTGGGCTTCTGGTGCACGAAGCAGCCTGGGGCCGGCCGGCCGCCCGCCAGGCACTGCACGGCCCTCGTCTGCACGCCACCCCCACAGCTGGCCGTGCACTGCGGGAAACAGGTGCACAGCAGTCACCCACGGCCGCCGGGCCGGGCCACCCTCCCTTCCAGGCTTCCCCCTGCACCCAGATCCCCGGCGACTGTGGGGGGCTGACCAGATTCTGGATTAACCCCAGGTGTGGACACAGGAGACAAGGATCTGGAGCTCTAAAACGGCCTTGAGCTGTCCATGGTCTTAGAACACAAGGAAACTGGTGCCTATCTGGGGGTACCAGGAGGTCCCCGGGGCCTGCCCAGGTGACGGGTCAGGCATCAGAAACAGTTGCCCTACACGGACTGCAATCACCAAGGCACCTTTTCTGGGGCTCTTTCCTGGGAAAAACTTGACAAGCCAACTACCCCAGAGGCTCGAGAAAACCAAGCCCAAATTCCCGGACTCTGGATGCCTGCTTGGAAGCGGTGGACCAGTAGCCCGGATTCGAGGGCCTCCTCCTGAGGGCGTTGTTCTGCAACACGTAGGCCCTGCCACCGAAGGCAACCGAGCACAGCAGAGCCAGGAGGAGCCTCGTGTTTGGCTCGCCCTTCACCAGCCGGCCGGACGCATACCCCACCGACTACGAGAGCGGGTCCATCTGACCTCAACCGGGCGCAAGGAATCAGGGGATGGGCGACCAGGGGGACAGAGCAACCAATGCCAGCAGCAGCACGTCCGTGCAAAAGGCGAGCTGTCTGATGTCTCAACTGAATTATGTAGATTGTGCTCAAACAAGGCTCCTGGTTCAAAAGTGTCCAGAACGTAGCCGACGAAGGAGCACCTACAAGAAGACAGGGTCAGATGACACCGGGGATGCCTGGGGTGGGCGAGCCAGACGGTTGCTGTGAAATGCAAGGACAGATCCGTGCAGCACCGGGGCGGGCACGACACGGGCTGCTGGCCGAAAGGCACGAGACTGCAAGCTGGGAGCCGTTCAAGTCAGCGAGCCCCGGGGCTGGTTTTCCAGAGCTGAGGTCAGCTTGCAAGTGAGAAGCCAGTGGTCTCCTGCTTCCTTCCGGGGACGTGCTGTGAGCAGAGGCTCCGTCCAGGTGGCTTTTTTCAAACCCCCTGGGGTAGGCGCTCTGATGGCAGGAGTCAACATCTTTGTGGATCCAGAGTCCTGGAAAGTCTGACGCTGGGGGGCTCGTTCTTTCTCTTCTCTTCCCCTCTTTAGGTAAAGGCTGGCCGGGCCCCTGGCGGGGAAGAGCCAGGCTCCAGCCGATAAGCACGTGGGGCTGGAACATTTCGGTGAGGTTCACCCCCTTCTCTCCAAAAACCAACCTCAGCGACAGCCGTCAACAGCTCAGACTCAATACATGACTACAGCAACCGGAATAAAACGTCACGAGCGGGTTCGTGTCCGGTTTCCGAATTATCAGGCTCATCCACGACGGAGACAGATGTTCCTCGCTGCCTGTGACGTCCGTCTGAGCGTTCGGCACCGCCACACCTCTGGTCTTTGCGCTTCGCACTCTAGGGCCTTCGGAGCCCCTCCCGGCTGTGCCGCAGGGTTCACGCTGGCCACGTGTGTCCGTGTCTGTGCGCGTCCACTACCTCTCTGCCGAGAGCGGAGTTCTTGTCATCGGCGGCACGGCGCGGGGCTCCCTCTGGTCCCGCTAATGACGCGTCTAAACTGAGAAGCAAGAGATCTGGCCATCGTCTTTGTCACGGAAACGGTGCTGAAATCATTAGGAAGGGAGTGGATGCTTTGTCATCGACTCCTGTGTTCACAAATAGGGGTCCCTCAGCTCCCAGGTGCCAGGCGCTGATCTAGGTGCCAGGGACCGAGTGGTGGACACAGGTGAGTTGCTCCTCCTCAGGATGTAACGTCCCGACTCGAGCCGAGGTCCTTCACACTCAGTGAAACAGACCCTGGAACCTGGACGGCAAAGTCAAAGCTGATGGCGTCTTCCTCAGCCTCATGAGGTTTAGCTTGCACATTTGAGGCAATTGTTCCCACCGACGGCGGGACGCTGTGCTGCACGGCGACCTGCGCTTGTCTGTCAACCTACACGTGACCACAACTGCGGCAGACATCTGTCCGGACCCCCGGCTGCTGGCTCCAACCCCCCAGCAACGGTTCTCAAACTTGAGTGTGCATGTGAGTCACCTGCTGGCCCCACCCCCAATCTTGAACGTCAACAGCCTGGGAGGAATGAGAACCTGCATTTCTTTTTTGTTTTTTAATGTTTATTTATGTTTTAGAGAGACAGACAGAGACACAGAGAGAGACAGAGGGAGACACAGAATCCAAAGCAGACTTTAGACTCCAAGCTGTCAGCACAGAGTCTGAGGCAGGGCTCGAACTCATGAACTGTGAGATCACGGCCTGAGCCGACGTCCTGACGCTTAACTGACTGAGCCGCCCAGGTGCCCCGAGCACCTGCATTTCTAGCCACGGTGCTGCAGTGCAGGCTGGGTCACGTTTGGAGAGCCACCGCTCTAGGTGATCAGGACCCTGTTGGCCAAGGCCCTTTCCTCTTGTGTTTCCATTTCGGAGCCGACTCAAGTCACGTCCAAGTCTGATGAGAGCGTGTGCAGAGCTGGTGTGCGGCCCGACGCGACCAGGGGAGCTGCAGGCTCATAAAGGGGCCTCTGTGGTCACCGAGAGCCACATGCCCTGCTCCCCACCCAGCCCGGCCTGCCCGGCTTACTTCTGCCCCCCTTCCAGGGTCCCTGCTGCAGACTCGCGGAGGGCCCGGTGCCCTGACTCCAGAGAAGCCTCGGGTGGGCTTAGAGCCCTTGTGGGGCAGAGCCCTTGTGGCTCCGCAATGTTCGCAGAGGTGTTTCTTCAAGGTCGCGCCTCTTACCGATGCCAAAACTCCCCAGGGACCAGGGAGCCTGGCACGTGGGCCGTTCTGTGTCCGTCTGCTGAGGGGACACTGAGGCAGCTCCTGCTTCCAGTGTGGGTGGGCACAGAATGGGAAGCAGGCACATCGCCCTCTGTGGGGCGTCCCTGGGCTGGTCGCTCCACCGTCCCCAGCTCTTCCCGGTCCCTGGACCCCGTCCCTCAGCTCTGCACACCTGCCTCCCTCCCCCGGGGCTGGCGGCCACTCACAGGTGTGCCGAACTCTTTCCAAGACCGCCCAACTAGACTAGGGGACTCGGCTGTGGGGAAGTCAATGTCGGGTCCAGGGGGACAGTCCCCCCACCGCGAGGTCAGCAGGCTGGGTCTTCTTGTCACTCCAGGATGAAACAACCTCCCCAAAAGTGACGGCCTCTTCCCGTGTGTCAGTCTCCTGCTTCCGGGGGTCTGACTGCAGGACCCGCTAAGCACATGTTTCCAGAGCCCTGTAATCCTGGAAAGCCTCTCCCTTTGGGGTTTCTTCTGTTTCGGTAACAGCCCCTGAGTCTTCAGGGACATCCTGTACCAGACGCACAGCATACGCCCTGAGAGACGAGTGGGGCAAACTGATCCGGACCCCTGGTCATTATCAAAAAATCCAGACAGATGCATTTTCACAATAACGTCTGGCTCTGGGTGTGTTTTAAATTACAAGGATCACTCTTCCTTTGTGCCATTGGCCTCGATGGAAAAAGGCTGGTGACGCCTGCCGACCGGTAGCTCGAGGCGGATACTCTGGCTGGCTTTATCCCAAGGCACATTCCTGCCCCCACGTTCACGAGAACCACGAGCACCACAGGGCGTCCCGCTGGCCAGGGCTCAGGTCCAGAGTCAGGGACAGCAAGTGAACAAATCCACCATAATGCCTGAGATCTCACACCTTCCTTTTCCCATCGTGACACCCCTCCTGGGAGACGCTCCTCCCGTGTCCCCCTCCTGGCTGGGTGCTCCCTCTCCGAGCCTGCAGCCTCTGCCCCCGCCCCCCACCCCCGCCCGATCACTCACCACTGTCCCAGAGAGCGGGTCTACTCGGGTCAAGACAGGCTAGCGCAGCCCTCAACGGCCTCGTCACCACAACCTCTGCTCTGAACACAAACGGAGCAGGGAATTTTCGTACAAATCTAGTGGCTTACAAATACAGACTCCCTCCGACTCAGGCAGTGCATACTGTGACCCTATCCGGTAATGTCAGCAAGAAGGTCCCTGATCCCTGTGCACCACCCAGAACTGGAAGACGAAGAGAGCAGAGGAGCAGCGAATCTTAGAGGTGGGCAGGCGACTGGATGTCGGGGTGCAAGGAGCCTGTGCATTCTGTGTGTACCTGTGTGTGTGCATGCCTGTGTGTGTACCTGTGTGTGTGCATGCCTGTCTGTGTGGGTATGAGTCTGTGTGTGTACATGTCTGTGTCTGCGTGCCTGTGTGTGTACCTGTGTGTGTGCATGCCTGTCTGTGTGGGTATGAGTCTGTGTGTGTACATGTCCGTGTCTGCGTGCCTGTATGTGTATCTGTGTGTGTGCATGCCTGTCTGTGTGGGTATGAGTCTATGTGTGTACATGTCCGTGTCTGCGTGCCTGTGTGTGTACCTGTGTGTGTGTGCCTATTGCTTGTGTACATGTGCACGCCCACATGCATGTATGTGTGTTTGCTACAACTTTCTTTTATTTAAAAAATTTAAAAACATTTTTAACATTTATTTTTGAGAGAGAGAGAGACAGAGTGTGAGCAAGGGAGGGACAGAGAGAGAGGGAGACACAGAATCAGAAGCCGGCTCCAGGCCCCATGCTGTCAGCACAGAGCTTGACGTAGGGCTCGAACTCACAAACTGTGAGATCATGACCTGAGCCGAAGTCGGACGCTCAACCGACTGAGCCACCCAGGCGCCCCTGATACAACTTTAATATTCCTGCCCTAATAACTGCCATGATGGAAAACCATATTGATCATCAGTGACATGGCCCCTTGCCCCCCAGAGCCTATGGGTTTCCAGGTCAATTGTGCATCCCTGGAACAAGCCAGGCCTCCCCACTCTATCCCAGAGGACACACTCCCATTCTGTTATATAGCATCAGACAGTCCAACAGGTGTTCACTCGTAAGCCATTCCCAGACCAAATCAGCATGGGAACCGCCTGACCCTAAAGCCCAAATGACCAAAATGACTGAAGTCGGTCCTACTAGGTAACCTTCCATGAAATGTGATGATAAGCAAAGCCATTTAAATCAACAGAAACCCTGAAGATCACGTGATAGAAACCACGAGCTTGCAAGGGTTACAAGAACGAGCCTGTCGGGGGCAGCGTTCAGCCAAGGACTGGCCATCCATCACGGCCGATGATTCCCCACCATCTGAGGGCACAGTCTTGAGTGCCAGTGCTTACAACACATAAAACCCCTTGAGTTATTACTCCCAAGAAGGAACATTCTCAGAACATAATAGATGAATCACCCTGGATAAAAACTTCAGGCAGCTTATGATAAAAATGACTTATTAGACAAACGCACCGAACATTTCAGACTGGAAAAAGCTAAGCAGGATGTATTTTCGGCTTTAGTTTTGGGGGTAAATGAAATGAAGAGGAACCTCAGTTTTCTGAATTTTCCCGCGGTCTCCGAATTGAGCACAGCGGGGTGAATCCTGGCGTGGCCGGAGGCTATAGGAGCCACTGGAGCCACAGGAAGGAGACTCGGGGTCCCTGTTGACAGAAGGACCGTGGTCTCGGGGACCACCTCTGTGTGTCTCTGACCCATACCTCCCAAGGGGCAGAGAAAGTGAGGCCTCTGCCCCAGAAGCAACTTCACTCAGCTTGTCCGCTCGGCTCTTGCTTGATCGAAGTGGAAAGACCACGCACCCACAAGAAGATCAACGGGGGCCGCCTGGGAAAATGCTGTAGTCATTGATACTTTTTGTCCATTTAAAATAGAAAATGCTTGAGAAGGACAGCGTTCTCAATGTCGCCTGCTCCAATAATTTCAACTAGATCATTTCTCATTTAAATACTTTTAGGAGGGGGGTTCATAGATTTCTAAACGCAAGAGCTATTTCAGGTTTGAAGACCCACAGAACCAGACGCTGGACCACGCGTCAGGGGTTCCGCGTGGGGGGCGCCCAGAGGCTGGTGGCCACCCCACATCCTTCACCCTCCTTCCCTCTGTCTCCTCTACCTTCTTATCCTCTACCTTTTATCTCCTCTACCTTCAGAAAGAGGAGGGAGGCCAAGACGGGCTGCCATGTGCAAATTAGAAAGAGCTCACTCCTCTGGCCAGGCCAAAAGATGAGTCAGAAAACACTCCCTGCACCTGCTCATGGGGACGATGGACTGAGCGAGAGCCCCTCTCTCCCGGGCAGAGCAGCAGAGAACAGACTCCTCGGGGTTTGGCCAGTGGGAGTGGCTCAGGATGTCTCAGCCCCACACACCCCTCGGGCCTGGGTGCCCCCTGAGCCAAGAGCAGAAATACCAGCAGGAGAAGGATGAGGGGACCTGGGACAGGCAGGGATCCAAGATAAAGGCTGGCGGGCAGAATCACACGCAGAAAGGGGAGTGGGAAACGGAGAATAAAGAGGGGATGACCACTGTAACGGCAGGATTCTTCCCTAAAGTCAAAGGCAGTGTGGAAGGAGTAAGGGGGGTGCCAGCACGGAGGAGCTCCGTCGGCCTGGGCTGGCCTCGCCTGAGGGTCCAGGCAGGCCAGGACAGTGCAGCGCGCCGGACCCCCTTCCCACGTGCACGGCCTCGGGGTTACCCGGGTAGAACCCGCAGTCACCGACTTCCTCCAGAGCTCGTCCTTGGTCCCCGTTCACACTCACCTCTGGGGAAGTCTGCCCAGCTTTTGCATAAAACGAAAGCATGATGTTTGCCTACACTTAAGTGGGTGACGACTTCGAACAAGGCCCACGTGCCCTAAAAGGGTCAGTGACATTTGGAGCCCAGCCTCGGAAAGCTGTGCCCGCACCCAGGAACCTGGGCGTCGCACCTGCTCTGGAGAGAAGGGTCGGGGCCCGGCTCTGGGGGTTGGGGGGGCACCCTTTGCAGACGCACGCCCGCCTACGCCAGCGGCCCACCCCCAGGGCGGGAAGCGTGGTCACGTAGTGTCGCCCTACCTGAGACCAGGGCGAGGCAAACCAGCTGGCCCGAGGCGGGCCCGCGGCTGCATGCGGGGGGTGCCTGGGACAGGGAAACGGGGCGCAGGCTCGCTCTAGCTCCACACTTGGCCGCGGCAAGTGCAAGCACTTCTTTGAGGCCAGCTCTCGGTACTTCCCAGAAACGTGCTTTTCAGCACATTTCAAGAATCTTCTCTGTGTTCCTCGTTCACACGTAACAGAGCACTAAAAATAAAGCAAAAGCCGTGAGCGAACAATACTTCTCTGGTGGCGGCTTTTCGCTACGATCGGTGAGTCAAACTGTCTTCGGATGATGTCCGCTTGAGCATTTATGTAACTGTGAAAACTGAATGAGATTTATTGGACCTTGGCATTTTAAAAAGGCATTACGGTGTATCACGTGGAGAGGAGGATGTGAAGGCACAGCGTTCGGGGGCCGAAGGAGGGGCAGGGCAGTCAGAAACCATGAAGGGAGGAATTCCGAAGCTATCGTTTCATGAGAAGATAACACGTTGGGTTGCATCTGACACTGGAATGTGTGGAAACGTAATACAGCGCCCGCCCCCAAAGCAGGGACCGGCAGGGGACCCCCGGGGCTCACGAGTGTGCCTTAGAAAGCCGAGAGAAGGCGGCAAGTCTGCTCGGGGCACAAATGCGTTCTCTCCCGGTCAGGGGGTGCTCTGAGCCCGGGGCAGACGGCGCACAGCGGGCTGAGATGAGAGATCCGGGGTCACTGGGTCTCCGGAGAGAAATCCCCGTCCCCCGCGACGAGGCCTGGAGCTGGCGAGTGGGGGACGCTGTGCTGGGCGGGTGACTCCGCCCGGGCTCAGCGTGTGCAGATCACATCAGCACAGGGGCCCGGGTTCCGGCCTCACACTCGCGCTCGGGCTGACAGGTGTGCGCCTGTGTGTTTCCTGCACTGCGGGAGCCCGTGCCCTGTGCGGAGCTCAGCCTCCAGGGCGGAGACTTTCCACCGGGTGGCTTCCTTCCCGTGGGCTCGGCCTTCAGGGACACGCACAGAACATGCAGTCAGTCCTAGGAGAGTCTAGGCTCCCGCCTCCCAGTGAGAGAGAACCAGAGTCCCTGGCTGGCAACTGGCAGGCTAATTCCAGGGCCTGGATGGGGGTGGGGGGGGGGCACGGATGGAAACAGTGCCTCAGTGAGATTCCAGGCCCGGCTGGATCCATCCTCTGTCCTCCTGAGCAAGGTCATTCGAGGTGTGGGTGGGAATGAGCCCAGCTGGCCCGAGGAGGCCGGGACAGGGGAGCTGCTCCAGGCTTAGTCTCTCAGTACCCTGCGCGGGGTTGACGCTGCAGTTCCGTGGGCTGCTCTCTTTCTGGTGTCCTTTTTGACCCTAGTGACACCTACACGTCTGGGTTGAGGCGCCGGGAGATTAAGGAGCTGCCACCACCCTCAGGGAGCCCCTGGGTGCCCGCGGCACAGGTGTAGGGGCCTGGCAGGGGGCCCTTCCCAACACCCCCTCCCCAGGGCCGGACTGCGCTGGGCACCCTCACGTGGGGTCACGCCACCGTCAACACTCATGTTCCCACCTGTTAGCGTTCGGCACACTAACAACACATCAATTCCTGCAAAACCAACATGAGCAGTTTCTTCCCCAAGTGCGGCAACTGTTCACGGAAACGGCTCAGGAAATGGTCCTCGTCTCTTCCCAGGGCAGGCCGCCTTCTTCCCGCTCTGCACTACAGGGACACGGCCCCAGGAATGGCTACGGCTGCCCTGGGGCTCAGTGGGTCCCCAGGACCCCGTCAGCGTGACGAGCGCCCCCAACCCGTCCTGGCCTCGAGACGGGGTGGGTGATGGCCTCGTGGATGCCGCTGGGCGAGTGGTTCGAAGGATGTGATCAGAAAGTCCCTAACATGCCAAGGAAGGGAGACTGGAGCCCCAAAGGGTGGCCTGAGCTGGAGAACCCAGACTCGGAGGAAGAGGAACGGGAAGCAGTGAGAGCAGGGGAGGGGACAGCTGGTCGACCCGGTGCCGAATGGACCGGCTCCAGGAGCACCCACCTGGGACCAGGCGGACACCAGCCACTGCAGCTTCTTGTGCTTGTGGCAGCGCTTAAGCAGACAGACTTCGTGAGTCCTAGGCTTGGGCTCGGAGCCGCAGACCGCGTCCGGCAGCAGCTGCGGCCTGGCCACGGGGCTGGTGCTCTTACAGGCCACGGACCTCTTCCTCCACCCCTTCCCGCAGGTCCGGGAGCACTGTGGGAAGAAAAGGGGCCGAGTCTCAGCGAGACGTCCGTCGGACCCACCCTGACCCCCCTGCAAGGTCCAACCCAGTTCTGCGATCGGCAGGAGGGGACCCAGCTGCCGCCCCCCACACCAGCCCGGTCCCAGTTACCTCTGCCCAGGGCCCCACGCTCCAAGCGGGCGGGCAGCTCCGAGGCTGGCAGGCCTGTCTGCTGGACGGCATGGGCTGCGGACACAGGCTGGCCGCCACCCGCTCGGACGCGAAGCGTGCCCGTCGCGTGCACTGGACGAGGCGGCTCTGGGTGCCCCCACCGCAAGGCTGGCTACACGTGCTCCAGTTCCCCACGGACCAGCTGGGAGGGGACAACGGCACCTCGGTGAGGGGCGCCGCCCGTGCGGGAGACACGGCCGCGCCAATCCCACCCACGGCCCACAGGCACACCCTTGTTTCCAGTCGCTCGGCAGCCTCTCCGGTCCCTGCTCCCTCTCACCTTCCCGATTAGCCCTCCTGCCTGTGTTTCTCTCCTTCCCTGCTTTCAGTTCACCGGCACAGTGCTCTCTCTTCCCCTCTAGCTGGCTTTTAGGTGGGACGCTTCACGCACGTGCAAAAGGAAGGCCCTCTGTGTCCCCATCCACCCGCCTGCAACGATCATCAACTTATACCTCCAAACCCTGCAGCACATTCACGAAAATTCCGGATGCATGTGGATTTCAATTGCATCTCTGCAAGATGCGGACTCTTTGTTGTGGTTGTTTCTAATTTTTTTTAACTTTATTTTGATAGAGAGAGACAGAGAGAGAGAGCACGAGTGGGATAAGGGAGAGAGGGGGAGAGAGGGAGGGAGAGACAGAATCCCAAGCAGGTTTCACACTCAGTGCAGAGCTCAATGGGGGCTCGAACTCACAAACCGTGAGAGCATGACCTGAGCTGGAATCAAGAGTCGGAGGCCCAACCGACTGAGCGACCCAGGCACCCTGAGGATTCTTTTTTTTTTTTTTTTTTAATTTTTAAAATGTTTTTATTTATTTTTGAAGGAGAGAGAGACAGAGCACGAGCCGGGGAGAAGCAGAGAGAGAGGGAGACATAGAATCCGAAGCAGGCTCCAGGCTCGGAGCTGCCAGCACAGACCCCGACACGCGGCTCAAACTCACGAGCCGTGAGATCATGAGCTGAGCCGAAGTCGGACGCTTAACCGACTGAGCCACGCAGGCGCCCCTCTTTGGTTCTGAAAACATAACCATAATACCTTTGTGGCACGTAAAACATTAACGTGATCCCTTACTATCATTAAATATTCAGTGTTTCCTTGCCAACCGTGTCATAAATGTCCTAACTTGTTAATCTGCTTGGTGGAATCCAGACAGAGTCGGTCGGCACTTTGCAACTGGCTGGTATGTCTTTCTTCTCTTTTAGTCTATCGGCTCTTTCTTAATGTATTTTTCTATTGGATTGATTGGTTTTAGACACGATACCGCTCGCCTTGCTGAGTCTCCATAGTGGCTTCTGATGATCGCAGGAGTCCCCACATTACATCTCTGTGGTTTCACTTAACATGTTCTTCCGTCCTCTGTACTTCCTGTAACTTAGCAGCTGGATCCAAAGGCTTGATTGGACTTAGGTTCTATTTATTTATGTATGCCTTTTTTGTGAGAAGACTTCAGACGTGAGAACTTCCAGCAGGAGGCCCGTAATGCCTGGTCATCTTTCTTTCAATTTGATAGAAGCTGTCAAGAATGTTCTCCCTGAAAGCAAGTTTTTTTTTTTTCTTTTCTGATTCTAGAAGTATTTCTTGTTGATGTGTATGTCGGCCGGTGACAGAGGGGGGATGGCGTTGGGTCCAGGTTCAGCTGGGGCGCCGCTACTGGGTCTCAGATAATCCCGCAAATGTCTACGAAGCCGCCCACTGGCTTTGCACCAGCCCATCTGCAGGAGGGCCTAAGATGCACGCTCCGGGTGGGGGGTCATCTGAGGCAGGAGGGGCAGGAGAGGAAATGCGGCTCAGAGACAAGGGTTCGTGCGGCGAGAAGGCAGCCATCTGGCCTCTGAGAGGACACGACGACTCTCACTCCTAGTTTCTTCCGTTCAGAGTGTTCAGGCAAAACTTGGAAATTCCGCAGGTAACTCTGAGGCCCGGCGGGCTCCATATTGGCTCTAAGAGCCTCCTCCCACAGACTATACCCCGACAGTCACACGTGAGTCCAGGAGAAGCCAAGAACGCTTGGGGGAGAGCTTGTGAGACGCCTCTCGGAAACACCCCGTATCAACGCGAGAGGCTCTGTGAGGACTCCAGCCGGGGACCCAGCCGATGCAGACAGACACACAGCGTGGAAGATGGGGACTGTCCAGAGGGGACCCCTGGGATTATCCCTCACACTCAAGTCTTCAGGGTCGCTCCCTCTCTCTCTGAGTACGGCGTACATTTAAACAATTCTATGTTTTTGGTTTATTTATTTTGAGAGAAGGAGCGAAAGCAGGGGAGGGGCAGAGAGAGTGGGAGACACAGAATCTGAAGCAGGCTCCAGGGTCCGAGCTGTGAATGCAGAGCCTGATGCAGGGCTTGAACCTATGAACCGTGAGATCATGACCTGAGTTCAAGTCAGATGCTTAACAGACTGAGCCACCCAGGCGCCCCCATTTTTTTAAAGCATAGGTAAGGGCAGGCAATATATGCAATTTAAAAATTTTTTTTTGGTGTTTATTTAGTTTTGAGAGAGACAAACAGAGAGCGCGCAGGGGAGGGGCAGGGAGAGAGAGAGAGGAAAACACAGGATCCGAAGCAGGCTCCAGGCTCTCAGCTGTCAGCACGGAGCCCGTCACGGGGCTTGAACCCATGAACTGTGAGATCATGACTTGAGCCAAAGTTGGATGCTTAACCGACCGAGCGACCCAGGCACCCCATATGCAACTTTTAAATTCTGCGTTTTAAAAATTCAATGTCCCAAACAAGCATTTTGCTTACACTGCAAAGCCTCCGTGAGCGTATTTTCAGTCTCTCATGTTTCACTCTGTGGACCGAGGTGCAGGCCCATCTAAGGAAGGTAACAAAGGCTCCCTGCTCCAGGACGCCCATGGGCACCAAGAAGCCTTACCAGTTCTGGGGCGCCGTGCCTGTCAACATGTCTGAGCAGAATGACCAGGACGTTTCCTCACGCTCTCAGAGGGGCCATGACCCAAACACTCTTCGAGCCAATGCCCGGACTCTTGGGAAAGTTGTCAGGACAGATTAGGCGTTAGGCTGATGGGACGCGGAAGGGGTCCCACCCCGGGGCTGGCGCCTGTGGCCGGCTCGTACTATCCCGGTTTTACCTACCTTCGCCTGGAGAAGGCCTGAACTATTTTATACCAAGTGTTTCTCCTCAGCGTCTTCTACTGTGTTGCTAAGAAAATTACCAAGAACTGCAATGCAAAGTTGGAGTCACCTAAAAAGAAACGGTTGGGTCTGTGGGAATTGTTCTATATCAACTGTGGGAATGTTTTCATTCTTCAGTGTCAACGAGATAACTGTGTTTCATTTCATGTTAAGCCACGTAAGCTCAGCATCCTCGTTGTGAAAATTCCATTTCCAGCCCCGTGGCTGTGATGGGTTTGCACTGGGAGCCTCCAGCTGCTTCTCCGTCGCCTCCCCCCATTTCCTCCATGCGCTCTCCCAGCCCTGCAGGCCTTATAAATTGTAACTGGTGTATCCGCACTGGGGCCGCCAAGATGTCTTGGCCGCTCTCAGGCTTTTCACACCAGCTCGTTAAGTCTTCTGTCTCCGCCATCTTAAGTCGTTCCAACTGGGTTCATCCATTCTCTGCCCTTCTCTTCACTACACGTCATTAAGAAATCCTCCTGAACAAAGATCAACTCACGCAGCGTCTGGAAACGCCAGGTGCCTGTTTTGTTTCACAGGCAGAGCTCTGGGGAGGTGTCTTGATTTCAGCTCATGAAAGAGTCAGAATCCACACAAGCTTCTGTGCTGTCTGTGGGTTCCGCGAGCAGAGGCGAAGGTGTGCCTGGTCGCTAACCAGTGGCCGTGCCCGGCCGGCTTTGTTCTGTTCTTCCCAAGTCCACCGATCAGAACAAAGCAGGTAGCCGGTATTCCCCGAATCAGCCGGCCTTCCCAGGCAGGACCCGGAGGACGCCGGTGCCCGGCCGCCACGGTACCTCCCCGCCGAGGGCTCCCCGGCAGGGCACACCTTCCCGGCTCCCACTGCCCCTGGAGGAAGTGATACAATTTACAGCTGTTGCTCAGCAGTTCAGGCCGGGACCCCTGGAACCATCTGTTCAACGGTCGGCCCCCCTAACTATCAACAGCCATGACCTGTTTCAGAATAACATGACTTTCTCGTCTCCATTAAAAAAATAATCACGACATTTTGGTTTCGGTAATTTAATGTTTCCTTTGAAAATGCAAGTTCCCAGCAACGGTATTTGAGGCAGCTCCCAGGCGGCCACGGGGTCTTAACGGCCCCTGGGACTCGGAGGCTGCGGCAACAGGGACCACAGGGCCCACTGTTCACGGCCGGGCCCCAGCCAGGGCCACCCCGGGGCTGTCACCGACTTCGCATCAGGAAGGCTCGCAGACAGCAGACAACTGCTAGCTTCGTTTCAGGAGTGAGATTCCGTTTCTTTTTTCTGTTTGTTCTCTTTGAAATTTCAAGACTGAGCACCTGCCCGTTGTTCCATTTTCAGGGAGAAGTCTTGACCTTCTAGGAGCATCTTTCGAAAACGTAAACGCTCGGAATAGTGGCCGGCAGAAGCCGCGGGAAGGCGTGATAAATCATAGGCACCCACGGCTGCATTTGGTCCCGGGGTGAGTGCCGGGCCCGGGGAAGGACACCACTGAAATGCAGCTTTAACCACGGGGCCGCCGCTCCGCTCGGTCCCACCAGGTACCCGCCACGCCCCAGCGGGCTGTCCTTTATTGATTTTGAGAGACGGATCAAGAGAGCACGAGCGAGCCGGGGAGGGGCAGAGAGAGAGGAAGACAGAGACTCCCAAGCACGTTCCGAGGTGTCCGTGCAGAGCCCGACTCAGGGTTTGAAGTCCCAAACCGTGAGATCACGACTTGAGCTGAAATCAGGAGTTGGACGCTTCACCGACGGAGCCACCCAGGCGCCCCCTAAATGGAATGTTTTCAAGGTAACAATGCACGTCCACCAACAAACAGACGCCAGCTGGAAGAATCTGTCTTTCTCATAGGAAAAGAAAAATCAGTCATGAGTTCACTTAAGGAGTGCGGGCCAGCCGTACGCTGAAGGCACAGGGGTGGAGGCCAGGGAGAAATGACCCCTGAGGCCACCTGGCAGGATACCTCAGGCCCTGGGCACCCCTGCCCCGTCTGCTGCTCTGGGAATTCACCACCAGCCTGTGTCAGGAACGATTCACCAGAACCCAATGGTGCCAGCCACTCTCCAGGCGCGCTGAGAACCAGGCGCCCGGCTCTGAAGGAGCCCATGACCTTGGTGCCCAGGTGTGAAAGTGAACGGTGCCCAGGTAGCCAGAATCGCCCGACAAACAGATTGTGCCGAACTCGCGCTCGGGCTTCCGGGGCGCTGCCCTCAGTCCCTGGATGCTTCCAGACTTGAGGCTCAGGCACATCAGAAATGGCGGCAAGACGCCCGGGCCGTCCGCACCCTCTGCCATGGTCTTTTTGCCTGGATGTCTTGCACGCGTCCTTCTAGAGGCGGCGCCAGGGGTTGGTCCCCCCCCCATGCCACCTCAGAACTGCAGACCCTTCACGGACACCTGCTGGCAAGGTCAGGGGCCAGACTTCAGAAGCCAGGAGGCCTGGACAGGCCCTGGCCACGGGCACTGGGCGGCGTGTGACCGGGAGGCTACTTTGTTTTGTTCAGCCTCAGAAGTCAAACCGCTCTGTCCGACCTGTGTCCCCGATGGAGAGATTTACGACGAGCCAGACGTTGGCAGGGAACTGTGTTCACCCCTAACCGCACTCACGGTGTCTTCGCCCAGCCCCACAGGGCCAAGCTGAAGGACATCAAAGGCTCACTCCAGAAGGGGCGTTAATTTTATGGACTGTGAGAAGCCAAGGGTATGTGAGTTTTTATTATTCGGGGGCCGACATGCTATTTGTACCAGATTTTCCTGTCTCGCCATCCTGCCGTCAGGTGTTGTCTAAAGAAGAATTAGGAGGATCTGTGGAGCTCCCGTGTACGTGGGAAAATCAGGGATCGTGGAATCTGAGGCACACACGGGCTGGAGAAACTGAGCCCGCCCTCCCCCCCCCTTTCTAATTCTGCGCCAGCAAAAATCCTTCCCCTGAAGGTGCTCTCTCTGCGCACCACGGAGAGGGTCTGCGTGCTGTTAACTCAAATGCGAAACTCACGAAAGGTCACAGGGCGATCGTTAGAGTCTGTGTGACGACGACGTGCTGGTCCCCTGTGCCGCCACTCCCGCACGGAAAACCGGGAACAAGAGGCTGAGCGTCAGAGCTGGGAAGGACTGACTTCACCAGCCTGCCTTACGTAGGGGGAAACTGAGTCCCGGGAAGCGAGGACAGCCGCTCACGTGGTTGCAAAGGCGACAGGGATGGGTGGGATGCCAGGGCTGCTCTCTGCTTGGAGGACGAACGCCCTTTCTGTGGGGGAACCTCCCTCCCGCTGCTGTCCACACCCATTCAGCACCCGGCCGCCGAGCCAGCTGCCTACATGACACACACTTGTGCGAAGAGTGAGCAAATCTGGGTGGTGACTACACAGAGCCGACAAGCCGGCAATCCCCGCCAGGCTGCACCCGGAGCCGGGCGCTGCCGGCGTGGGAGGTCCGCCCTCCACTCAGCCGGGTTCACCAGCCCCAATTCTCATGCCCGGGGAGCGTGCAGAGGGGCCGACGGGACCTCGGTCTCTGCCTGTGGCCCAGCCAGTGCGAAGGCACCGGTTCCCAAACTGCAGCTGGCTGGCGGGGTTCTCCAACACCGCTGTGTTCCTGGTCTCTCCTCCCTTCACGGGAGTCAGACCTCACGGGTGGGCGTCGGGAGTGTGGACTTTTACAAATCCCTCTCTTCCCCGGCCTGGTGGCCTGGATGGCGAGCAGCGCCAGAAACACGGACTCGAAGAAAGGCAGGCGGCCCCCGCTTTGGAAGGGTTCAGGGCACCTGCCCCTGCAGCTCGTAACTGCCCTCCTTCCCCCCTGCATTAGTGTCGAACTGATGTTATTTTTGAACTATTAAGAGAATTAGGACGGACGGATAAAACCCAGGGCTGAGAAGCCTGGTGAACAGATTCTTCTGGAGGAAGGCAGGTACCTTCATTCCCGATCGCTGACGAGTTAGGAGAGCCCACCCAGGTTCCCCTGTGGACCGGGGCCCCGGCTCTGTGTAGTGCTCCTGGTTGTTAGGACCGGGCCCTGGAGCCGGGTCCTGGCCCCAGACCCGGCAGCTGGCTGATGGGAGTGCAAAGTCGCCTAAGCTCAGGCTCCTTCCCAGAAGGACCATCCCGGAACCCAAGCAGCTGAGGAGCTGGGCCGGACCAGACCTGCTTGCTTGTACGTGGACGCTTCCAACCTTGAAATAAAGATCTCTGACAAGGGAAGGTAACCATGCCCAGAACTGATACTTTTCCAACCTTCCCAAACAACCCATCTGGAGAAATGTGGACACATCCCCGTCCAAGCATCGCTCCGTGGTGCACAGTCTTGCAGACGTACATTTTATACTCGGCCGTGGCAGGCTGTGATGAGGGATGTGTTCGTGACGGGGGACACCACGTGGCTTACAAAGACCCCTCCTGTGCACCTGCCCCCCAAGCAGACGGCTGGCTCTCTGCCGGGCGGGGCCGATATAACCTCCTACCTGAGACGGGCCGGTTCCGCCCTCAGGAGGACAAAGCAGTTGCACACACACTCCTGGTGAGTCTGCTTTCTCTGGACACCAGACACACTGCCTGCCACGGGCTCCTCCCTGCCACTGGTTCACTGCCAGCTTCATGACAGCTCTCCTCTCCACTTACTCTGAACTGACCCGCCAGACTCATCAGGTCTTTCCACTCTCTTGGAGAAACACCCCGGCCACCGCCCACACCACGCTGAGTGCCGGGTGAGTGGGTCGCCCGGGATGGTCAGCATCCCTCCGCCACCACCCGGTGACATGGGAGCACACGCGGACCCAGCCGAGCCCACCCTCGGGTCGGCCTCTGCCAGCTGAACTTGGTATTGGAATTACGTAACATAATTAAATTTGGTGTAGCTCGATGAGACACGAACACGAAAACCGAGAAGCCCGTTTCTATGAAAACGAAGTTGAATCTCCAGAATGACTCAGTGCAGACCAGTCATTAAACAGAACTGCCGTCCGCTTAGGGCGAGGCTGAGGACAAACTAAAACATGGAGAAAAATTAAAAATGTAAAATGATTTTGCATTCACATGACGGGACAAGTTTCAACTTTCTCTTAAAAAAAAAAAAAAAGAAAAGAACCCTCAAACAAGGCACCGTAAGTAATGGGCATTTGATTGCAAATAATCAGTTCAGATCTTTAATAAGCAGGCCCTCCTCCCAGTGAGCTTTTGGCCATAACTGAAAGAACCAGAATGCAGATGCACACTTACGGGTTTTAAGTGAAAATAAAGGTTCAGTGTGTGTGCGTGTTTTTAAGTGATTTTTCCCTGACTCCACTTTTTCCATCAGTGGGTCGAATGCAAACCTCTCTTCTATCTGGTGAGAAGCCCTGAATCTTGCTGGGGGAGCTCCTCGCCCGTACGAACCCCTGCTCACAGAGCATATCCATGTGACAGGAGACGGGAACCAAGAGCCACAGCCCCTACCTCTGCCCCTGCTGTCCCGTGTGCGCATTTCAGGGAGTGGAACCCTCCGGCTTCCTTCCTCTGGCCCCGTCCACGTCCCACCAAGTCTACTGCTGATTCTCCAGCAAAGCTGCCGTCTCCTGGACATCTGGCTGAATCCAGGTCGGTGCTGGTTCATCTTCTGTGCCACTTGGCTGGGCCGTGCAACCCAGATATTTGGCCGAGCACTATTCTAGAGGATTCTGTGAAGGTCGGTTTTGGATGAGGTTAACGTTGAAGTCAGTAGTCTTTTGATCGGTAGTAGATTGCCCCCTACAATGTGGGGGGGGGGGGCTCGTCCAATCCGTTGAAGACACACGCATTTATCTTGTAGTACCTCTGAGTGATTCTCTGACATGGGCAAAAATAACGCGCTAAAGGGATCACGGATGTTGAAAGTATGCAAATTTAGGATATTCACACTTAGGAGAATTCATTGAGATAGTTCTGAATTACATTCTACAGAAGGGGGATGGGGGCTAAAGGCATATGGAACACAATGCCCACCCCCTGCCCCAGGAAAGGTGAGTGAATGAATTTACTCATAATCTAAAGAAGGGAAAGCAGATGCTATCTCGATGACACTAAACTAAATCAGAGATGGCCCTGGACAGGTGTTCCTTGTCTCTCCCGGGAACAGAACAAAAGCCAGGATCCTTGATGGAAGACCGTGGGCGTCAGGATCTCTGGGGGAAAGTTGGAGGGAAGAGAGGCCACCGCTAGTCCATTTCCCAAACCCGGTCTTTCAGAGAGAGAGGGATGTGGATACTTGAAGTCCCGAGAGACACTGCTGACGCTCCTCGAGTTGTGGAGGTAAGGAGAATCTCGGGGCCTCGTAAGCTGCTTCTGAGAAACACCAGAGGGAAGTGGTCCTTCCCCCACTTTGTTCAGAGAATGCGACCGTGAGGCCACACACATCGCGCAAACGTCTGGAGAGCGGGCTGGGGCATCACACAAGTTAGGCAAAAGCCAGCTGTAGGAACATGCGTGTTTATTGATCCCAAACCGAATTCACTTGTTTAGTTAGAAAGAACCTTTCTTTTCCTGCGGATACTCCGTTTTCATGAGAAAGGATAATGAAACACGTCATCCAGATTGCTGAGAACAGAGATGTATGTCCAAACGTACAAGATTCCCCCTGCAAGATTCCTCCACGCTGAGGGTAGAGGGACTGCAGACTTCAGCCAGCTTCAGGCTTTCCGGAATACGTTGCCTCAATAACATGAACACCATGGTTCTGCCCTGAAAACGGACAAGGGTGACGGGGACACTCATTTTGCCAGGAAGGCACTTTTACCTAGCCCGGGAGTTGGCAAGCACTTTACCAAAGGGCCTGATAGTAAACGTTTTCGGCTGGTGGGCCACGCGGTCCCCGTGGCCACGACGGAAGCGTGCCAAGGCGGTGAGAAAGCAGCCGGAGACGACCCAGAGAAAAGGGCCCGCGCCCCAGCAAAGCCTCACTTACCGCTGTGCCCGGCCCCAGGCAGTTACACGCACTTGTGACCACCAGGAGGGAGCACATCGCACACACGAGGAAGCAACGGCTATTTCTACAGAAGCCAGGACGCTTTCACGAGGTGATGCTTCGGCGAGGTCTACCTATGCTGCGGCCAGAGCACATGGCCGGCAGGGTCAGGGCACGCCGCCCCATCGTGGGAGGCAGACGGCGGCAAGAAAACAGCAACAAAAGCAACACGCCCCACACGTTACATCGCGAAGCTCGTGCAGAAAGGTCCCGCAAGCAGCGTGGGTCGCTCCTGGGACCAGTGAGTCCAGCTCCGGGGCCTGGGCTCTCACTCACGGTTCGGGTCCCAAGGTGCCCCCTGCTCGGCACGCCGCCCTGTGAATCCACCTAGTCCCACAAACCCGTTAACGTCCCAGCCAAATCCTCACTTTACACGCGAGGACACGGAGGCCCAGGGGTGGGAGAGGCTTTGCTGCAGCCGCTCAGGCTCTTGACGGCCAAGGTCACACAGCTAGGGAGCGGCAGGACCAGGGAGAAAACCCGCGAGCCCGCGTTCTTACCTATTCTGACATCTAAGGGGAGGCAGTTATCCAAAGTGGCTTAGGTCTAAAACAAATTAGTGCATGCATTTAGGAATTCTGGGGCCACGGCATATCTTGATTGAACAGTTGCAAATTTTGTTATGCACGTTCATTTCCTGGTCACAGAAGTGAGCTCACTATTTCAGGAAGAGGCGGACTTCTACTTAGGGCCAATTATGCACATGGCGGCCTGTTTTGAAAAATCCACAATGGTTCGGTATCGAATCAGCGTCAAAACACTTAGGGCTCTGCTCTCTCCAAACTGTTTTCCCCTGGGCCGTCAGGACATCAGATGGCCTAGAACATCTGAAATAGTTTTCCCTGCCTCTCAGGAGCCTATTTAGTGGTGCTGTGGGGGAAGCCTATCGACGGATCTCACATGTACTTACGTATCTAACAACTGACTTACGCTCACTTTTCTTTCTTTTAAAAAGAATGACCTTCCCATAGGTGGTTTAATTCATGTCTCGAGGTGCAAAGGGGAGCTTAAATCATGGAATATTCACCGACAACTGTGTTCCAACTCACTTTCTTTGGATCCTCGTCTTCTGGGGAAAGAACGTCAGTCTTCTGTTCTATTATAGAGGGTGAACTCTCCCCGCTGTGGCGTCTTCCTTTTATGAGAAGCGTGTAAAATGATGGCCTCACTCCTCCTACGGTTTTAGGCTTTTCTGGCATGTTTGCTTCAGGGTCTCTGGGATGTTCACTCCGAGACAAATACTTTGAAATGATCTTCTCCAGACTCACAAGTCAATTTTCTAAGAATGCTTTCCAGGTGGCCGCATCCAGAGACCGGGTCTGGACCACAGCCACCAAGTTCCCAGGGCTGATGCGCTCGGCCGGTGGGGGTGCCGCGAGGGTCTGGGCCCGGGGTTGGTCAGCTAGGGCCGGTGACAGGGGGCTTGTGCGCCAGGGTTACCAGGGGCTGTCATATATCCAGGGGGCTTTAGGCGAGACACCAAAGAAGCAGATTGGCACGAAGTCAATGTCAAATCCAGCGCAGAGTTTCCACCACATTCTTTGCCGTCAGGTAGTAGGGACAGGAAGCATGTCCAGGTGGCATGGCCACGTCGAGTCCACCAGCTGTCCTCATCACTTCCCGAGTGATTAGCATGTGAAATCTAAACAAAACTCGTAACCGCATTTCCCTGCCTTTTTTTTTTTTTTTTTTTTTTTTTGTTTAATTCATGAAAGCAGTAATGACAATGGAATGATGGGAACGGGAGCCATAAACCTACACGGAGGGGTCCAGGCAAGAATCCAATAGTGAAGGACAGAAAAGAGGGCAGACACAAATACTCTAGTTTCCACAAAATGACAGCATGACAGGGTTTTTTTTTTTTTTTTACAACGATAGTTCTAAGAATCTCCAAGTTTTATCTTTGAAGCTGTCAAACAGCTTCCACACTGAGGTCCAGGTGTGAAGGCACCACGTGACGTGGACGAGGTTCTTGGCCATGAGATGCCACAAGGCCAGCTGCCTGCCAAAAATAACGTGGTTAACTTTCAATGGCAGAATCATCTCTCTCTCGACAAGGCTGGAAGGATTCCATTCTCCGCAGGAAGGATTTCTCACTGTGGCACATTAAGCTTAATCGGATCCAGGAAATGAACACACAGAGTGTGTGGCACAATGTTTATGTAACCTCATGGCTCCCATCCCTGTGAAACTACCTTTGCCAGTGGCATCCATTTTTCTTCGAGACATTTGCAGATTAGTCTTATTTTCTTCCTAAGTCTTGGGTGCCCATGGGTTGAATTCTGTCCCCATCAGGTAGATCTTACACACACCAAATATGGAAAAATTACTGCACATTATTTAATTAAATAATATTGCTAGCTGTCAGTCTAGTTAGCTGACTAAATAACTATTTAGTCAGATACTGTTGCAATCGACATCCTAACGGAAAGCTTCAGACATTACCTCGCATAACTTATCAGATGAATCGTGTAAATGTCCTATTTATCCACGGCTCTTAAAAACATCGGTTCTAGAAGACAAAGAGGATGTGAGCAGGACTGTACTTGACCGGTATTTCATTCATGACATTTACCGTATTATAATTGGCATATTTTATTAACCTGCATTGAAAAGGGGCCTGATGACCCAATGGTACTTACATTATTCACACAGACATAAGAGAATACTCTGCTGTATATTTAAATGGTTTCACATATGCTCACTATTCTTCCAATGAGTCAGGGCAGAGAGAAGCCCCATATTTAAAGACCTCATTTTCTAGCTCAGCTGGTTTAAGTGACTTAAACTGGACCAGCAGCCAGCCAGTGTAGCATTTCTGATAATTTATCCCAAAATATCATATGCAGAGCACAGAAACCAGGTCTGGTAGTTTAGGCAGTCCTGTGATGTCTTTCTCTAACTTCCCGTATGACATAAGGTCTACATATGCACAGACGAGCAGCCACGAGAGAACTGCATTCGCATTCACAGACACGGGAGAGAAATCTGTGGGGCATTCAGTTCCTTGAACTAAAGGAAAAGATCTCTAACAGAAGAACAAGTGAAGGTGTCCGAAAATCTGAGCCCAGAGGAGGACTGAAGGCAGATGTCTCACGCATGGCTCCCCGGGTAGCAGGAAACGACACCGGACAGTCTGCAAAGTCCAACTGTGCTAGAGAAACCAGTATACGTCCCAAGTCCCGAGGAATCAGCCAGACAATCCGGGCTGATGAATCCGATGCCCAAATCAGGTATGTTGAGTTCTAAGACTAGTAAGGATAGCTAGCATCACTGACCTACTTTAACTACTTAAATCTCACAGCAAATCCACGCGGCAGGTACAGTGATGACACCCATCCGAGACGGGACAGTAGTGGAGTGCAGAATGCTAAGATACACGCTCACCGATATGCAGGTGCATGTGGGGGGAGCCAGGATTTTGGTGCAGGGAGCCTGGCCCTGACGTCTGTGCTCTGGACCACGTGAGGCCCACCACTCAAAGGCCGGCTGGAGGTATGTCACAGATGTGGGTCACAGTGGCCACCGGGGCTGTGTGGCTAACCGCCAATCCTGGAGGAACCCCCCACAAGCATCCCCCTCTGCAGGCAAGATGGCGGCACTGTTGGTAGAGGTAAACAATGCTGTTGTCCACCGACAGAACGGATTCTGACTTGATGTCTTGAGTAACCACAGATAGGTCACATAACCATTTGATGGGTGTGGATCACTCTTCAACGACTTTCTAAACAAAGCACGTACCTCTGACGTTTTTGTTTTTGAATTTAAAAATCATGGCGGAGATTTTGGGAAAGTAGGTACAAGTGACACAGTACAAGAGATTCCTTTACCAAAAACAAATAAATGGCTGAGAAGCTGTGAATGCATTGAAAGAACCAAAACAAAAGGCCTGGTCACGTCACAAGCTATCTGTACTCGTTCCAGAAGGCACTTGGAAAAAACACACACTAGGACCAAGGCCAGGAGGAAGGAGACTGGCTCCATTTTTAGACTTCGGCTCAGGTCATGATCTTGCAGTCCATGAGTTCGAGCCCCGCATTGGGCTCTGGGTTGACAGCTCAGAGCCTGGAACCTGCTTCTGATTCTGTGTCTCCCTCTCTCTGCCCGTCCCCCACTCATGCTCTGTCTCTCTCACTCTCAAAAATGAATAAATGTTACAAAAAAAATTTTTAATAAGATAAACAAATCAAAATGTAAGGGGCAACTTTTATCCGATAAGGGACTGAAAATGTTGATACATTCTAATAAGGATCAGGAAATAGGACAGACACATTTTATTTTTATTCTAGAAGCATACGCTTTTGTAATTAAACTAGGGTAGGGTGGACAAGGGGTATAGACATTAGAAAAGAAAGCCAAATTATCATTATTGGTTTAGGATATTAAAACTATAAGATTACTGGGAGCCTGGGTGGCTCAGTCGGTTGAGTGTCCAACTCTTGGTTTTGGCTCAGGTCATGATCCCAGGGTCATGGGATCAAGCCCTGCACTGGGCTCCATGCTGAGTGTGGAGACTTCTTGGGATTCTGACTCTCTCTCCCTCTGCCCTCTCCCACTCACTCACTCACTCTCTAAAAAAATAATAATAAATAAAAATGAATTTAAAAATAAAAATATAAGATTACTGGGGCACCTGAGTGGCTTGGTCGGTTAAGCATCTGGCTTTTGATTTCAGCTCAGGTCATGATCTCACGGTTCTTGGGATTAAGCCCCATGTCAGGCTCTGTGCTGACAGTGCGGAGCCTGCTTGGGATTCTCTGCCTCGCTCTCTGCCCCTCCCCTGCTTGTGCGCACGTGCACACACTCTCTCCAAATAAATATATAAGATATATTCTTTAAAAAAATTTTTTTTAAATGTTTTTATTTATTTTTGAGACAGAGACAGAGGATGAGGAGGGGAGGGGCAGAGAGAGAGGAAGACACAGAATCCAAAGCAGGCTCCAGGCTCCGAGCTGTCAGCACAGAGCCCGCCGTGGGGCTCAAACTCACGGACTGTGAGATCATGACCCGAGCTGAAGTCAGACTGAGCCACCCAGGTGCCCCTATAGAAGATATATTCTTAAATATATATAATTATTATATATATTTATATTTTAAAAATATATTTGATTACTGACTGAAAAAAAAATTGGAAAACATAAAATTTTAGTGTCTGGTTACAAAATTAATTTGACTCTATACAACCATAACTAATTGGGGTGTCTGGGTGGCTCTGTCGGGTAAGTGACCAACTTCAGCTCAGGTCATGATCTCACAGTCCGTGAGTTTGAGCCCCGCGTCGGGCTCTGTGCTGACAGCTCGGAGCCTGGAGCCTGCTTCGGATTCTGTGTCTCCCTCTCTCTCTGCCCCTCCCCTGCTCATGCTCTGTCTCTCTCTGTCTCAAAAATAAATTAAAAAAAACATTAAAAAAATCATAACTAAAGTATAATGGTATAAAGATTTGTATACTATAAATTAATATAATGTTAATAAAAGTATGACATATTCAGGAAAACATAAATGCTCACATTCACTTAAGTAAGTAAATCTATGACCTCTTCCCAAAGAACTCAATGGCCAAATGGAGTGACAAAGAAAAACTTGGTTCCTGGTAGGTAGCTTCCATATTTTTAAGAGTTCAATTTTGTCTAAATTAGTCTGCTAAGGCAATGTAATCCCAAGCAAAACCTCAGAAGGGTCCTTTTTTAAAATTTTTTTAACTTGACAACATAAAGTTCATATGGGCAAAAAAACCACCCTAGACGATCCAGAAAATTTCTAAAAAAGAGACATGATTCATAAGATGTTGGTCATCCAACAGTGAGATTCTGGCATGGAAAAATGAACTGGGAAGGGCACTGGGGCCAGTCAAGCAATGACATACATGGACTTAAGCTGTGATGGGGCTGGCCTTCCCGATCAGTGGGCAGAACATGAATTTTCACTAAGTGCCGTTGGAGCAGATCGCTGGACTGTGGAAGAAAACTGCGGAACCCTAGACTTCATTCTTCATATCAAAATGCATGCCATTTCCATCAACGTCAAATATTTCATGTAACCAAAATGTCTGAAGAGAGTGTGAGTGCATATTTCAGAATATTAGAGGAGGAAAACACTTTCGAATTACCTTACGTCAACAAGGCTCTATTAAAAGTTAATATAAACTTCACTGCGTACTAATTTAAACATTATGTAATAGTAACAGAAATGCGTAGGACAAGGCGCTCGGCAAAATTCCACGAGGGATTCTCCGGGGAGCAAGGCTTATGTGCTGAGTGATCCAATAGTGTACCACCCAAACAAGGTCACTTTGTTGGAGGCTGGAAGGACACTATTGATTTCAGAGGAACAGCGCATAACCTGGAAATGTCCGGAGCAAACTGGAATGTACGATCGTCCTTATTACAGGACTTCTGTTTTATATACACACACACACGGATACCTATGTATAAACATATACCAGCTAACACATATTCACGTGTTATTTACTTCGATTACACATATAGTTTCCTAACAGACACACACGTGGAAAAGGCACAAACTGTAAACTATATGTTCACATTGATTCACTCACATTCAATACTTGCACAGCTCTCGGACAGCTGGCTTACGTGCCGTGGCTAATTTCCTCGCTCTACAATCTCCCGTGCCCGTCTGGGTCAGTCTCTGCATCTCTACCGTGGGATGGGAATAGCACTGACTGACTGGTGTTCCTGGGAGCATGAAATGAGTCAATTCTAGATTAATGATGGGCCCTATCCTTTGGTCCCTGTCACTGCCGCCATGGTTGGGGTCGATCCAGGCTTTGTCCCCCCGATTACGAACATTCCTGCACGGACCCTGCCCGCGCATCTCTGGACGTTTCTACCTCCCTTCGCAGAGTCACTGCTTAGGGTCCAGTGGTGACTGTCGCTAACCGCCGAACGAGCATTTTCTATCGTAATGCAATTTGTTTTCATGTCACACGTGGGGAGTGAGGACAGGGTGACCACCACTCTGGTGGCCTGGGACTGAGGAGGCTCCCCAGACCCAGGACAATCCTAGGTCACTTGGGGCGTGTTGATCACCCTAGCGGTTACTTGCTTTCTTTTCTCCTCCATACAAAATGGATTTAACGCTAGACTTGTGGAAAGATTTCCAGTAATTTTTCTCCGTTATTTCAATTGCCTGAGCTTCAACTTATTGCTTCAAGTTATTTCAGTGAATGTCCCAGCGGCACCCACATGTTCAGGATCTTAGGACTATTCCACTGACACGCCAAGCAGCAGCAGTAGAGGCCTTTCTTGAGACACGGTGGACCGAGTACCTTTGCTGATCTCCCCGTGCTCCCCGGTTCTAACAGAGGCCAGGAAGGAGGCTTCCCACTGGAGCTGTGGCTCAGGAGAACCGGGAGAGGCATCAGGACTGCAGGCTCCGAGGCCCCGCTGTGCTGGAGGGCTGGGTGCACCTGCTGCCCCTCCCCCAGAGAGGCGCACATCTGATGACAGAACCCTTCCCCGGGGACACCGAGGACCCGGGGGAAAGACGCTGCAGGTGGCAGAAAGCAGCCGACAGGCCTGTCTCAGCGCAGACAATGTTCACCGCACGTCTTCCTGCCCCTGTCTCGACGCGCCCGGACAGACAGACGAGCACCAGGAGGAGCCAGGGGAAGACCCCGGCAGGAAAGAGGAAACCCACCACCCAGCTGCGAGGAAAAAGGAATATGGAGGGAATAACCTGCGGGGAGGAGAGGAGAGGAGAGAGAGCAACAAAGGAAACATAAAAGAAACAAACAAACAAAGGAAGAGACAGACAGAAATGAGGACGATGTCCAAACAGCACCTGCTCCGTGAGGTGCGCCCGACACCCCACGCCTCCTGCTCTCCCTACTCCCGTGTCCTCCAACTTGCTCTTTATCCTTCATTCCTATCACCTTCTAGAATATTCCATCATTAAAAAAATCCTACATTTATTGTCGACTGTCTCTCCTCAGATAAGCTCCCCCCAATAGGGACCTTTTTCAACTCACTAATGTATCCCCAGTGCCTGGCATGTAGCAGGCATTCCAACTATTAAAATGGTGGAATGAATCGATGAACTTAATATATCTCTTGGGGTTTATGTAAAGAAACCTAAGTAGGCAAAATTCAGGCAATTGTTAACTCTTAGAAAAATAAAGTTTTCAGATACAAAAGGACCCAGAATCAGGGTATTCTACTTAGCCAGCAAGGACCAAGAAAAAACAATGTGAACAGTTACTACCAAGGGGGTATAGTCACACTGAAGGATGCAGGGCTAGGAAGGTGGTGCCCATGACGCCCGCCACGTTAGGGGGACAGAGTGGGTGCAAAGGACCGTACCCTCTCCGTTGTGATGGTGAGGAGGGGAACATTGAGAACCAATCCACGGGACACAGGGATGATGCGTATTATTTAGGACTATGGGGAAAGATACCCACGGGGATCATGCGATTATTTAGGAATACGCATGGGGCTGGTCCCTGGGGCTGGGGCTGGAGTGGTGGGTGGGCAGGACTGTGATTTCTCACGGCAAGCTTCAAAGTACGATAGGACTTTTTAAGTCAGCTGCATGTAGTTACTAAATAGAACAAAAATCAACTAAAATAGTAGTGTAAGAAACAAAATCCTAGAGAATTTAAATGAATTCTCCTCTTTAGTCTTCTTTTTTATTGAGGAAACACGTAATAAATGCATTAAAACAATTAAGAAACCCTTGTTAGAATTTTGTTTGACATAAAAGCAAAGTAAGACTGCAGCCATGTGGCAGCTGGCAGAGGAAGGGGAAGGTTTGAGCGGGCTCTTGTCTTGCATTCGATGCAGACAAATCTAAACATTCTGGGAGACTGTGGTCTTCCTCTCTGGTGATTACATTCCTGGCCACCACAGTCAGAAGCACATTAAAATTTTGTTTCCTGTTTCAGCTCTCTTTGACCTGAATGGAACCCGTAGGAAAAAAAGCCACATTAAAATGTCTTCAGCTGTCATGTGGTCCTATTTTTCACCCTGCAAACCTATTTCTTCAGTGGGACGAGGGCTTGTCCCGAAGGCGGTATTTCCAAGTCCAGAATGCTAACCATTCCACCATGGAACCGCCATTTGAAGGCGGTATTTCAACTGAAAATGTAATTTGTCTATAAATTCACAGAACATGAATTTGAGGATCTCTATGGTTGTGGGAAAATTGTTTAAAAATCTATGCATGCCTTTAAATGTGCAATAGGTGATACTTACTGAAAACTTTATAAATAAAATAAGCATTGCTTAAGCAGAAACCCAAGAGAAAGAAGAAGGATGGGAAAAATGGAACATTCTGTAACTGTGTTAATATGTCGGAAAATCTCGTAGCCACATGACAAAACTGATGCATGTCTTATCTTCCTTCTAGACCTGAAGACTCTATAAGGTCTTTACAACTGGAAATAGGCCTGGCAAAACCATGGGTTTACAGGTCACTTTGGAAGGACGACACATCAACGAGTCAACCAAAACTAACCTGACTTCTCAAGCATGTTAATGTGAATTGCAAAATAAGTTTCTGTATCAAATTCTAAAGTCAATTACAGTTGAACCTTGAGAAACACAGGGTTGAATTGTGTGGGGCCACTTACACATGGATTTTATAAAATTTTATTTATTTATTTTGAGAGAGATAGTTAGCAGGCAGGGGAAGGCCGGAGACAAAGCGAGAGAGAGAGAATCCCAAGCAGGCTCCACACTGTCAGTGCAGAGACCAACGTAGGGCTTGAACCCACGAACCTGAGACCATGACCTGAGCCGAAATCAAGAGTTGGACGCTTAACTGACTGAGCCACCAGACACCCCTATACGGGGATTTAAAAAACATTCATTTTAGCGTTTATTTATTTATTTTTTTTGAGAAACAGAGACAGAGTGTGAGCGGGGGAGAGGCAGAGAGAGAAGGAGACACAGAATCCGAAGCAGGCTCCGGGCCCCAAGCTGTCAGCACAGAGCCTGACGTGGGGCTCGAACTCAGAGACCGTGAGATCATGACCTGAGTCGAAGTCGGGTGCTTAGCCACCTGAGCACCCCAGGTGCCCCCCTCCTTTTATTTATTTGTTTATTTTGACAAATACAGCACAGTGCTGTAAGTGTGTTTTCTTTTATGGTTTTCTTTCCATTTTTTCTCTAACTTACTTTATTGTAAGAACACAGCACATAATACGTAGGAGATACAAAGTGTGTGCTAATCAACTGTTTATGTCAGGGGTGAGGCTTCCAGTCGGCAGGGGGCTGTTAGTAGTCAAGTTTTGGAGGAGTCCAAAGCTGAATGTGGATTTTCCACTGCGTGTGGGAGAGTTTGGCACCCCTAACCCCGTGCCGTTTAAGGATCAACTGTGGTTTGGTTTCCCTCTTCAGCTAAAGCTCTTTGAAGGTTACAGGAGTTCACTGGGCTCATTTGCTCAATTTTCCTTGCCCTAGAATGTCTGCGATTTCTTTTTCTTTTCTTTCTTTTTTCCCCCAGTGAAATGCTTTCTATAGTGGTGGCGGGGGGTGGGGGGAGGCTAAACAGAGGATTATGGTGGGAAAAATAACTTTTTAAAAACTAAGACCTTTGAGAACCCTCTTGAAGGCTCCACCAGCTGGAAGGCCAACCTCTCCAGCAGTTGCCATGGGGACAAGTGTCCAGCTGAGCAGCCCCGGGGAGCCCAGGGTGCAGAATTTCTGTGATGCCTGAGCAAAGCAGGCCCTACAAGAGCTATGGTGTAATGCAGTGATGCAGAAAAGGAACAGACACCCCCCCCCTTTCCACCCGCTCCCCCCTCCACTACAGGCGAGTGTATGCTCACCCTTAGGGGGGGACACAGGTGGGTCCCCTCCCGGCCTTCTCACACTCAAGCTGGCTTCGGAGTCTGAGAAAGCAGGGGTCGGACCGCACTTCCTTTGAAGAGAAAGTCCAGGAGTTCTGTCTAATGTGATGGCCTTGGACCTCTCGTACATTTTTTTTTTTTTTTTTAAAGAAGACAGTCCCAGAGTCTCTTCTTTAAGAACCTGATTTGTAACAATGTCGTATCATGTCAAATACCAGGAGCCAGGCTTTTCAACCGCTTTCCAACATGAAAGGAAAATATGCCTGATGCCTGATCATCAGTTCAGGCTGATCACACGAAATGCAGAAGAGTTGGTTAATTTTCTCGGCGGCTGCACACACTGTCTGAAAACATCACGCGCTAAGGAGGCCGAGTCACTGGGTCTTGGTAAGCAGGATCGGATGATTTACAGAGAAACCCAAACCCTGAGAGTGTAGTGTTCAACGGTGTTCGGGGCAGAAATCCATTGTGACTCACGGATTGTTAGCAGGTGTGAAGGGCTTCTTTCTTGCTTGTTCGGTATTTGCTACGTCACATGGTTTCTATTTCGTTGGCTGAACGTGTGAATTTGCTGGGGACTCGTGTGCAGACTAGGTGACTCCCTGTGGCCGGCTCAGGGCGAATGACAAAGGGCCCTGGGCGGCGTGGGCCCCGTGGCTCTGTGGGTGTCCACATGAGGGGCCCCGTGGGTGTGGACGCTCACCACGCAGGGGTTGCCCGGGAGACAAGTCTGAGAACCTGCGTCTCCCTCAAGGTGGCGCCTCAAGAGCTTTACATGACCGACTCTGAACCTCACAACCGTTCGTCCCTGGGCCCCACCGCCCTGAACCCACAGCCCGGGAAAGCAGCCCAGCCTGAGATGAAAAACTGTCCTCAGCATCCGTCCACTGAGCAGACCCCTGGTTCTGAGGCCTTTCGGGTTGGGTCTCTTGGAACACAGCTCTTCGGACGGTTTGGCTTTCACACCTCATCCAGTGGTCCTGGGGGTACGTTTATCTCAAGGCCTTCAGCACAGAAATGGGCAGGGAGACTTCGTGTGGGGCACAGCCACATGCTTCCAGCAGCTGCCGGGACACCACGGTGCCCGACGCCGGAGGCCCCCGGGACTCCCCGTGACTGGAGCCGCAAACCAAGGCCTGGGGGGCTCACACTGGGTGTCCAGACTGGGAACAAAACGCACGTCTTCAAACACTGGACAAAAGCCAAGGACTGTCACTGAAGGCACCCGGAGAACAGCAGAGAGTCTGGGAGGCCCCCTTTCTAAAACTGAATTGGCCTTTCCCCCCCTCTTTTCGTAGATCGCCAATCAGTAGCTGAGAGACACAAGGGACCAGACCATGGGCAGGACTGGAGAGACGTATTTTTACTGGTGAGTCACTGAAATGAGATGAAGTATAATCCGTTTTGGTTTTATTCTTTTCATCCTAATTCTGGTTAAGCCAACTCTGCCCACCATGTCTGCACCCGTGTCCAGGGCGATTATGCTCCATTTAGGGCCCTCGGCCAGGTGCCCGGAGGCGCACATCCCCAGTGGGGACACTGACCGCCTCGCAGTCCCTGTCCCACGCCTGTACCTCCCCTCACGCTCCTATGACTTAGCCTCTTCTGCTGTGAAAACAAAAACAAGGAGGGGGGATCTTTATCCCCGGGACCACCACCGCCCCGGCCGTGTCCCTCTGCCTGCCTGCCCAGGGTGACCCTCAAAGTCACCTGGCACGTCTCCTCTCTCCATCTGCCCTCCCGATCATCCCCCAAAGCGCACAGGCATACAACGAGCTCCGGCGTGAAAGCCAGGGACGCAGCAGCGAACCTTCCCGGGGCCTCGCGGCCATTTACCGCCGTGCCCTGCCCTCTGTGCTCTCAGAGGCAAGACTCCTCGAAAGAAATGAGGTGCCCACAGCTCTGCTTCCTCCCTTGTCCCTCTCTCCTCCACCTCCCTCTCATACCTTTGTCCCCAGCCCCGTGCTATGAGTGCTCACAACCTTCCCAAGCGTCACCAACACTCGAGGAGCAGAACTCAAGGCAAACTGCCGGGCTTGGCTTCCAAGGCCATGCACACTTGGATCACCCGCCACTCCCCTGTGGGTCATGGCCACGGGCTCCCTCTGACCACAGAGGCCAAGGCTTCCCTGCTCTCTGCCCACTTCCGGCCTGCCTCTGCCTCAGGGCCTTTGCACTCGCTACCCATCTCAGCTGGAGCATTCCCACCCTCTCTTCTCATGAGGCACTGTCTCTAAGAGCTCAGAGAAGTCTACTGTGATCATCTAAGGGAAAAAAAGCGCTCCCTCCCGGACCTGCCAGGATCACCCTCTGAATCACCGGGCACCCCTGGACACGCACACGTCCGTATCTGTCTGCCTTTCGGTGGCCTGGCCCTGTGAGTCCCATGCGTCAGGGCTCGGCAGCAAACCTTCCAGAACGGTGGCACGTGCCGGGTCGTCACTCAAATATCTGACGAATAAACAACACACTGCGCCGTGAATAGTGAAGAAATGATTTTCTCCCGTGATGCCGTGCAAGCCCTAACCCTTCCGTGGCCACTTGATCGTCCTTTTCAGTGACAGGAGTGAACCTCATGTTTGGAGACAGTAGAAAGGCAGGTTTCAGTCCAACGCAGTGTTAGAAGGTCACAGGATCCAAATAAGTGGCATCTTAATAAATGTCCCGTCACCGTACGTGAAAGCGTGTCTGATGCGCTCGGTGCACCAGTCCGGGGTCAGAACCAGAGCACCTTTCACAGGTCCTCAACGTCAGCGAGGTTCTGTCCACAGAGGGCAACGCGCTTTAAAACAAGGCCTCTGTATCTTGAAAAAAATAAGTGACCCTGAAACACTTGTTCATAATGAACACGGTTAACGGGACAGTTTTATTGTTGTTCTTCTTCTTATTGTCATAGTCTATTGTGTTTTGTTTTCTGGCAAGAAGAAGAACAGAACCAGGCTAGTGGTCTTTCTAGGGAGGGGAAGTGTTGTCTTTCTGGGGCCAGCGTGCTGGTCCTGTCTTGGGGGCTCCGCTCTGCCAGCTGACCTCACTCTGGGTGTAGACAGCCCATGCTGCTGTCAGGGAAGCCTTCACTGAGCCTGGGGCCCTGCTCGTGAGACCCCACTCTGTGGGTGGGGGGGATCTGTCCAGTCCGGCGTCCGATGCAGGGATTTCTAACGCTCCCCCCCCCCCCACCCCGGAGACACATCGCTCACACTCTAAAATACAGAGCCGTCCATCGGTAAGATTCGCTCCAGTTTAAGCTCTGTCATACTTCATTTAGCTTTTCTTGTCTATTTTTTTTAATGAAATTTATTGTCAAACTGGTTTCCATCCAACACCCAGTTCTCCTTCCAACAGGTGCCACATCATTTATTTCTAAGGGTTTTAGATTGCTCACGTGTGAGGTATCCTGGGTGTTTTTTAAGTTACGCTAATTTATACAGCTATTTATTTTTATCAGAAGCACAGGACGTGAAAAAAGGAGAATACTGACCTTCTCGCAGTCGTGGGAATAAGAGAGAATAAACACAATCCCACAAGTTCGTAAGAACACAGTGGAGATGGGAAACGATACGGCGCAAAGAAAACGCACAGTAAATAGAAGACACACAAGAAATTAGACTCGGGCCCAAATACGAGAGCAGTCACCTCTGATGCTGGTAGACAGACTAAATGTGTGCGTGAACGTGTAACGCTGACATTTAAAACCACAGAGAATGGAGAAGGGTCGGCACGGCGAAAATAAGGGAATGGAAACAAAACCCATATTGTTAACTTGAGGAAAAAATAGCTTAAGTTAGAGAGCAGTATTGGGGTAAACAGGGTCATTATTTAGCAACAGAGAACAATTCGTGCAGAAACTATAACCCCATCGACACAATGTGGAATTTTAATATTAGTTATGAAATAAAAGTAACAGGAGAAATCGAAAAATAAGCAATCATCAAGTGAGATTTTAAAAGACTTCTCTCAGAAACAGATACACAAGATAGACAAAAAGAACATATTGGAATAAATAAGGACCGTGATCGAACTGCCGTATGAATAACCCTACTCCAACACACGGCACACGCTCCTGCGTTCCCACAGGAACAGTTATAAACACTCCCATGCCTAAGCCATAAAGGAAGTCTCAAAAATGCAAAAAAATGATACAGTTTTAACTCCTTCTTTGATCTCAATGTAATAACATCTGAAATAACAACAACAACAAATTACCGCAGAGCCTCCACAAGTTTGGAAATATCAAACCACAATAATTCTAAATAATTTGTGGCTTTAAGAGTAAAGGAGTGTTGCCTAGTTGTACCTAAAACCAGCTTCCTATGTTCTCCCCGCAAAACGCTGTGATTCTCAGTGAAGCTTCCAGTTTTCAACAAATATTTCCAGAAGCACCAATTGGTATATGGACAGTGAATACATGGGTAAAGATTTATAGTAAGAGTTTTTCTTTCTCTTCCTTCCTTTTCTCTTTTCTTTCTTTCTTTCTTTCTTTCTTTCTTTCTTTCTTTCTTTCTTTCTTTCTTTCTTTCTTTCTTTCTTTCTTTCTCCTCTCTTCCTTCCTTCCTCCCTCCCTTCTCCACTCCCTTCCTTCCCTTATTCCTTTCTTCCCCTTCCTTCCTTCTTTCTTCCTCCCTTTTCTTTCTCTCCTTTCCCTCTTTTTCTTTCTTTCTTCCTTCCTTCCTCCCTCCCTCCCTTTTTCCTTCCTTTCTTCCTTCCTTCTTTCCTTCCTTCTCTTTCTTTCTTCCTTTCCTTTCCTTTCCTTTCCTTTCCTTTCCTTTCCTTTCCTTTCCTTTCCTTTCCTTCCTCTTCCTTCCTTCCTATCATCTATCTATCATCTATCATCTGTCCAACATTCATCTATGTATCTATGCATCTATCTATCTATCATCTATCTGTAAGTTAGTTTTTCATTTTTATTCCAAAATAATGGGAGTGTATGTCATACTGTGTATTATTTAGGGAATAGTTATTGTCGAACATGGTGGGGTTGGTGAATTTTAGAGTCAATCATACTAAGGCCTGCCTGGAGACCAAAATAATAAAAATAGTATGAAAAATTTAGGTATTATTGAATGTATATAACCAGCTAAGTTTCCTGAAAAATAAAAGTATTCTCAAGGTGACTTTCCACCTTATTCATATGGATAAATACATATATATGCATATAAATATAAAACAACCATACACACATCAAACTAAACTGAATAAAGCAAAAACAATTGGACAAAACCTCCTAAAATGCAAAATATTTTACAGAACTACCTAAGGCAGATTTTTAGTTCAAATCTAGAAAGCTAGCTAATTTTTATATTCCCTCATCTCCTGTGTTAACATTTAAGTGACTGAAGAAATAAGTTAAATCAGTCTTGCTCTATGACAGATTCTGTTTGTCCACACTCGTAACTTGACTTTCCTAAAAGATACATTCTAACCAATGTCTGTACCAACTTGAATGCATTTTATAGATTTCACTTATTTACTTTTTTAAATATGTTGATTCATTTTTGAGAGAGAAAGAGGGGCAGAGAGAGAGAGAAGGGGACAGAGAATCCAAAGCCACTGCATGCTGCCAGCACAGAGCCCGACGCAGGGCTCGAACTCACAAACCGTGAGAGCACGACCTGAGCCGAAGTCAGACGCTTAACCAACCGAGCCACCAGGTGCCCCAGAAATATTGGGTATTTGGTATTCGGCCAAGATTTTATTTTTAAGTCATCTCTACACCCGACATGGGGCTTGAACCCACAATCCTGAGATCAAGAGTCGCACTCTGTACCAAATGAGCCATCCAGGCGCTCCTTGAATGTGTTTGAAATTCATTGTTTTGGTGCTAAATGACATCTTTCTTGGGGTGGGGTGAGGAGGAAGTAAGACATCATCTTCGGTAGGAAGACCGTCACATGCGGGTGACTCAGTCACAGTGCTCACACCCGAGTGGACGCCATATCCCTCTGAAGGGAGTGGCAATTTCAGACACTCCTGGTGTCCCTGATCAGACAGAGGTTAGATGCCTTCTCACTGCGGGCCCCTGGAGCGGGTCAAGACCCCGGAAGGTGAGCAGGGTCCCCCACTCTCTGGGAGGTGACATGTCTGGGCGTGAGCCACAGCGTCAGGCTCCCTGAGAGCACAGGGCTCGCGGCCGGAGGGCAGGAAGCACGGGGCCCAGAGAAGGCATCTTGCCAGACTCTGAACCTGGGAGGGCTGTTCCGCGAGGCCACACTGGTTCGCACCCCGTAAGCGAGGGGCAGACAGCCCAGGGAAACAGCACCAAGGAGCCTGCATCCCCCACACCTCCCGCTGTGGTGTCACAAGAGACGTCTGTGATTCAGTCACTGGCGAATCGTTTTCCAAACCGTATTCCAGGTAACAGTGCTCCAACAGAAGCGGGGCTAGCGGGCAGGACTGGCTACATCGTGTGTGAACACCCCCGCGGAATGGTTAGGCATTTCAGGTTGGAATGGCGGAGAATGAAAGCAAGTGGGGAGCCACACGCCCACGGCTGGTTTATCCTCGGTGTCTCAGACACGCGAAAGAACTCAGCTGCTCACTTCCTTGGCATCCCTGCGAGTGGAACCCTCTTGCAGGCGGGAACCACCCCAGGGATGAGGGTTCTTTCCCTTCCTGGGTAACCTGTGCACCACTGGGCACTTAATGTTTGTACGGCTTGTAGCTAAGGAGGTGAAAGACGGAGTCACTGCCCCTGTCCTGTCCCTGCAAACGTCGCCGTGGGAGACGACCGGGAATAAAGTCCATCTGCTAACCCTCACCTGCGTTTCTGGTGTGCAACCGAAGGAATGTAGTCCCCGACCGAGGCACTTTGGTTCCAAGGGAACGGTTCTAGCAACAGGTTTGTAAGGAGTCACCAAAGTGTAGGCAGAAACAGTCTGCCTGGTGGAGAGGACCACAGAGCTGCCTCGGCATGACTCAATAACACGAGAAAACAAAGTATACTTGGTCACAATCTGTTTTAAACGCGTAGGCGGCATTCCTGGGGGAATCGCGGGGACGGAGAAGAAGGACCCGCTTCCCATCTGGGAAGTATTTCCTCTTGCCCCTTCCATACACTGTCGGGGAAGCCGTGCTGCGGTGTCCGTGCTTCCAAAACCAGACACGAGTTGCGATAAATGACACCAAGAGCCACTCCGTTTAGGTAAACCGAGAAATGTAAAAGGGAGGACGTATCTGTGGTTGCTGGCTTGTGTCTCAAAGGCAAGCGAGACAAGAGCCCGATTCACGCTCAGATGAAGACAGAGGTGGCTAGGCCCTGGGAGCCCCAGCTGCCGGCCGTTCCGGGGCCAGCGGGGGGTCGGCCCCCAGTGCGGAGCCCAGGCCCGGGGAACAGCTGGGGACCACGGACCCCGCTCATCTGGCCACGATGCTCCTGCCGGCTGGAGCCTCGCAGACATTTTAAGATGAGCTTCCTCCAGTGAGGACACTGCTGGATGCCCAGCCCACCGCTCCCCGCAGAAATTTACGAGCTGGGGAGCCCATCCGGGGAAGGGCCCTGGCCTTGACGCCCTCCAGCTGTGCGCCCGAGATGCAGGTGTGCATGTGGATGCCGACAGGGAGGTCAGGAGCTACAACCCACGCGGTAGCAGCTTCTCATTTCAGTTAAGGACAAGTAGGCTGTGCATTAAGATGCTTTAGACTCTGCTCCCGGTCCTTTGGGGACTCTGCCTCCGGCACAACACGAAACACCGAATTGCACCTGCTGTGTCTTGCATTTAGTTAGACCGGGAGGACGGGGCTCAGCTCTCGGAGGCACTGGGTGCACCTGCCATGGCTCTGACAGTCACAGGGGAACACCCGCCCCGGGACAGGCACAGGGGAACACCCGCGCCCCGGGACAGGCACAGGGGAACACCAGCCCCGGGACAGGCACAGGGGAACACCCACCCCGGGACAGGCACAGGGGAACACCCGCCCCGGGACAGGCACAGGGGAACACCCGCCCCGGGACAGGCACAGGGGAACACCCGCCCCGGGACAGGCACAGGGGAACACCCGCCCCGGGACAGGCACAGGGGAACAACCGCCCCGGGACAGGCACAGGGGAACACCCGCCCCGGGACAGGCACAGGGGAACGCCTACACTCGCAGCAGACAGACTCTAATAAGAAAGGCACACGTCCTCGCGGTTGCACAAATGAAACTTGGCTTTTCTGCCCATGTAACCAGGAACAAGAAGTTGCCAGATTCTGGGCAGGAGACAAATGCGCCTCACATCACGGAGGAAGACAAAACAACTTTTTACATTAAGATCTACTTCCCCAAGTCAACTGTTAAACTAACGATCCACAAGCTCTACCGTATGTAAGATAAGTTGATTCCTCTGTGTTTTGTCATAGACAGTCTTGCTTCACAGACTAAATAAATAGCTGATGTGAATTTGTTTCTCCTTTTACAGCACAAATAAAAATGGCCAAGGGTTGCTGAGCGCTTAGCACACGTACTGTGCTAAGAGCTTTTACGTGCATTCCCTCGACACACGCTCGCTCTCTGTTTACCCCCAAATAACCACATGGATGCCCAGCGGGATGTTCCACATCCCCCTCCCAGCTCATGCCACGGGAGCATCAGTGATGCGGGTGCCTCCTGGGGTCCCCTCCTCTTCCTCTCCCGCTCCGTGGGCCGCGGCAGGGCCGGCCTCAGTGTGCCAGCGCCAGCCGCGTGGGAGATCTGAACCAGCTTGCTGGCTGCACGGCCCACGCCTTTCCGCAAGCTGCCGAGTGCACTTCTCATCCTGGCCGACCCCGTCCACTCCGTCGAAGTGACGCACACAGCTGGGGCCGGGTAGTACATGCTGCGGGACCCCGCGTGACATCGGGCCTCGGTTCTCTGCGGGGATGTTAGGAATCTCCCAGCAGGAAAGCATGGCATTCGTCTTACAGCCAAGCTTAGGACTGTCTCCAAAAGCCTTCTCCTTCGGAGAAAACTACAAATACTCGAACACATGAGACGTAAACCCAAGAGCCAGATGGATGGGGGGGGCCTTTGGATGTTGGGTAGATGACTCTGGGGGGACCTCACCATGTTTCTACCTGCTGTTTCCACACCCCGGTTCTAACTTTCCCTCGACTGGTCCATTTGCTCGGAACTTTGCCTTCTCTGTCAGCACACAAGGTCCTTGACAGAACTTACTTAATAGATTTTACCTAAGTTAAGCACAGAAGACATCAGAGAATATAGAGACGGTTTGAATGCAAATCCCTCAAAACCAGAAAGACAAACCGCAGGGAAGCACAGGAGGCCCAGCGAGAAAACCAGCGGGCTGCACAGGTGACTTACAGGAAAAACGAGGGACCTTCTAACCCGTGTAGACGCTCTGGCCTCTCCTGCTTCCGGGTCTGAGCCCTGCATGGGTTACAGACGCAGAGAGGTCTGTTCTGGGGTCCCCACTATCAGTTCACATCTGAGTTAGGTGCTGCTTAAAATCACCAAGCTGGCAGCCGGGCGCTGGTGACTTAGTCCCGGGCTGGGTGTTTTCTCGACGTCGCTTCTAGACAAGCCTCACCGAACGGACAGACAGGCAGGCAGGCTGGACGGCAGGAGGGTGAACCACTCGCGGACGTGCGGGGCGACGGCACACGAGCACTAACCGTCCCCAGTTCTCTGGGGCTCTAGACTCGGATGAGTCTGCCTCCACAAGTAACTACGAAGGTTGGTTTCTCCTGCACCTGAAAATGACACGTGCACACTTCTCTTGGTCTACGTGAAGGAGATTCCTCTACGGCTAACCTCCTAGCAGCTAACCAGCGGCTTTTGGGCGCCCCACATCAGTTCTTGCCCCAGCAAGAACTCAGCACGATATCGTAAGAGACCCTCAGTGCACACGGCAACCCCTCTAAACATCCATATCTGCACACGAGGAGGTGTTGATCCAGGATCTAAGGTCACAGTGACGTCAACGCTGGGTCACTTGCAACACAGGTGCAGAACCGGCTGTCCGGGAAGGAAGAAGGAGTCAAGTTTGCGCACCAACTCGACAGGAGGCTGCAGGAACCCTGGCTGTCCAGCCCTCTGTTTCCTTTGGACAGGATGATCATGTTTTCTAAGTTTATTTATTTATTTGGAGAGAGAGGGAGAAAGAGAGAGAGTGTGTGTGCATGAGCAGGGGAGGGACAGAGAGAGAGAGAGAGAGACAGAGAGGGGAGAGAGAGAATCCCAAGCAGGCTCTGTGCTGTCAGCGCAGAGCCCAGCACGAGGTTCGAACTCACAAACCACGACATCACGGCCTGAGCTGAAACCAAGAGTCGGACACTCCACCCACTGAGCCCCCCAGGTGCCCCTGTATCCTGTATGGCTGTTTCTGCAGCCAATGGTGCCCAGCTGGTGCCAGCCTCCCTCTGCCAACCTCAAGACTCTTCTCCGAGACTATCCAGGACTTTGCGCGCTTGGTACATCACCTCGGACACAGAGCCCGCAGTGAGTGTCCAGCTCAGCACACGCGTGGGGTGCACGGGCCGGCTGAGGGATATGAAGCGGGTACCAAGGTGTGTGGCCATCCCAAAAGCCTGCGCGGTCCCAGGAAGGATCCCCGGGTGGGCGCCCGGTGCACTGGGGGTGACGGGTCCCAGGCGCCAGAGTCCTCGTGTCCATTTCGACCAGCATGTCTCCCCACCGCGGGCCGTGGGGTGTGGAGCTGAGGCAGCCGGGAGGCTTTGTGAGGCGGTGGGTCCCCAGCCCCAGGGGTTCCCCCCTCGCCGTGGTGGGAGAAAAGCTGCCGACCTCTCAGATGCGGACAAGCCAACCCCGTCTCCATCCAGAGCCAGTGACCGGGGACCCGGACAGCTCAGAGACAGAGGGAGGTGACGCCTCTCTCCCTCTTGCGTGTCCCTGTCTCCCGGAAAAGCATCATGCTTCTGAGGCACCTCTCAGCAAACCTGCAATCAGTTCGCCAGCAGCTGTACATCTTTAAGATCGAGGTGTTTGACATGATCTTGGGCCGATTTTAGGGCCGTCGGCTGCACGGAGAACCCAGCTGGGGTCAGATGCCCGTTGTGTTACTCAGAGGATTTTCATAGCCCCTCTGGGACGCGTCCCCCGTAAAGCTGAGGGGACCGAGCACCAGAGAGGTGAAGGGTGCGCCCAGGGTGTGACGGCTGGCGGCAGGGCCGGGCCGTGGCCACTCGCGGGGGTCCTGCCACTTGCGGGGGTCCTGTCTCGGGGCAACGGTGCTGGGGGGGGGACGGGGAGCCAGAGCGCCCCCCGGCTTTCTCAGCTCAGTCTCGCACGTGTGCACGCGTGTCTGTGCAAACACACGCGTGTACACGTGTGCCCTGCAGCCATCCACACTGCCCTGCACCACCTGGCCGGCCCGTGAACGGGTCCCTCCGACACGTTTCACGCGGTAGGGCAAAGCAGACCAGAGCAAAAGGCCCGGAGGCGGAGAGGGAAAACGCTGCTGTCGCCACGGCACACGATCGCTCCTGCCGGCCCCGCAGTGATTGCGGTAAAAGTCAAGCCAACGGGATGCTGTCGCGAGAACTCCCACTTCCATTCCCAAGAGCCTCGGGACCACTTCCCGCCAAACATACCCGTTCAGGAAGGTCTGGGTGCTTTTGCCTCTTCGCCGTTCCAGATGCCGTGACAGCACGTGGCACTTCCATTCTCCAGACTCAGGCGCGCCAGAGGCTCGCCAAGTATATTCGCAAACCTGCACGACCGTCTGGGCGACCACAGCCGTTCTTACCTGGGAGGACAGGCGGACACTTTGCAGGAGACCACCCCTGTGACGGGTCGGGTGTGGGGATTGCAGAGAGACGTATTCACTGGAAACCTCAGGTCTCTGTAGCAGCCTTCTCTGGTGGTCATGTGTCCTGCGGGAAAGAGCGCAGCGCAGAACAAAGACTGAGACGTGTGCCCCGTGGTAAAACACAGATAAAGAGCTAAGGAAAGCTCTTTTGAAAAAGCGTCTACCATATGGGCATGTCTTGAAGTTCATAACCGATTAGCCAACTACTGACCTACTAGGACTTTCCTGACCTGTCTTTGTCATTTTTATGAGTAAATTCCGTCGGTTCCAAGCCGTGCAGATTTCCCTCCTAGCTCTGGACATCGTTAAAGGCGACATGTGTCGTGGAATTGGTGCCAACAGACATTGGATGAAACATACCAGTTCTTTTCTGTTGTGTCCAGAGTTGGGAACACCGCCCACTTCTCCAAAGAAACACAGGATGCCTGGCTTGTGTTTCCACTCGAGAAGCCATCGGTAAGAAACCAGAAACGTAGGCAAAACAACACACAAAGCTGTTTATCGCCAGAGAACTCAGAGTTAAATATTGCCATGGTGGTAAGCTGACTAGAGACGTTTTCACAATCGTGACTAATGTGTTATATCGAATGAGGTTAATGGAAATGACTGAAACGAAAGCTCGTTTAATTCTCAGCCCCCACTTACATCCCCAGGGCTGATTATGGCTTTGAAGACATGCCCAAATTTGTTCAGCATTTCAATTCATTAAATTTACCAAAAAAGTGCTATTCTTTACATGATGTACCTAGGAGAGTCAAACTCAGAATGTTGGTTTGCCAACAAGAAGAATGTTGGGTAGAGAAGAAAACGGAGGGTCAGCGTTTAACGGGCACATTGTCTGTTTGGGAAGATGAAAAAGATATGGACACGGACAGAGGTGATGTCCGGACAGCAGTGTGAACGTACGTAACACCACGGAGATGTGCGCTCAACAATGGTCACACGGTGAATTTTCTGTGAGTCTATTTTACCACCACACGAAGAGAACTCTAACTAGAGACCCATTTTGAAGGAGGATATTAAAGAGTTCATCCAACGGAGAGAAAAATAAAGAGAAAGAGCCACACTAGTCCTGATGAAAAATTAACGCAATGCAATCTATTAAGTTCTAGAAATGACTCTCTGCACTTGGAAAGCCTGGTGGGGTGGCGTTGCTCATGTGGCCCCTCTGGCCCCCTGGTCTGCCGCCCCGGCACAACTCAGAGCATCCTCCTGTACCAAACTTGATCCCCCCGCCAGGCAAGGAAAAGACCAAAGAAGTGGTGTCAGGGAGGAAACAGCAGGTTACGGACCCAGGCACAGCCATCGCTCACGCTAGGGGCCGTGGGAAGACGAATTCTTCTTTACTCAAGGAAAACTAAATGTCTCTAAAATACACACTTGACATTTTGGCTTCGCTTTGAAAGAAGGAATGAGACAAGTCAATATCTTCAATGCAGAAAGGTACACTCTCTGGGGAACTGGTTTTCTTCAGTAGCCGGGGGAGGAGAGGAGTCCCTGGGTCTAACAGGGAACCACCACGCAAGCTCGTGTGTCTGAGCCCCAAACTACCCACTTCCTGGGGCCAAAGCCCGGAAGGTGCTGCTGTAAGACCACAGGTGGTGGTTTCACAGGACCCATGCAGTTTTATAAAAGTTTTCAGTTCTCTGCTAACTTTTCACAATCATATTTCTAATCAAGCTATGTAGTTTCTATTTGGTGCTCCCTGATGTAAAGTTTGCAATTATTTCTTCCTATTTTTTAAAATGTCTATTTATATTTGAGAGAGAGAGAGAGAGAGCAGAGGAGGGGCAGAGAGGGACACACAGAATCCAAAGCAGGCTCTAGGCTCTGAGCTGTCAGCACAGAACCGATGCGGGGCTCAAACTCACAGACCATGAGATCATGACCCGAGCCGAAGTCAGACGCTCAACCGACTGAGCCACCCAGGCGCCTCCTGATAGAAAATCTTATATATCAGTCGCTCCTCACACATCTAAGCCAGCTCTTTCTGCCCACACGTCCTGTCCCTGTACTTTAATAAAAACAACTGTTGGTACCAAAGACATCTCAAGAATTGTACCTTGGCCGTGGCTCCGAGCCCAACACCTGACCCCATCACGGGCACCTGCAGATTACAGACGCAGTGCTCCAAAATGCGAACTTGGCGTTGGATTCCACCTCAGAAGGAAGTGTGTCCCACGCTGTCCCACAGCGTCCTTGAGACAGTGACAGGCGGCCGTGTGTCCTGTCACTGTGTCACACACGGCCCAGACGCAGACACACAGACACTGGCATGTCTTCTCAAGACCTTGCAGGGGTGTGTCCATCCCCTCAGGAGGGAAAAGCAGGCTCTGCCCAGGATCCACTTCTGTTTCCCTGTGAGTGTTCCCGGGGGAGGGTCGTGCCCCCTGTCAGCTCTGGCCTAAGGTCCCCCAGCTGCCTGCTGGACACACGGACCAGGCTGTTGAACAAATACACAAACACAGACCCATCCTTGCAAAGCAGGCTTCCTGAAACTCCACCTGCCTGGGGCCCGGGGTCTCCCATGCGGTCAGTGGGGTCAGCCTCATAGCCCCCGACTCCACGCCTTCCTCCAGGATTCCTCCTCCAACTCCAATGTCAAACACATCCCAAGGATCTTTCCTTTTAAACACACACACTCTCATGCTGCTGGCAGATCAGAAGCCTGCTTTTCTTGTTTTAAACTCGAGGCTTCCTAGCCCTGCCCTCCCAGCCGCTCTGTGTCCTTCGGCGGTGACCTCCCTGCTCCTCTGATTACAAAGCCGGTCCACAGGCTGTCTCCTCTCTCCCTGGAATTCGTCCTCCACTGCCACCCCCTCGGCACACCTGGCAGATTTCTTCTCCCCTTAAATGAGACCCAAACACCCGCTCCTCTGGAGTCCTTTGGTCAGCGGCTCCTGAGCTTGAGTGGGCATCAGAACCCTCTTGGACCTGACACACAGAATGCGGCGCCCACCCCAGAGTTCCTGATTCAGCGGGTCTGGGGTGGGGAAGGAGGATTACGTTTCTCGCCAACACTCAGGTGTTTTGCTGCTGCTGGTAACGGGGACCACACTTTGAGAACCACTGCTCTAGGCAAAATCAGAAGCCAAGACCTTTGGGTCTGGGGTTACAGGGGTGCGAGAGAGTAAGAAGTCAGCAAGAAGTCAGCGTTGGGTTTTTGTCTCCTCCTGGCACAAGGCTCCTAAAACCCTTAAGAACTCCTGAGGTATAAGAGTATCTTTTGTATGCTAATGAGTGACTGGAGGCTGGGGCCCTGGGGAGCTCAGGATGGGGCTGGTCTCCTGAAAGATCCAGGGAGGAATAAAGGATTTGAACTTTCAGCCCCACCTCTACCCTCCAGGGAAGGGAGAGGGGCTGGAGATTGAGTTCATCAGCCACAGCCAGCGATTTAATCAACCAGGGCTATGTTACAAAATCTCCATGGAAACCCTAAACCACGGGGCTCAGAGAGCTTCTGGGTGGTGAGCACATCGGCATTCTGAGAGGGTAGCACACCCCAAGTCCACAGGGACAGAAGCTGCACCACGAGAGACCCTTAGAGAAGTCTCCCTCTACCCTGTCCTCTGGTCCTTCACTCCTTTCCCTTCTAATAAATCAGTGCTTATGAGGACAGATGAACAAACCCGGAAAGGAGGGATCATGGGAATCCCCAACTTTGTAGCCACGCAACACAGAAGTGGGGGTACCCCGGGCACCCAGTACTTGCGACTGGTGTTTGTAGGGGAAACAGCCTCCTGGGACTGAGCCCTTAACCCTCTAGAATCTGAGTGACTCCAGGTAGGTGGTGTCAGAACTGAACTGTAGGCATCCCGTTGGCTGCTGGAAAGTTGGTGGTTTTTCATAACAAAGACTTGGCCACCGACTTGGTGTCAGAAGAGTGAGTAAAGACAGTCCAGACGAGGCTAGCTCAGGCTTGCGCTCATCTGTCCTGCTGAACGGTAACAGTGACCCTCTCGCTCTCAAAGCATGCAGGTGTGGGCAAGACACACGGTGTGTCCAAGGACAAGTTCAGTTAGGATGTACGTGTTATCCCTTGGAGCGTCTTTCTGGAGGGCAGAGAGCATGGGCCGCCTGGCTCTCTAATCCCTGTAACGTGTGTGGGTCAGTCTGTCCCCGCGCTACCAGGACGGGCCAATTTCATTACATTCGGTAGCTTCTAAGATCAGACATGTTAATAGTGGGGGAGCTAATGCTTGGCCAAAACATCATCAAAGTACAGGTGTTTTCCCTTCTTTATACATGACTTAGGATGAGCTGGGCACCGTGTGGATGACTCACCTGTATACCGATGCAGAGATGAAATATGAGTCAATGTTTTATGAACCTGCTTTTCCACTTGCTAACAAGGAATAAGAAACTATACAATTAGAAAAAAGAAACAAACGTGTGTTTAAGCTGTTCTGCAAAGAATCTTGGGGACTCCCGAAATCAAGCCCGTTTATCATAATGATCCAATTTGTACGAGGCCACACTGAGCAACGGTACAATTTCCTGAAACTGCTAAGAGTTTGTGCCCTAAAGAAAAGAGAAGGAAAACTAATCTTTTCTCTCCATTTATGTGTCGATTTGAAAGGGTACTGTTTTATTCTTTAACCAAGCTCCTATGACTTTTTAGGAGGTGTGGCTCTATAAATAACAGCTTCAGTTTCATTTCCTGTTTTGAAATTAAAGATGTGAAATCCCGCTTCTGCTCAAGTCTCAACAAACCATCAGGTCTTAATGGTCACTGTTGGTTCCTGGCAAGTTACGGGCTCTCGATCAAGCAAATACGAAATTTGGTTCTACTTTGAAACAGAAAAAGAAGTTTACTTGACTAAAGTGCTTCTTTTTCTTTTTTATTGCACACATTTGTTTGGCTTCACCCCGGACCGCCTCATGTCTGCCAAGTCCCAAGGCTCTTACCTGTGAACTGGGTAAGGGGGAAATCTGGAGCTAGGAATTCCTGAAATAATTTAGGAATGCGCTCAATATATGTATATCTGTAACCCAAAGGAAAGTCTGATGCATGTTCACATTCCAACTGTGCCAGTTATTTTCTTAGCTAGTGATTTTGGAGGCTTTCCTTTGTCTTAGCGGGGCGCTGCTGGCCTGTAGGGCAACAGCATTATCTGCTGGGAAGCATGGCGACACCCATCGTAAGACTCACGGCAAGACCCCGGATCCTGCCCACTAAGTGCCAGGAGCGCTCACTCTCTAACATCATGGCGACCATGCCTGCACACATTTCCAAGTGCCCCTTACGAGGGGGATTGCACGCTTGCATTGACGACCCTGTAGAATGTAAGTGGATAAGGAAGAAAAGTCTATGATTAGGAAAGAAAAGGGGAATGCAACCCATTGCTTTGACCATTTTAGCAGTTCACAGAAATAGATCAAAATGGGAGGGTGAATGAAGTAGGCTCCAAACAATTCATTTAAGAAAAGAACAATGAGGAACAGGCTATAAAGCAGAATTCATGGGATGCAGCTAAAAGTAATACTCTGAGGACCATTCATAGCCTTAAATGCTCACACCAATAACCAAGACCAGAAACACAAGAAGGTAATGTCGAATGAGGATGTGAGAAAAAGAGGATAGCCTACGCAAGTAGAAAGAGTTGATCTAGATTGAAATGGAAATCAATGTATTAGAAAATGAACAGATGTCAAAATACTTGATGCAAACATGGGCAAACAAGTTATAAAAGGGAAAATGGAAAATCCAAGAGCTGATTTGGGGGGCGGGTTGTACTTGCTTGTCCGTGAGACTCTGGGTTAGATTCCCACCGGTGGAGGAAGCAGAAGAGAGTTACGGCTGCGTCCCTACTCCCTGGCAGCAGCAGGCACAGGTATGGGCCCTGGCAGTCATGAGGTTTGCAGCAATGCAGGCACTTTCCTGGGAATCATCTGCACTGAGGCTGGCTTGGCTCTGATCATCATGGGTGATTTCTGGAATGTCCCACAACCTCCTGATTCTTTAATAGCCAGAATGAGAACTAATGGTGTCTTTCTCTCTGACCTTTACTCCTCCACCCTTTCCAGCTATTTTGCAAGCAAACGATCTTTTATATTAAATACCTTCCTGTGTAACATGCCTAGAAAAGTTTCTGTTTTCCTGGCTCACCTGTCACTGATACGCCAGCCTAATGAAAAAATAAGGAACAAGCACAAATATGCAAGATACGAAATGAGAATAAGAAAATATGCACACTTAGAAGAAATGAAGGCAACTTAATGAGGGCACTTTGGTCAAATTTGTAAACACAGTATTTACAATATTGCAGAAAAAGCTGGTTTTCTTAATGAGCAAAACTAACTCCAGAAGAGAGAAATAGTCTATGCAGTCTAATTACCATACACAATACAAAACTGTATTGAAGACCTCATTCCTGAAAATATAACAGACTCAGACACTTCAAATAGATTCTACCAAAAGTAAAAAAGAAGAGAGAATTTCAATGCCAGCTAAATCATGCCAGAGCATAAAAAAATAAGAAAGGTTTCCAACATTAAAAAAGTGCCTTTTAGCACACAAAAGAAAACTGCAGCCCCATGATACTTAGTGATATTAATGCAAAAAAGGAAAATCAGTCGGGAGGACAGAATCAAGTAGCACACTGAAAAAAATAGAAGCTACGTCACCAGCTGTTGTTTCATAGCAGGAATGTCAGGATGGTTCAATATTAGGAAAAGCAGTTTTTCATTTTTATTATTTACATAAGAGAGAGGGGTGGGGAGGGGCAGAGAGAGAAGGAGACACAGAATCGGAAGCAGGCTCCAGGCTCTGAGCCGTCAGCACAGAGCCCGATGTGGGGCTCGAACCCATGAACTGTGAGATCGTGACCTGAGCCGAAGTCAGATGCTCAACCTACTGAGCCACCCAGGCGCCCCTTTAATTTCTTAATTTTAACAGATTGAGAACAAACATAAACTGCCCCATATATGTAATAATGTTTAGCACGTGACAAACTTACCCTCCATTTTGAAAAAAAAAGGTTAATAAAATAGGCAGCAGGTGAATATTTATTCTCATCAATATTTTGTGTAATTGTATGAGTTTCTGTGTATATCTACGTTTCTAGATAGATATGGATAGAGATGTTTGTATGTTTATTCAAGCCGAGAAGCCAACATTATGGGAAACAGTGGAAAATTTCCCGTTAAGGGATGGAATAAAAAAGAACTTTACTCATGACCCCTGGAGTTAAGATGATTTTGGAGACGCTGGCTCATACAGTTAGACCAGCAGACGGGATATGAACATTACATCGGGGGAGCAGCTTCAGGAGGTATGATTATGTATCTAGAGAACTGACGGAGACAGAGAGAGAGAGGGGGTGACCGCGGGTTGGTGGGTAACCAGGGAAGATACAGCGAGGGACCCAGGCTGAGCTGAGATAGGGCACAGCCGCCCGTGGGAGGAATAGGCCGCTGAGATGGCCTAAATCTGTTCCTGGGGGGGCGGGGGCCATCCCGGGGACCATCCGGCAGGATGTTCCCAGGACCAGACCCACGGGGGCGCAGAGCTGCGCAGCGGAAGACGGCAAGGCCCCCGTGGTGAAAGGCAAGAGGGAACCTGGGGGAGAAGGGATCTGCTGCTTGCAGGATGGTGAGCAGGTGTCAGGAAGGAATGTGTTTGCAGAGGCAGGAGGCCCAAGGCCCTGGGGGGTGGTTGTGGGGGTAGGGGGGAGGCCGGAGAGGGACGGAAGATGGCCGGGGAAGTCCCGTGGGCTGTGGGACACAGAGAGGGGCCATGGTGTCGGGACTGGAAGCAGTGTCAAAGGTGAGGGGCAGGAGGGTGCCAGTCGGTGGCTGGTGGGCAGGACGGAAGGAAAGGAATGTCGTCCTCATGAATAGGTGCGCAGGGAGGGCAGGAGAGACAGGGAGGGCGTGGGAGAAGGAAGGAGGAGTTGTCTCAAGGCTGAGGACGCCTGAGTACGTTTAGGGACCAGAAGGGGGGAGACACAGAAGGAGAGGAAGGGCCTGTCTGGTGGCGGCGAGGAATGCGGGTGACAAGGTGCAGGCTGTCGACGGAGCATCAGCTTTGGAAGGAGGAGCACGTCCTCTGGATCATCAAAGACAGGACTGAGCAAGGGGGACCCGTGGCCTGGTGGGGACAAGCGGGTCTGACATTCAGCCTCCCTGCGGAGGGGACCTGACCTGCACGGGGACAGGGACGCACAGAGAAACCACAGAGCCCATCACGCCATCCGCCACCCCGGGCCCGGCTTCCAGGTTGCTTCCGAGGGCAGGTGAAGTGCAGCCACAAAGGCCAGGAGGTCTGGGACCGAGGGAGCAGGGACTCAGCTCTCCGGACACGGAAAGCACGTGGGCAGAGATGCTAACAGCCCGACTCTGGGCGTTGTCCAGGAAAGTTCTTGCCTGTAATCCTCCCCCCCTCAACATCTACTTAACCCGTCTTAAGTCCCCTCCCAGAGAGCATCAAGCTGACCTCTGGCCATCACGGTCCCTGGTGGGCAACCTTCTGCTGCCACTTACTTGATCACTGCAGCATTCACTGAAGTCCCTGTTCTTTCAGAGCCGGCTCTGCCCAGGGAAGCGGATTCCCCTGTGACTCCTGAGCACGAGTGGTTCCGGCCTCCGGCCGTACCTCTGACGGCTGCCTGGGGCTCCGGGCAGGGGCCTGGCGACTGGGCTTTCCATACAACGTGAGGAGAGAAGTCCCCTCACAGAGACACAACAGCAGGGACTCCCTGCATGGGTTCTGAACTGTCGCGTGCTTCAAGAACACTGGGGGCGTCGCAGAAGACGTCTGCGGTCCCTCTGCGCCCTAGGGCTCCGGTTCCAGCAGGTATGGGGCGGGCCCAAGGATCTGCATTGAACAAGTTCTCCAGTGAAGCCGAGGCTGCTGGCCTGGGGCCCCGCGATGCCCACAGCACCTCAGACACTCTTCCAGAAGATCTCCCCTACTGTCGTCTTACTCTGGTAGGCAGCCGGATCCGAGGGTGAAATCACCTCCCTGCTCCATATCGGTGCCCACAAGCAAAAAAGACTCCGTGTGTGTGTGCGTGTGTGTGTTCTCTGCCCAAATCAAAGCATCTCAGACTTTAGGAACTATGCCTTCAGGATACCCACCAAAACATGGAGCCTAACTTTGTAATCACTAAGGAATTTGGGGGTTCTGGAAGGATTCGTTGTTACAGTGTGTTTACATTCATTGTTACAAGCATCACCAATGATGCTCGAGTGAACTGGCTCCAGAATCTGAACGGCCACATTAAAAATGGGCTGTTCACTCAATACCTAGGAAAGGCTCTGCAAGATGACGGATACGAACAGTGTGGACCTGGGAGGAGGTCACCATTAAGTCTGGAGAAGGGTGCACGCAGGGAGGGCGCACGTGGGAAAGACATGGGATGGGATGCACGAAAACGCTCGCAATGACCTTGGGTCAGAGAGTGGTCTGTTTGCAACATTTGTAGCGAAAACTAATCACAACATCTACAAATTTGGGCCTTCAGGAAAACAGACATCTGTCTTGCTGCCGTCACAGACACTGGGAAGCGGGAGGTGGGGGCGGGAGGGCCCTGACCTCCCGGGCGACCTCACCTGACCTCCTATTAGCCCACAGCCTGTCCCCCCACCTGCCCTGCTTCTCCCTCCCTCTCCTGCTCACTCTGCCCTGGAAGGCCCGGCATCGAAAGCCTAAAGGGGTGCCCGAGGGCGGGAGGACACAGGCCAAGCAGAGAGCTGAGTGTCTGGTTTGTCTTTGATCCGTCTTAAAATTGTTGACTGACACAGTAACACAGAAAAATAAACCAGAAAGCAGGACAGGGGCCCCATAAAACACACACCTGTGTACTTGTGCACACGTGCACACACCCACACGCACACGGAAATTCCCGCCTCGGCAGAGGGGAGAGAGGAGGGCAGACTCCCAGTCCGCCCCCCTCCGCACCGGGGCTCCGCCCCCCGGGCTGGGCCCAGACAGCACCCCTGAACCCCTAGGGAGCGGCCAGGCGTCACAGGGCCCATGGCCTGGCTGCTTGGGACCAGGCTTAGGTTATGTTCTAAGAAACTGCTTTTCACAGTTAAGCCAGACCTACAGAGAATCACAGGAGATGAGGTTTTTGTTCTGCCCAAAGACCCGAAAGTCTGTGCCCACAGGCTTGGCTAAGAACAGTCCCATTTCCTCTCTCGACCCTGACTGACTGTTTGCCTTAATTTCTGTATGGAGAAATATTAAGTAATTCTGTACTTCCCCCCAGCGCGCTCTCAAAGTCCTGCCCGCTCCTCTGGTGTCAACCCACGAGGTCACCGGTGTGTCCCCCATCGGTAACCTCACCCGCAGGAAACACGGCAAGACCTACATATTCAGCAAAATAGAAGAGCCCCGTGTCTGTGTACCGCGTCTGTCTTTTCTCAAAAGGCCTTCTTGGGTTCGTAATCAGAGACTTGTGCTCACCTTAAGCGGATGATTGGCGGACTCAAGATCTCGGGCAGTGCGTTCTTTGGGTAAAGGCCGGTGTCACAGAATGGGACACGGCCAAGGACAGATGCCAGCTGGGAGGACAAAGGGAAGACAGACCTCCCACACGGAAGAGGTTTCGGAGTGCCAAACACAATGAAGTTTGGGCATTAGCGTGGGGCGAGCGGCATCACGTCGGGAGGCCCAGGCTTCCCATGACCACAGGGTGATGTGCGGCTCCACGATCCTGGGCGCTGCGACAGAGCCCGGCCCAGCGACCTGAGTCAGCAGCGGGGAGGCTGAGAAATCAGAAGACATTTACAAGATGCCTCTCTGCATCTTCCTTAAAATGCTGCATCCAACAAACTAAGCCATCTGTTACCCAAACTGAAGCTTCCGGGCGGTACCTCGTGCTCTCCGTTCACACCACTTGCCCCTACGCTGCCTCGACGTCCTGCCCCTTGGCCTTTGTCACACCACAGCTGGAAAATGGTGAGCGGTGCTTTGACCCCTCAGCTGTAGCACTCATAAGGGTACACACACGTGCACACACTTCTCCAAGGTTCCGCGAGCCCTCACGCAGCACCCCCCCCACGTGTGTCCAGAAACTTTGAAGATGGTACCATCATGCAAAATAGGGAGGAATGTGTTCAGCATCCCTGCCCTGGGGCCACATGGGTAACAAGATCATTAAGTAACTCCCTCTTGCTTTGAGAGTTTTCTAACCAGCACTGTCCCGTTTCTGAGGGGGACTTTAACGTTAACGGAAAAGAATAGGACCTGACATTTAGTTGGCTGGCTGAGGTGTTAAGAGCTTTACAGGTATTATCTCATTTAATCCTTAAAGGAACCCTAGACGGTAGATTACATCATTATCCTCATTTTATAGATGGGCTCCCCAAGACGTAAAAGGCTTAAGTGGCTCGTAAGATCGCGGGTTTCTAAGAGGCACGGCCTTCTCTCCACTCCTGGCGGTCCGGTCAAAAGCATCACGCTGTATGTTACAGCTCATCTAGGCACCACGGGTCACCTACTCACACGGTCCTTTCCTCCACTGTAAGATACGCACGGAGATATTTTAACCTCTGCTTTGGTTTTTGTTTGAGGCAGAAAGAGATTCATAACATTTTCTGTTTTAGAATGCTTCATACACGGAGAACAATTTTCTAAACTATATTTCACCGGCTGCCGAGTAAAGGCCTGGAACAGGGGAACTCAGATTCTGAACGATGAAACTCACATCCGGGTACTGCTTCCTTCTTTGTGTCCAGAAGCAAGAGGGAGGGGACGGGAGCCCCGGGGAAGCTTCTGGCCGTGGAGGCGTGGAGGGCACCTGTCTCTGGGTAACAGCGGGTGACCCCGTACCACCCTTTCCAAACACGGCCCTCACATATGTGTAAATCAAAACGGTGTCGAGATCCTGCATTTGTCCCCTTGACAAATATGCCCGCGGTGGCTGCTATGGTACAATGTTAGACCCCAGGACACGACAGCTAATAAAAAGCAGCAAAGGCCACTAATCGACCACCACCCAAGACTGCGCCAGCGCTGTCACAGAACCCAAACACAGAGAAGGCAGCAGAGAACAAAATCAGACACACGCCCAGGTCAGGTGTTACAGGGCCACGAACATCCGGGCCACGGGAAGCGAGAGTGGCGCTGGTCTGGGGTGGTGGGGACCACCACCAGCTGCCCGGGGGCGTCTTGGGGCTCCTCACTGGTGAGTGAACACGGCAGACACACGCTCAGGACTCAGGCAGGTAAAACCAGGGGACAGAGTCCCTTCCTCAGGCCCAAGGAAAAGTTCAGAACATGAGAAAACTCACAGGGAAGAAACCGGTGCGGAAGAGAATCAAGACCAAAGAGAAACAAACCAAGGCGATGGGTCGATTCAGGAGGAATGTTGGAAGGATGAGATGGGGGAACGCAGACGTCTTTCCGCTTCAGGACACTTGCGCCTTTCCACGCGGCCGAGGCGCCCAGATCCTGGGCATTCTGCGCAGATTAACTCGAGAGCTTAGATGAAATTATCCCATCAATCCACTATGGCCATTCACCTCCACGTCTGCCTCCACCTGATGTCTGGCTGCTTTTTCCCCATGATTAAATCAGATCATGAGTAAAGGAGCAAAGAAAAGGCAGCTTGAGGGGGCTGCTGGCTAGGCCGTCGACGGTATCCACACGCCCCAGCCTGCAGGCTGCGGGGGCTCACCATCCCCAGGGGCAACATAAAACATTACAGGCCAGGTGCCTATCGGATGGCTCAGGGATGCCCAAATCCTAGACTATTAAAACTGAAACGGCACGACTCAGCCACACGTCAAATCTGCTTGCAGGTGGCGGGAACGCTCCAGCTCTTAATGTGAAACGTATCTCCCCAGCCCGTATAAACGAGAATAGACATAAAAGTGAATTTAAATATTTCTTTCTTTGAGTGTTTTCAAATTTCTGAATATTCTGAGAAAATAAAAATATACACAGACAGCCATATGCCCAATAGCATTTAGGGTTTCTGGGTTCTGTTTTTACAGCAGGTTATAGATAACTGTGTTTCAGGCGAGCTTCCTGTAGAAAGGGGTCTCCTCAACCATGTAGCCGAATGCTTACTTTTTTATTTTTATTTTTTTTAATGTTTATTTGTTCTTGAGAGAGAGAGACAGAGTATGAGTGGGGAGGGGCAGAGAGAGAGGGAGACACAGAATCGGAAGCAGGCTCCAGGCTCTGAGCTGTCAGCACAGAGCCCAATGAGGGGCTCAAACTCACGAACCATGAGATCGTGGCCTGAGCTGAAGTCAGATGCTTAACCGACTGAGCCACCCAGGCGCCCCTGTAGCTGAGTGTTTATTAAGACTCAGGCATTGGTTCTCTGATGGAGGGCACATCTGCTAAGCAATTTCTCAACAGTGCTTACAATCAATCGCTCGACTACTTGTCAGAAAGAAAAATCACGTAGTACACAGGAATGCCGGATCGAACTGGTCAATATTTTTAAATGATCCATATGAACAGGTAAGAGAGGAGGAGCATAGTGTTTAAAGGATACAGTAAGGAAGTCGAAGAGAACCAGCCTCTAACTGCGGAGAGCCCAAAGCTACCTCCTGCCCACGGACCGTGGGGACTTTTATGAGCACCGCACTCAGGCTTTACCTCCACCTTTACATGGAAACCGGCTCTGGCCAGCTCTCGGGAAGTCATTTTTAAATCTTCACATTTTGCCAAAGTGCCTGGAAGGGGAGGACACGGTCTGAAAGACTATGATTTTATCAGACTATCTCCAAGTTTTCACTAATTCTAAGTGTAGAGTGAATTCCAGCTGTGGTCAAAAGCCCTTTCCTTCTTTTAGGAGGAAACAGAAAGCGATCACTTAGGTAAATCTGCAGGAAACCTAAGGAAAGCGAGAAGAGATTCCACAAATGAACGCACGCAGCCTCTGGGTCTCTGGGGAAGCAGGCACCATATCTGTCGCTTGTGCTAGAGATTCATGGATGTGTCATGAATGAGCATTGAAGGTCCTTGAAATCAGAGGAGGGAGAAGGAAACCAGAGTGGGTGAATTCCTGGGATCTGCTCAGGGTCTAGATGATTCCCAGGTGTGCGTAGGTGACAGCCGTGCCTGGCAAGGTCACACTGAGCATACGGTGTCCTAATGCGCCCCTGAGCCCCAAGGGTGGTGGTCATGGTCATTTACGGATGGCCCTTTGACGTCCTCATGCGTCTATTCTGCTTCACGAGGAACTGGCCAGAGTCTCCGGTTTCCCTGATGCACTGACCTGCCCTAAATGGCATAGGGGACATGCTGTTCCTCTTGCTGTTGGCAGTCAGGACCATCTTTCCGGTTCCAGGGAAGCGGGACCTGAAGCCCCACAGCAGGAGCAGGGTGGGCAGAGCCAGGCGTGACCATGTGACGGGAACGTGACCTCGGACGGACCCTTGAACCCACCGCCCCTGATCTGGGAGGTGTGCCCAGACTGGGGAGCCTCTAGCAACAAGTAAGGATCCCTGCTTCCTGGCAGGGGATAAGCTATCCCATTTCACCTGGGCCCTTTGAGCACACTTGGAGAGTGGGCGGGGGTGGACCTCACAGCCCAACCCCCCGAGGAAGGTGCTCTCTCTCCAGGAAATTAATCAGGGTGTTGGATAAAGACACGGAGGCATTTTTATGAACTCGGTTCAAAGGTAACCCAATGCAGGGAGGAAAGAACGGGAACCATTTCACATTGGTCTCTGGGACCTAGAAGGCCAAGCTCAGCCTTTAGTTATAGTTTAAAAATATATATATACGCTTTTCTAAGATTCAGAGCATTCTAGCAAAGTAAGGATGGGGACGATGTCATCTGCAGCGGTTGCTGTGACAAGAGAGGGTGATGTCAGCCAATTGGCAGAGTAACTGGGTTGACAGCATGGGGGCCATCTCGGGGCGACCCAGGCTGCCCTGCTGCGACTGAGACGTTCAAGGTCAGCTGGACCCTCACTCCCTGTGCCTCGCGCATTCAGACCTGCGCACACCCGAGTCCCTCCTCTCTCCAGATTGTTTGTGTTTTTGAGGACAGAGCCGGTGTGTATAATTTTTCTTTATAGACCTCTATCTTAGCATAACACCTCACACATTTAAGGAGGAAGGGCTGGATTGAAGTCCTCCTTCCGTGGCTGAAGCGTGCGGATGCACCACAGTTCATCAGCTGCAACGCTAACTTTTCATGTCAACTAACGATGATGTTACTGTTTGACTGTTCAACTCACAGACCAGGGGAATTTTCCCCTGCATCTTTCCCCCCTGGCTTCAAGATGTTTGAGGCTCAGATCTGTGCCCACAAATGTTTGCTGACTCCTCAAGTGAAGGAATAAACGAATGCTTTGACACCAATAAGACGGGGGCAAGGTTGCTAATGATCCCATTCCATTTTCTAGCCCTAATCACTAAACTAATGAAGCTCACTTGTACTATTGGTAGATGGTGAAGAGAATATTCTTGGAAAAGTATAAGAGAGGCTGGTTTACAAGCTACTTTTAAGATTTGTCTGAGAAATTTTAATTGTGAATCAGATAAATAGTTTCACTTGAAAGAAAAGCATTATCCCCAGGTATTGCACCGTGCATTTTGGAGAGTTTAAAACATAACTATAAGCCAATCTTTAATAAGCATTTCACTTGGAAGTAAATCAGTGGTTTGAGATTATTTGAAATGGACTGAACCAACTGAATCGGATGCTGATTTTTTTAAAATTACAGCATATGAGGGGGTGCCTGGGTGGCTCAGTAGGTTGAGTGTCCGACTTCAGTTCAGGTCATGATCTCATGATTTGTGAGTTTGAGCCCTGTGTCAGGCTCCGTGCTGACAGCTCAGAGCCCTGAGCCTGCTTTGGATTCTGTGTCTCCCTCTCTCTCTCTGCCCCTCCTGCACTCATGCTCTCTCTCTCTCTCTCTCTCTCTCTCTCAAAAATAAATAAACATTAAAAAAATTAAATTACAGCATAAGTAATTTTGAGAAATGGCTGCTGTCTTTACATTAGAAACAAAAGTCTAGTGACGACATCACCATATGAAAAAAGTCACCTCCTTAGACTCAGATGTAATCAGCAAAGCCAGTTCCTGTGCTAACAGTACTCTTGGCTTCCTGTCTCTCTGTGTTAAGTCCTTATCCCCTCACCTATGTCCAGACACCAACCGAGAGTCCAGGGAAGGCAAAACTAAACAGGATTATAGAAGTAAAAAATGTGGTTGCATCATAAAAGTAAGTGGAAAGGAAAAAAAAAAAAAAAAAGGAGCAGAGAAAGCTTGTCAGAAAAGATGAAAGGCTGGATCTGCCCAGTGTCTTTCAGGAAATCTTATCTTCTACAGAGAGATGGGCCCATTAGAATAGATAAGGAAATGGGATCTTTTTAAAATCATCACCACCACCACCATCATCCTCATCATCATCGTTCCTCCACGGATGCCAGGTAATATTTCTTGAATGAAACCAGAGGTGGGGGAGTTTTCCAAGTGTCTCTCTTCCCATTCATTAATTCCCTAACTGGGTCATTTAAATACCTCCTTGTAGACATTACGTTCACGGGGAGACGGGCTAAGAAAAGAATGCTTTAAAGGTTTCGCAACCCAGGACGTTGGAAGGTCTATGCAACTAGAGATCTTAAAAATAGAACACGTGCAGGAAAAAATGAAAATGGTGCCTCTACCTTCCCCTTTCCCCGGGGGATCGGGTTGAGAATGTGGGCGATGCACTGACAGAAGCCACCAAGAAACCAAGACAGTAGACGAGTGCTCTATCAGATCTGCTGGCGAATTTGGTTGTTCTCTCATACAACTGAAAAAGCGAGAATGGATTCATTTTGAGCCGTCAGCCTCCAATGTTCATCTTGTAGACAGTTATGATGCAGAATTGAAATATCCTGGCCTACCTTGTAGAAGTGAGAGACTCCCATAGCACAGAATCAACGAAGCAGTTTATAAACTTTAAGTAACTAAGGACTTATCGGCAGAAGGCATGTGTCATCAGGTATCAGCAGATCCTGAAGGGCCAAAGTTCAGAAAGGTTTAGACAGTGAATTCTGGTCAAGTGTTTAATCAAGACGGCCACTTATAATCAAGTCTGGGGAACGAAAAGCCCCTGCCTCCAAATAAATCACTGTCATTAACCTCTGGCAATTAACCATGTGATCACAGACTATTGGGAGACGTCTGACAAGTCTACTAAACGGGGATCAAAACATAGCGGGCGTTAAGACCGAACAAGAGGAATCTGAACCGTCAAGTGGTCATGAAACTAAGAGGTGGCCAGTCCGCGAGGGGCCTCGTCTCACTACATTGCGGTCTTGTGTTCAGGGGACTGCAGTCCCCGTCAGTCATCAGGTGCTCTATTACGAAAGGAACATGGCAATTTGAAAACACGCTGTGCTTCGCTGGTAGAATAATCTTTGTTAAAGAATGTGAACGGACGCCAGCCAGCGAGACACGGGTACCGCTGGAGTCTGGCAGTGGTGGGAATAAAATGGGGTCAGTGGAGCTGCTTGAACCCCTGCTGCCTGCTGGGTGATCTGGGCCGATTCCCGAGACTTCTGTCGAAGTACCCCTCTGTCTCGGGACGCAGGCAGGCCTGGTTTCTGGCAGGAAGACTCTCAGAGGAGCCACATCCTATACGAGGTGGTAAAGGACAGGCATCCTGTGCCCCATCTGCTTGCCGAAGGGAGTAGCAACGCGGATGGGAGTGGAGAGTGTTACGCGAAGTGAAATCAGTCAGGCAGAGGAAGACAGATACCGTATGTTTTCACTCTTACGTGGATCCTGAGAAACTTACCAGAAGACCATGGGGGAGGGGGAGGGGAGAAAAAGTTAGAGAGAGGGAAGGAGGCAAACCATAAGAGCCTCTTAAATAACGAGACCAAACTGAGGATTGATGGGGGGGGGGGGGTGGGGAAGAGGGGAAAGTGGGTGATGGGCATTGAGGAGGACACCTGTTGGGATGAGCACTGGGCGTTATATGGAAACCAATGTGACAATAAATTACATGTAAAAAAAAAAAAGAGAGAGAGAAACCCTAATTTCCCACCAACTTTCCATCCAAACTGAAAACAAACAACACATTTGCTGACTCTACCATGCAATTCTTCAAGCAAATGATTATGGAATAAGTTCTGGGTTGGTGTATAATCTGCAGAAGCATGAGGGATGTTGTCAGACTGGAAGAGAAAGGGAAGAGAAGGAAGTATGATTGGACGTTAATTTTCCCATGTCACACACAGGGGATGCCCACGAACATAGTCTGGTTCCACCATTTCCTGAATGGCATAACATGGCAGCTTGTCTGGCCCCATCCCCAGCGAGGGGGGGCCCCACGTAATTCTCCACAGCAGTAGTTTTCCTTAAAAAGCTCTTCATGTCAGAATTTAAATATGATTGAGATATTTCATTCTTAGTTTATAATGGGAAGGGTTAGCACATGTCAAGCACATTGGTGCTAACTGTTCAGACGGCTACGTTTTTTCATTAATCTTTGTTTTCCTCTATTTACTTCAGGCCTTTCGTTTAGACCAACTATTAAGAATGTATGAATTCACTTTTTTTTTAATTTAAACTCAAATTAGTTAACATATAGTGTTGCATTGGTTTGGCTGACGGTCATAAGTGGGAAGTATATAGCAATCCAGGCCTTCCTATGGAAGAAAAAAAAGGTCTCAGATACACAACTTAACCTTATACCTGAAGGAACTGGAAAAAGAATAGCAAATAAAGACCAAAACCAGCAGAAGAAAGGAAATAATAAAGATTAGAGCAGAAATCAATGATATAGAAAAAAAACCCCACAAAAACCAGTAGAACAGATCAATGAAACTAGGAGCTGGTTCTTTGAAAGAATACAACTGATAACCCCCAGCCAGACTTATCAAAAAGAAAAAGGAAAGGACCCAAGGAAATAAAATCATGAACGAAAGAGGAGAGATCACAACCAACACTTTAGAAATACAAACGATTACAGGAGAATATTATGAGCAATTATATGCCAACAAATTGGGCAATCTGGAAGAAATGTATAAATTCCTAGAAACATAAACCACCAAAAGTGAGACGGGAGGAAATAGCAAATTTGAACAGACCCATAACCAATAAAGAAATGGAGTCAGTAATCAACACTTTCCCAAGAAACAAGAGTTCGGGGCTGGATGGCTTCCCAGGGGAATTCTACCAGACATTTAAAAAGGAATTAACACCTATTCTTTTGAAGTTGTTCCAAAAAAATGGAAATAGAAAGAAAACTTCCAAACTCCTTCTATGAGGCCAGAATTACCTTGATTCCAAAACCAGACACAGACCCCACTAAAAAGGAGAATTACAGACCAATTTCTCTCATGAACATGGATGCAAAACTTCTCAACAAGATACTAGCAAACCGAATCCAAGAGCACGTTCAAAGAATGATTCACCACGATCAAAATTTATTCCTGGGCTACAGAGCTGATTCAGTATCTGCAAATCAGTCAACGTGATACATCACATTAATAAAGAAAGGGTAAGAACTCTATAATCCTCTCAGTGTATGAATTCATTTTCCTTTTTTTGTTTTAAATTCCTTTTTAAAGTTTATTTATTTTGAGAAAGTGCATGTGCGCATGAGCAGGGGAGGGGCAGAGAGGAGGAGAAAGAGAATCCCTAGAAAGATCTATTCTTTCAGCGCAGAGTCTGACACAGGGCTCAATCTCACAATCTTGAGATCCCAACCTGAGCCGATATCGAGAGTCAGATACTTACCTGACTGAGCCACCCAGGCAGCCCGTTATTTGTTCTTCATTCATTCATTAGATTCTTAATTTATGCAAGTTCCCATTTTGTGTACCTTCTTCTAGAACTTAAAGACACAACTGTCTAAATTAATTAATCATTAAAAGCTGGAATTCGCAAAGCTGAAATCCATTTGCCCATATCAAAACTTGTCTGTTTTTTAAATCTAGAATTTAGTATTTTGCTCCCAAATTTGAAAAATTGACTCGCCACCCTTTGCCAGAGCATATGTCTGGCTCTGGCTGAAAATGTTCCTGTCGTCAGCCAACGTTATCAATTTTAGACTTTCTTGGACGGTCCAATTTTTATGGTATCAGGATGACCAAGCCATTGACTGTCATGTGAAATTCTTCTTCCTGACATGCTGTTTCTAGTCATTTCCACCACGATTTGCATAACGTTCCTGTAGTTTCTGGGTGAATTTCAATATAGGACTTCGCAGTAAATTTGAGCAAGACCATTGGACCCAAACCTCAGTCTGCATCACAATATTTTCAACGTAGGTAAAGCTTCTACTTCTCATCACCAACATGATACGAGAATTTGAGTGACTTTCATTTGAATAATCTCAACTCGCGAAACTACTCTTTATCAAATCTTCACTTGGGTGCAAAGCAGAAACCGGTTCACCAAACGACTCCCTCAGAGCAACATGCTGACATAGATGGACGAGAGAAGTCAGGCCCAGCCTTCCGGTGACACGCAGGGCCACTGGCCTCTGCTCTCCCTCTGGGGATGGGGCCGCCTGCCAGGACATGGTGTGGACCCGTGAGTGCAGTGTGCCCGTGGCCCCTCGGCGCCCCCCCAACCAGGAGAGGTGTGAGAGGTGACCTACCCCCTCCACAGGAGACCGAACATTCGGAGCGAATGATGGCCCATGTGTAACGAGGCTGGCCACTGGGCTTCTTCTCACCCCGCAACCGGGGCACCGAGTACTCCCAGGCGACACCCGGGTTCCTTCCCTGAAACAGAAGCTAGAAAATGAAAAGGGGGCAGAGAAAACAAGTTAAAATGGAACTGATAAATATAAGCTAGTTTTTAAATAGTACTGAAGCGACAACATCAACAGAAAGTTGGTTATGTGATAAACACCGTCCATCCTCTAAAACGTATATGAACTTTCTAGACGGAAGCGAACACTCAAGAAGAAGCAAGCGCATCTAGAAAAATGTAGACATTCGACTCGTCTGCCTTACGTTTCGTGTGTTCCTCTCTTCAAGGCTTCAAACACCTCTGCAACCTAACTCGGGTATCTGGTTATTTCCCCCAGCGTTTCCTTGGGATCCCCTGCAAATCCCATCCATCTGAGCACATCAGAAAGCAATGCCTATAAAGCACTCTCACGCTTCCTGGTGCGTTCTAAGCAGTCAGGACTCATGAGTGGATATTACCCATGCCACCCATCAAAGCTACGGCAGAGTACTTTCCAGTGTGACCGGATGCAGGGGTCTTTGGCCAACTGGCACATTCCAGGAGAAAAACACCTATCCGTAAAGATCTCTCAAGTTGAGCCTATCTTAGCACCTTGAATTTGGACTCTTCACCTCCTAGTTTAAAACCCAATCGTATGGACCAGTTACCTTTGCCCACGTGAATGTGTCAGATCGCTGATCTCAGGGAGAAAGCTTTTTACTTTGGAAGCCTCACCATTGATCAGTGGACAGAAATCCCATCTCTGAGTCTGGGAGCCTTTATTGGTGCTGATGTGATATTCCAGGGGGTAAAGACGCTGGCCCTTCTCTGACCACCCGGCACCACATTCCCCACCCCTGACAACACAGCTCTTGGGTCTTAGTTGAGGAAGGTGTTGTAGGACAGGTACAGGTGGCTGCATGGTGAGGCCCCTGAGATGCTGTCCTGTCTGACATCCTGAGCCTTTGCAAATCTTCTTCCATCCAGAACAGTTCCTAATAAGCCACACTCACCTTCGCCCTTGACCTATCTCTGTTCTGTACCATTATTAGAGCTAAAGCCTGCGCTGGTGGGAGAGAAATCATCAGGGTGAAATAAGGTGATAAGAACAGCTCAGGGCCAAGAGGGGAGGCAGAGGGGGGATGTGTGCAGAGAGCCCCAGGGAAGCATCTCCCAGGAAGATACGAGAGGACAGGAGGGGGATGCCTGGCCCGAGAGCAGGTGAGGGGAGTCTGGGTGGCTCACATCTGCATACTGGTTGTAGACTGACGGGACAACATTTGAACCAAGTACTTTGTGCACAGAAAGACAAAAAGGTGGGGCAATAGCCTATCCAGTGCCTGTCACCTCCATCTGCCCAGTCTCATGGGGGCAGATTACGTCGCAGGAAGAGCCTAATGGCAGCCTGTGAGCCTCTGCAGTTGTGGGTCAGGAGGCGGCTGTGGCCCCTTCCCTGCACATGGGGGCCCATATGACGTCACTGCTGAGGCTTTGCTTCGGGCTCTCATCCCGCTCCCATTCCATAGGACTCGGCAGAGTCCCCCGAGTGTGCCCGCTTCTCACAGCCACACGGCGTACGGGAGAGGGGCCGACTTTCGTAAACACCGGCTGATAAAGACCCAAAACAGGAACCACGTGATGTGTGTAAATACAAATCTGATTAGGTGCCAGGAGATGAAAGGTAACAAGCCCACCGCCCCCTTCAATGCTTAGATGAGTCTTGCTTCGGACACATTCTCAAATTGTAATCATTATTCTGTGTTCTTGAAGTTATGCCGATGGCCGTCAATCTGCAACAATCCCAGATCCCAGCCCGAAAATCAGAAGGCTGGCACCTACCTCCACAACCAGTGTTTCGTTGGTTGGCCCAGAAGAGGTCAAACTCTCCGGCTCATGGGAGGTCCGTCTATAATCAAACGTGGTGCCTGCGAACTTGTATCGACCCGGCCAGTCCACCGTCCAGTGCCCGTTCAGGTAGTATTTTCGGAGGGCATTGCGCACAGAGATGTAGGACGTTGACACGTTCATTTCACGGATGTGAATACTCCGGGCTCCAGAAGGAATGGTGACCATCTGATAATACTCTACGTTAAAGGAAACAGGAGTGGGAAGAATGTGGTATTTTCATTCAAGAATGCCGAGGCAAAATCCCTACGCTGGGGTTCCCCACAACTCAAACCTGAGAATCCACGCTGGGAACCAGGAGAATTTTGGCAATCGGTGCCATGAGGCCTTGAAGTCACTTGTGTTTTTCTTTTCTTTTAATTGAAGCAGAGCTATTATAAATTTCATTGTTCCTAAGAACCACTTTAATTCAAATAACCTAGCAACCACTTTCCATCAAAAGGAAAGGCTTGGAGGGCACCTGGGTGGCTCAGTCGGTTGAGTGTCCGACTCTTGATTTTGGCTCATGGTTCATGATCTCACGGTTCGTGGGACTGAGTCCCAGGTCAAGCTCCACACTGTCAGTGAGGAGCCTGCTTGGGATTCTCTCTCTCCCCCTTCGCTGCCCCTCCCCCACTCATGCTCTCTCTCCCTCTTTCTCAAAATAAATAATCTTTATTTTAAAAAAGTAAGTTGGGGCGCCTGGGTGGCTCAGTCGGTCAAGCATCTGACTTTGGCTCAGGTCACGATCTCACGGTCTGTGGGTTCGAGCCCCGCATCGGGCTCTGGGCTAACAGCATGGAGCCTGCTTGGAATTGATTTTTTCTCTTCCTCTCTCTCTGCCCCTCGCCTGCTCTCTCTCTCTCTCTCTCTCTCAAAATAAATAAATAAACTTAAATTTTTTTTTTTAAAACAATAAAGGAAAGGCTTGACAGGCAGAGTAGGGAAGGAGACTGTCGGTCTTTTCAGGACCCTTGACGCCTGCTGTTGCCACGGAAACCCCAGGTGTCCCCCCCCCAGGAGGTTCCGGTTTACATCTCCCTCGTACTCCTCGTACTCACGGTTGGCGCCGTGGTGCTTGGTGTAGAGCCCCTTGTGTGTCGTGCAATCTGAGTTATTCCCCCTGCACACACCACAGGAGTCTTCCACGGCATCGGATCCAAGGACGTTGTCACATCCCACTCTCTGGGGGACCGGGGCCACACGTCATTCGTGAAAGAAAAGACGACAAGAGCGAAGTCACAGGGCTCCAGCGAGAAACCTCCCCGCTCCAGTAGAACATTTCACCAACACAGAGTAGTTAACAAATATTTATTGGATACCAAGTATGTGCACAGCAAGACTGAAACTCTACTCTCAGATCCAAAGGAGGAAACCCTGAGAGCTGTTGTCTTTGGCATTGCTACACGACCTTAGAATCTCGAGCCCTAAATTAAGGGGCGCCTGGGTGGCTCAGTTGGTTAAGCGTCTGACTTGTGGTTTCTGCTCAGGTCACGATCTCACAGTTTTGTGAGTTTGAGCCCCGCATTGAGCTGTGCACTGAATATGAAGCCTGCTTGGGATTCTCTCTCTCTCTCTCTCTCTCTCTCTCTCTCTCTCTCTCCCTCCCTCCCTCCCTCTCTCTCTCTCTCTCTCCCTCTCTCTCTGCCCCTTCCCTGCTCATTCTCTCTCTTTCTCTCAAAATAAATAAACATTAAAAAATTAAAAAAAACCCTGAGCCCTAAATTAAATCTATCAGATTTTCATATTGGAGATTAATGGTAAATTTCAGATGGACGCAAAGCACAAATTGATGAGCAATGTGTCCATGTGAGGGTCCCCTGGAATGTGCCGCTGTGCCTCTGAGTGGCCGTGTGCAAAGGAGAGAAGGAACACAGGCTGCCTGGGAATTATTCCCAGCAGTAAATCATTTAAAGGGCATCTTTGTTCATTGTCTTAGAATTTTAGGGGCCTTTATAATTTCTATGGTGCTTACTAGCTTTATATTTACTAACAAAGAGTTTAGTATATACTTGTAAAAAACCCATTCAGAAATGAATCACAATTCCTCCATAATTCCTTGCTGGAAATCCTTATGGTCAAATGCATTTCAGAATTCAGAGGGTTTTTTTTTTTTTTGGATTTTAGGAAGGGAATTAACATATTATGCACATCATGTGAGAGTCCCCAGCAGGGCCCAGGGTAGCACTCAATGAAACGCGTAAAGGATGTTTCTATGGCAAATCACATACATCTTCACGCGAAGCGAGATCAATAAAACTGACACATAGCCTCACACCCGTCGAGGGCAGGTTTCGCCAGTAAACAAATTCAGGGCATCCTGTATTGTGCAGCCCAATAAACCTTCTGTGTGACGGCTTTTGGGATTTCAGAACTACATTTAAGGGACTGTGACACTGTGTTGTGATGAATACCTGAAAACAATGACATATTTAACAAGCCCACTAATAATTAGACAAAATGGACAGAGACTCGGCCATTTGAAATCTGAAAGAGATCTCGACAGAACTGAGTGTGATCTTCACCTACGAAAAAGGATTACACTGTGCGTGTCCCAGTGCACGACTCAACCTGACCACGGTCATCTCACTTAGAGAAGACCAGAACGATGACCGAGGTGCTTAGACTCTGTGAGTGTGCATACTGAGCAACTTCAATGAAAAACCCATCGATCGTGTGCAACGTATGTGATCTGGTCACGCTTCCACTTTGTGTAATAATGGAATTCCTTCCCCGTCTCACCCCTGCCCAAGGCAGCTCTACGACCACTTAGGCAACAAATCTTTCCCCGTCTGTCTTCCAAGTCCCTGCAGGATGCCAAGTGATCTCTTGGTTCAAAGCTGCCCCTGGTTCCTCCGCTGCCCAAGCTACTGCCGGCTAACCCTGCCGCTCAGCTCCATCCAGGTCCCAGGGTCTGTTCCCCCAGGACAGGAGGATAAAGATCCTCCGTGCGCCCCTTCTCGCTCCCTCACCTCCCTCGGCACCCCTGCCCTGCCTGCCCTCCGGGTGCTCGATGCCTGAGTCGGGTCCTACCAACCCACACCTTCTAGCACGACCGTGTTCCCAGTGGGCTCTCCCACACCTCCAGGCCAACTCACCCTTCCCGATCTAGCTCGGAAGCTCCCTTCTCCAAGGAACCCTGCAAATCCCCCAGATCCACATCGGGGAGAAAATCAGCTCTCCTCTGCTCCCATCCTCCGCGGGCACCTCCACTGGGACAAACCACCTGTGTCTCTGTGTGTGTTCATCCGGCTTTCCCCGCCCCCACCAGGCTGTGAGCGGGAGGGAAAGGCAGGATTTAAATGTCTGGTGTCTTTAGCCCCTTAGAGGAATGCCTGACACAAAGCAGACTGTCTGGAGACGTGTGTTGAATGAATGAACGATCATTATTACCTCACATATCCCATCTATACAAACATTACGGCTATCCTCCGAGCATGGAGTCCCATCTTTGACTTTATTTGACAAAGAAAAGAAGAAATCAAATCCTTCTGCGATACAGTAGAGTTTGCATAAGTGCTGATCTTAAAAAGAAATACACACACAAACACAAATAAGAAAGATACTTAAGCTCTGATCACTTTTGTTCTAAATTTTAGATAGACTTTTTTTTAAGTTTTTTCTTTCTTTCTTTTTTTTTTTCTTTTGCCCGTAAAATAACTCCCACACAATATTCATTGCAAAGACATTTCTTTTATGGTTGTCTCATGAGGCTTGGTTTTTGCTTTTAATTTTTAATTTGTATAAGCCTTCACCATTCTTACTCTACGGTGTCCTTTACTGTCCTTGTTCTTTACTCAGTGGTTGGCACATAGTAGGCATTCAATAAATATTTGTTGACTGGAACGACAATATCACTGTTCGACTATTTTACTAGTTTGATGAACTATTCTCTTGCAGAAATGCAAAAGGTCATTACTATTTTGTAGCAATATACACAATTCTCACAGGAAAAATGTAATAAAAGAATTCAAATAATCATCAAATTTATTAAAAGCTAGTGCACTTGGGGTGCCTGGGTGGCTCAGTGGGTTAAGCATTCGGCTCAGGTCATGATCTCATGGTTCACGAGTTTGAGCCCCACGTCGGGCTCTGCGCTGACAGCTCGGAGCCTGGAGCCTGCTTGGGATTCTGTGTCTCCCTCACTCTCTGCCCCTCCCCCCCACTCACACTCTGTCTCTGTCTCTGTCTCTGTCTCTCTCTCTCTCAAAAATAAACACTAAAGCAAAAAAATTTTAAAAAGCTAATGCATTTGATGAAATTTATAATATTTTTAAACTGATAAAAGGAATAACTTTTAGATGAAATCTTCAGAGAATGATGTTTTCTATAAACACAATGACTGTCAAAAAATACTGACATGTGGGGAATGTAGGTATCACCGTATACTTAAGAGTGGCAGAGCCAGTCGATTTCTTTTGATAATCTATTTCAAAGATTTTATGATTTATGTAATTAACATGAACTTTTTTCCCTTCGTTCTTCTTGGTAAAGAAGGGCTGAGTTGATGAAAATATAGTCTGCCTTAGGAATTTTCATGGGCTCAAGACTCATCCACAAATATTTTCTTTATTGTACAGGAGGAGACTCCATTGAATAACCCTAAGAATCAAGGCAAGTATGTGCTTCCATGATTAATGTGTTTATTTCCCGAGATAGGGAAGCCCAGAAGAGCACACGTATTTTGGCCCCGATTTCAAAGTTCTTTCTCCTTTTTCTCCTGCCTACTTAATTCTCACTGGCTTACATTTTACTGAGTCTGGGAGTAAAAACAACCAAAAAATGCTTTGTGGGAAACTGCTTAAACTTCTCCTTCCAGAATTTACTGACTTCATAAAGTTCTTACCATGAAAACATTACGTTTATAAAGTCAGATGAGATTTATGTATTTCTCGACTGTTGCTTGGACAGGATTCCCAGTTTCAAAGAGTGAGGTGACTAGGCATTCTTTGGATTTCTCTTTAAATTATGTCAGCGGAGCTACCAGGTTCAAGTTCTTTCAGTCTTAAGAACAATAAGTACTTCTCTCACACTGGAGAATAAAATCTTATATATGGTGCAGATAAACTTCTTGGTTTAGAACCAGAGTTTTGAATATACTATACTTGAAAGTCAACTGCTTTTCCAAAAGATACTAAAACTTTTCTTTCATTCTCTGGCAATTGTAAGTGTTCGATGGGTGAGATCGCCCTCAACTACTGTGATTTGTAATTAAAAAGCACTGATCCCTTATCAATAAACCATCCGTTTTGAATGTTTTATCACTTCTTTGAAGATTTCACGGTATGATGCACACACTCTCTATCTGCTTGTTAATTTCTGGCCACACCGCTGGTCAAGTTCAGGTACGAAGCCAGCGGCCAAGGGGCAGGCAGATGAGCCTGTGACAACCACCTCACATAGCGATGTGGTCTATCCGAACACCACAATTCCAACCATGTAATTCTTTAAAGAGTTTTCAGTCACGTAATTCTTTAAAGCACGAGGCTATTCCTAGAAGGGGGGGTTTAAGACTTACCTTGCACTTGAGTGTATGGCTTCCACTTGTAGTGCCACCCTCGGAACCGTTTGCTGTTGTACTCGGCACACTGTGCCGCACGGAAGTCAACGCTATCGTGGGGACATTTCTGACTGTTGCAAAGCCTCAGAGTCCGAGCTGAGCCCTCACAAAACTTCCCTCCGTGCGATGGTCTGGAACATACATTTCGCAATTAGAAACCCTACGTTTGGGGCGTCTGGGTGGCTCGGCTGGTTGAGTGTCCAGCTTCAGCTCAGATCACAATCTCATGGTTCTCGAGCTCGAGCCCCGCGTCAGGCTCGCTGCTGTCAACCCAGAGCCCGCTTTGGATCTTCGGTCTCCCTCTCTCTCTGCCCCTCCCCCGCTCACACTCAAGCTGTCCCCGAAATGACTGCACGCTAAAACCAAAAAGAAGCCCTACATTTAACAGCTACTCTCCCCTCCCTGGAAATTAGGCTTATTGAAGAGATGAGCAGATCCTGTTATGTTGTTTTCAGCGACCAAGTAAGAAAAGTGTACTTCTAAGGGACCCTGGCACTTTCTCACCCATTAACGACGTGGGCAGTGTTATTCACAAGGTTAGTAGAGCCAGTTAGGGTGTGGAAATGGATCTGCCGGCATCTGTCCGCCACCGACTCCCAGCACCCCTGCCGAAGGCAGCGTGACGTCGCCGTTCTCTGCACTCATAGAGGAGGGACCGCTAAGGGAGGGCGGCTCTCCCAGAACCGCACAGTTGACAGCCGGCAGAGTTGAGACTGCCATTCAGGGACTTCGCTGAAGTCACCTTCCACTGGTCGGTGCTGATGGGAAACACCCCCGGCTCACCCCCTAGAATTCACGTGGACGCAGCCATACGACGTGGCGGACCCACTGAGCGTCACATGACAAAGACAGGACTGAAGAGTGTCACACGATAAAGACAGGACTGAAGGGCCGTGATAGGAGTCATGTTTTAAGCAAAGTCAGGTGCAAAGGGAGGATTTGGAAACTCCTCTACCCCAGTGCACTAGGGACCGCTTCTGGTGTCCCTGTCTTCTCACAGTGAGAAGACCTTCTCACAGAAGGTCACAGTGAAACCACATGTTGCAAAGGTAAATATATTTCATGAAGAACCCAACATCTGGCTTTTTTTTTCCCCACGTGAAAAAACAGTTCTTCCTGATTCTTATTCATTTGTGTTCTCCATATCTTCATGATTTACATACTCATTTTAGGCAGACCCTTGGTATTTCGCAGAAATGTGGCTAAAATCCACTTCCTGAGTATCGCTGCTGGGTCTGTTATCACGTGCTATGGTCAAGTCGCTTGAAGCATCTTAAATTATACCAAAGAGATATCGCTGTTTGAGAAATACTTGACTAAAATGACTTTCCTGCTCAGTGATGCTTTTTAATTCCGGCGTAGCTAACACACAGGGTTCCGTTAGTTTCAGGTGTAGGGCAGAGTGACTCGACACTTCCATGCCTCACCCGATGCTCATCACAAGCGCCCTCCTTAACCCCCATCACCTGTTTCACCCATACCCCCTCCCCCCTTCCCTCTGGTGACCATCAGTGTGCGCTCTATAGTTAAGAGTCTGTTTCTCACTTTCTCCCTCTTCTTTTTCCCCTTTGCTTGCTTCTTAAATTCCACGTAGGAGTGAAATCATACAGTATTTGTTTTTCTCTGACTTGTTTCACTTAGCACAAAACTCTCTAGCTCCATCCATGTGGTTCCACCTCCTCAGTGATCCCTACACTGCTACGTGACGTACAGATCGATATTACTGAATTTAGGTACACACGCGGCTTGGAAGGTTCACAGCACAGAGATCACTCGTGAGGAATGAAGTGAGGACGTACTTACTTGGGATTTGCGCACAGGCGGTCTCTGTGAGACACCCCTCCTCCGCAGGTCCTGGAGCAAGGGGACCAGGAAGACCAGTCTGACCAATGGCCATGCGTGGGCTTGGGGCCTTCGTCACCGTATTTCACACACTGTCCTCCCCGGCACCACTAAAAATTAAAAAAGAAAGAAAGGTTGACGTGACTCATGGGTGGATAGGCGGGTCCGGCACCGCTGTGATGTCAGCCGTGGGGAGTTTGGTAGAACGCGCAAGATATCAACATCTGACCTTCAGGTAAGCGTATGGTACAAATACAGTGAGTGGATGTTGCTTCTTTTCCCTTTCCCAGCCTAGCACGGTTTATAAATCCCCGTAGAGGGAAGATACACAGAAGAACCATTTTCTAGCGTCCGAGCTGCTGGAATTCAGCACATGTAATTAAGTGGTGTTGCGCAAACGTTCAGCCTGATCATTCGGCTCTCGGGTGAGTGAACTCCAATCTCTCCGAGAACAACGTGCTTTTCATAGCTCTTTGAGAGCAGACGGGGTCTTGGGTAGAAACGTCCAGCTGGAGGTTCCATGTGACTCAACACCTTGTCATTTCTGGCCGACGCTCTGTGCCGTCACTCCCAAGCACCTGGGCTCCAAGCCTGGAGCCCGGAGGTTATCGGCGGACGCGGGTCGGAGGTCACACTGCTTCCCGGGGAGATAAGACAGCCCACACAGAGCTGCACGTGTCCCCACGCGGCTGGAGATGCCATCAGCTGTCCCTTCTGAAAAGCAACGCTCGTCAATGTCAGTTCACGCCCAAAGCCACGTGTTGTCTTTGCTTCCGTCACACGTCAAGGCTACTCATCTCACGCGGTGTTCAATGCTGTTGGTTTTCCACCCATGGTTTGGTGTAGACTTCGACAATCTTCAGGCCATCCGCTGAGAGGAGAAAAGGAAGTTGCTCGTCCCTTGCTGCTGGCCCGCAGGGACCAAGCAGAGCCTGGCCTGAGGGCTGCGGGGTGAGGGACGGGGTCAAGTCCCCTCCCGTCTGGCTCCAAGGTTAGGGCCCACCGGATTTGTTCCGAGAGAAAAAATGGTACTTTACAAGAGGAACATAACAACACTTCAATTATTCATTGTTGTGTCGGGTGAAAACGTATCAGATGGCTGCCACTTGACCTTTGCTGGCAATTACAAATGGTTTGATTTAATACCATTCAAGGAGGAAAACGTGAACATAAGAAATTCTGAGCCCTGAAACGTCATCCATTCAATTCTTCAATTCTTTCCCACAAGCAAAAAATAAGTCTCTCTTTTGTTACCTCCCTGCCCTCACCCCCAGGTGCTAGAACAAGTCCTGAAGTCTCCCTGACACCCTCAGCCCGGTGAGCGGTGCACAGAAAACAGCAGGGCACCTGCTCCTCAAAGGCCTCGAGTCAGAGGAGAGAAGGAGCTGAGAGAAGCAGAAGGCTGGCTCCTGTGGGCTCTGGGCAGGGCCCTGCAGCTGGCAGAGACCGGGAGGGACCGGGAGAGACCGGGAGGGACCAGGAGGGACCGGGAGGGACAAGTCAGGGGTCTGCTGTGGTTGTTTTGTCCCATTTTAAAAAATCACCCAGTCAGAGCTTTCTAACACACAACCCAGAAAATGTGAAAGCAAGAACCAACAAGTTGAACCTCAGAAAATATTTTCAGGTTTTAAAGCCACTCGAAACAATGCTTCTGTTACAGTTTTGGTCGAGCCAACAAGGTGACAGGTGTTTGGGTCCAGTTGCTTTTGCTTCTGGCATGTAAGGATTACTTGAAGAAAATGTGGTTTCACTCTGTTTTAAAAGTACAGCAAATATTTACGTTTATTCTTCCAAATTTTGGGTTTATCCTTTCCTTTTTTTTTTTTTAAATTTTTTTTTTCAACGTTTTTTATTTATTTTTGGGACAGAGAGAGACAGAGCATGAACGGGGGAGGGGCAGAGAGAGGGAGACACAGAATCGGAAACAGGCTCCAGGCTCCGAGCCATCAGCCCAGAGCCTGACGCGGGGCTCGAACTCACGGACCGCGAGATCGTGACCTGGCTGAAGTCGGACGCTTAACCGACTGCGCCACCCAGGCGCCCCCCTTTTTTTTTTTTAACGTAAGAAAATAACTGTGCAGATGACGACTTCCTTTTCTTTTGGTCAGTGAGGGCCCACTGCACATGCTCTATTCGTTCTGCTTGTCCACCTACAGGATGTCTGCGGATCATCTGCTGCAGTGTGCAGACGGGGCTCTCCTTCTGCAGGTGGGGTTCTTCAGCCACTGCCCTCTTCACGCACATCCGCGTGGTTTCCGGGCTTCTGCTGTCGAAATTGCTGCTGCTGTCGGTATTCTTGCCAGTGAAATGCTGCTGCTTTCGTCCGAATATCCTTACAGGACCGTCCCTTTACAAGTTGCTTTTAGGGCATCCAGGTGGCCCAGTCGGTGAAGCATCTGACTCTTGGTTTCGGCTCAGGTCATGATCTCACAGTTTGTGGGTTCAAACCCCGGGGTTGGGCTCTGCACTAACAGTGCGGAGCTGGCTTGGGATTCTCTCTCTACCTTCTCTCTCTGCCCTCCCCTGTTCGATCTCTCTGTCTCTCTCAAAATAAACTACAAAACAAAAATTATTAAACAACTTTCTGGAGGTCTGAGGAGAAAACACCGTTAACTTCTCCGAAGGAGGTTGGAGGGGGGGAAATGCACGTGGGCATGAAGGTACAGGGGCCCAAACACGTGCATCCACGTGCACACCGACTTTATGTATCAAGTCCACGCAGGTCACAGAGCTGGGGAGCCCACCGTGAGCGGGTCAGGGAAGGGCATGTGTTAAGTACGCACACGCCATTTCCACCGAAACACCAGTTCGGTTTCCGGGACCACCCCACGTTTCTCACCATTTGTATTCTATTCATGGACAACGCCGCGTTCGAGGGAAGGCTTCATCTTAGCAAGCGAGATGTCGCGACGTGTGCTCGTTCCTGCTCTGATACTGTCCCCGGAGTCTGCATGGCACATCCAAACCCAGCCCACACGGGAAGCACCCTGATAAGATGCAGCTGCTGACTCGGGGAGCGGGGAGAAAAGGAACCTCAGTATTAGTCCTGCTGCCGTGTGGCCTGGGGCAGGTGACTCCAGTGCTCTGAGCCTGCGTGTCCCCCCGAGAACCTTAGCGATGACGCGTACCACCAGGCCGGGCTGCTCCAAAAATCTGATGTGGTCACACGGGCCAAGCACCGAGCACCGAGTGTCAGATCTGGGTAACGTGAGAGCTGGTTTAATTCTACATTAGAGGCCCACGATTGTTAGAGGGCTAGAATCTGCTTTCCTACGCTTTGGGCTGTGGTCCCAGCCCCTTGCCCTGGATTCCCCTGGCATGAGAACAAAGGAACCCAGTGTCCTTCCCTGGAAAGGTTCTTGAGTGCCCGAGGGGGGCCGCGACAGACTCACCCTCACACGGTGGTCGTCAGGGACGCCTGTATTTGAGGTACTCAGGACAGAGCCTCATGCTACAAAATGCAATCAACATCAGCCCCATTTTCCACCACGCGCAAGCCTCACAGGCAGCGCAAGGTGGAAGGAAACAGTTTCCCATCCAGGAGAAAAGTGCACAGAAGCGGCATGGTTGTAGCCAATCACCCAGAACGCACCGACTGGCACCGGCCAAAGCACTGTGACACTGACGTCTGGGAACACACGCTTCTAGACCGATAAAGCTCAGGGACGCACGACAGCCAGTAACACAGGAAGGCACGCAATTAACAGCAAAGGGAGATTTCACAGGAGCGCTGACGCCGTCCCGCGTGTATTCTGGCCCAACAAGGGAAATGAACTGAAAATACCAAGAACCACCGATTTGACTGTGCTTTTGCGGTAAATAAAACATAACGAGAATGTATAGGTGATTTTCAGGGAGCGCCAGAGCTAGGGAGTTGGTCCTACAGGAAGCAGGCGACCTGAGAACCCCCCGGGGCCTGCAGCTTCTGCCAATCGTTCCGGAAAGCAGCCTCGTTTTGCAAACTGTCACCTGAAGAGTAAATGTCAACCAACTAAGTGCAGAAGGTTATGATCACCTGCGGCTTACTGCTCAGGCCAATTCCCTGGCGTGCCGCGACCATGTGTGTTTTCCACGTTGTGGCACGCCAGCAGGTTCCTCTCCTCTTCCGAGACTCTAAGAGCATATTTATTACATTTCGTTTGTAAGTAGGCTTCATGCCCAGTGCGGAGTCCAACACAGAGCCCAGCGCGGGGCTCGAACGCACAGCCCTGAGATCAAGACCTGGGCTGAGATCTCGAGTTGGGCGCTTAACTGACTGAGCCACCCAGGTGCCCCAGAGTTTTATGGGTATGAATTATTTAACTACTGTTGCTTATATCTTTAGAAGGATTTAATTGTGAGTACTCCCGTCTTTGAGGGACTAAACATAGGGGTCTCTGCCGTAGGGGCACTCCCAGCTCTTCATTCCCTCTGTCGGTGTCGCCAGAATTTATCCTGGGAGCACGTGTCAGCATGTTTAACCCTTTCTGTCCATGCTCCCATTAAAATACATTCAGGGTGTGATATATTTGCTTTGGAATCTACACATATGAACCAGTGACATTTAGGCATGAATTTCTCTCTCATGTTCATTAGGATCACTGAAAAGGTCACACGCCTAGCCTTGCAGACATGGTTACATAATAATTTGGGTCCCATATATTTCCATCTTTATCAACAGTCTTATATTTTAGATGTGTTTTTTATGTTCATTTATTTGAGGGGGGGGAGAGAGAGAGCACGAGTGGGGGAGGGGCAGAGAGAGAGAGGGAGAGAGAGAATCCTAAGCAGGCTCCAGGCCCTGAGCTGTCAGCACAGAGCCTGACGTGGGGCTTGAACCTACAAACCACGAGATCACGACCGGGGCCGAAGTCGGACACCTAACCGACTGAGCCAGCCAGGCACCCCCTCAATAATAGTCTTATATATTAAAAAGAACAGTGAAATCACAGATTTAATCAAAGAGTCAAAATAATACTCTTGGGTATTAAGATACTTTCAATTCAATGACAAAATCATCATTCTCTACCAGTGAGTAATAAATGTGCTGCTTTATGTAGTTCTTTTCTCTACCGAAGCGCCTCTCTTTTTTTTTTTCCCAGGGGAGACGACAGGTCAGAATGGTCTGCTCCAGGGTCTTCGAATTGATGCTCTGTGCCTTTAACAGCACTACCTAATGCGGGTGCTGCCCACGGTTAAAATATGGTCAAGGGTTTAATGTTTCCCCTTATTAAATACATGCGGTCGCCACCTGTCGCCTGGCATCCACATCGATTAGTGGCAGACGGCCCACCAATTACATCATCGGGAAAGGAAGAAGAGGAGAAAGGAGCCCCCTCCCGGTACCAATCTAGATTAAACCCCATCTTCTGACCCAGGGGTAGGTTCGCACATATAAATGAGGAAGACGGGCTGACAAAATACCAGCGCGGGAGGAGGAGAGACGCATGGGTAGAGAGGCTGTGACATCCGAGCACGACCCATGACCCGAGATTAGGTCCTTACCATGTCATGCCCACAAACGGTGCCTTCTGCTGCAGGCATAAATTTAGTCTCGCATTTCCTTCCAATTCGGTGGCACCACAGGGCTTTGCAGATATCCTACCGGGGAGAAAAGGTCATTAGTGTCACAAATGGTCCACAAATCTACAATAAAATATCACTGAATGACTGAAGGGGAAAACGGCGGATATAAATTAAAAGCGGGTTAGCAGCAGCAGATGAAAATGGTAAAGAAGAAAGAAGATTCAGAGACTCATGTTCTAGACTCGGCCCGACTTCATTCCATCCCTGAAGCTTTTATTTATTCATATGTAGTTATGATCAATTTGACACAATGATGTACTTTTTAAATTTTTTTTAAGTTTATTTATTTTGAGAGAGAGAGAGAGAGAGAGACAGAAAGGGCATGTGTGAGCAGGGAGAGAGGCAGAGAGAGAGAACTACAAGCACAGAATTCAGTGTGCCGTCAGCGCAGAGCCTGACCTGGGGCTCAAACTCACGAGCCATGAGATCATGACCTGAGCCAAAATCAAGACTCAGACGCCCAACTGACTGAGCCCCCCGGGCGCCCCACAAAATCATCTTTCCTAAACTAACAAGTAAAATAGGCTGAATCCCGAGGTTGGAGCACACTACAGAAATTGAAAAGATTCGATAAAGCCTAACACTGTATAATTTATTCTTTCACCTCTCCAAGTCTGAATCCTCATTTCTAAATTAAAGTTGATTATGAAATTTTCTGACTTGCCCATCCATCCACCCACCCACCCACCATCCCCAATCCTTTTTCTTAATTATTATTAAAGTTTATTTATTTACTTTGAGAGAGACAGAGACAGCGTGGGGGTGGGGGGGATCCTAAGCAGGCTCTCAGCTGTCAGCCCAGAGCCCAATGTGGGGTTCAAACTCATGAACCTGAGATCACGACCTGAGCTGAAATCAAGAGCTAGACGCTTCACCAACTGAGCCACCCGGGCACCCCCATCCCCAACCTTTGATGAAGGCCTAGAATATGCCAGTTGCCTTGCTAGGAGGGAGATTTCATAAGGAATATGATCCAGACCCACCCTCTCAAGCACGGTCTAACGGGGTAAATTTGCTGTAAGTCACCATATCGTGCAAGCAGGAAGACTCAGGAAAGGACACACGGGAAGATATGATGTCTCAGCCAATTCCTGAGCTTACAGACTTTGTTATGGAAGAGGGGATGACATTCAAGGGAGAAAGAACAAAGGGTTTGGGCAGAGGAAGGAAGACCCACATGGCTGATAGGGCAGTAAAATAAAACAAGATCTGAGATTTACACACAGTGAAAGTCTCTCCAAGTTCAAGGAATCAGTTTTCCTTTCATAGCTTTCTACGCCCAAAGGAACATCCTAGAGAGGGGCAAGAGTAAGACTCAGAAAAGGATGGAACCTTCAGGAACGCTGGTGGGAGCTTCAAACGCACAGGAGGCTAACGTTTCTTAAATGATCTGCACAACTGTTCTGGAGATGTGAACCAGCGTTCAGTCGCTAAGCATTACTGGGGCAAATGTGTCACGTCGGTGGCGAATGCCTCTCACGAAATCGGCATGCTGAGTTGGGGGCCTCTGTTCTTGGCCAGAACAGCGTTTACAGATCAGAGCCGTAAGCAGACCTCAAGGAATCCGTAAGAGCAGGGGCCCGAGCGTCTGCAACCCTCCAAAGAGACAACTGCAAAGCGCTGGCTTGCAGGGTGACGACTTGATAGGATACCAGGATATAAATAAAGCTCCCTTGAATTTGGAGCCCATGGACGCAGGCTCGATGTCTGGCTGGGAAAGCGGTGGATCAGAACCAGAGTCTGTCCCGCAGTGGGAGGCAGGCGTCGCCGCCCTGGAGCGGTGGCTCACCATGAATTCCGGAGGCTGGGTGTGGACACGTAAGCCAATGAAGGCACAAGTGGATGAACGGATGAAGAAATGAATGGGCGGATGGGAATGAGGTAGCTGCTCCTGTGGTCGGGTCACATGGGAGATGGACACGGTGGTTGGGCAGAGAGTCCGGGCTTCCGGGAAGGGAGGCACATCGGTGTGGACTGGAAGGGCAGATCCGGGCAGGCAGGACCCGGTGTCCGCCTCGTACGCTTGAGGATGGGAACCCCCCCCTCGCACCGTCCCGCTCACGGCCTGTCCTGGGAGCTAAATGCAAAGGTTGTCGTTAACACCCCCAACTCAGGCCACTACCCCGGGGGCACCAAGCGCGGCACACGTTTCCCTCACTCCACGGGTGGGAGGTGACTCCAGCCCAAATTCCGCTCTGCCGGGCTTCATGGCCGTGGCCTCAGGGAGCGGGTGCTACCAACGGATGGGGCAGTTTCAAAGACTATCCAAGACGATACAAAATAAATGGTGTTTTAAAATGTTCAATTAGGGCTGCCTGGGTGGCTGAGTCGGTTGAGCCGCCGACTTCGGCTCAGGTCATGATCTCACGGTCCGTGAGTTCGAACCCTGTGTCGGGCTCTAGGCTAACAGCTCAGGGCCTGGAGCCCGCTTCGGATTCTGTGTCTCCCTCTCTCTCCGCCCCTCCCCCATGCACGCTCTGTGTCTCAAAAATAAATAAACATTAAAAATTTTTTAAATGTTAAATTATTCCGGTGTATTTGACATAGCTACCTGACACAGAGCTCAATACCTAGCTGGCTTTCAATAAACGCTTTCTGAGTGAGCTGAACGTCTGTCAGTTTATTCCTGTGGAAACCTTGGATGGAATGAGTGGGAACATTTTTCCTATGGAAGGAAATTAATAACGGTCAATGAGATGCGACTGTAAAAACACCTAAGAAGACATAGGCAGGGTACCTTATGTATGAAAATACTAGATCTAGACCCTACTATTTAACGTATTCTCACAATATTCTCCCATCGTAGTTTTCGGGAACATTCTGTAGAATACAGAACTATGAATGGAAGATACCATTAAAGGTGATTTTTTTTTTTTTTTTTTTTACTTTACTAAGGACAAAGCTCTCAAATACAGGAGGTGGATGATAGCTTGCCCCTAAGGCACGTGACCCACGAACTCAGTCTATGCCTGGCTTATGCCGCCTGTGTATTTCAGCCCATCCTGGAACCGGCTTGATCCCCAACGCAGTACTCCAGGCCAAAACAAATCACAAGAGTGAGAAGAGCCTTGAAATATCATATAATCCATGCTGTTTTCCAACATAGCAAAACGTATTTGAAACCTTGGTACCCTACAGATGTAACTGACGTTTAACAAAAATGTGACACTCTAACCTGGAAAACACATGAAACTTCTAGCGTCTCAAAGAATTAGGTAATAAAATGACCACGAAACAACTGAACAACCAAAAACCGATGACACCCTCCCGCTTTTATCATACTTTGACTTAACTGCTAACTTCTGGACATAGTGTGCAAGGATTGTATTAACTTAACCATTATTGTTATATGTCATTACATCCTTTATTAAATTTCAGGGTCCTCTTGGAACAAAGACCCTATTAAATCATACGTCTAGAGTCAAAGAGCTGGAATGTAAGACATGCTGGGTGTGGGGGGAAGCTCCCAGTTTCACTACAGTACCCAGGACACAAAGGGGATCAGGTTTCCAAGTCACTCTGGCAGTCTGCATCTCAGACCAGGGTCAGGCCACCAGGCACCGCTGATGTTGATGCTGACGGGGCAGGAGAGGCGCTAGATGAAGACGCGATGCGAACACACGCGATGAAGACGTGACAACTAACACTTGACTCGGGGAGGACAAAGCTAAAGGCACATGGAGAGTCCACACTTGCTTTCATCTTTGCAGCTAAGGGGCAGGGTCTTTAACGAGGGCACTCCCTTGCGAGTCTGTCCTCCAGTTTCAGAGCTTAAGTGCATGGTGCATCTGAGTGGCCCAGTCGGTTAAGTGTCCAACTCTTGGTTTTGGCTCAGATCGTGATCTTATGGTTCGTGGGTTCGAGCCCCACGTCGATCTGTGTGCTGTCAGCTTGAGGCCAGCTTGGGATTCTCTCTCCCTCCCCACCCCACGCCCCCTCTGCTGCTCTCTCTCTCTTTCTGTCCCTTCACCCTCTACCCTCAAAATAAACAACCTTAAAAAAAAGAGCTACGTTTATGAAGACCGGTTTCAGTCCTACTGACTTGGTTAAGTTCAGCCTCACAATCCAACACCACAAATAAAACCAACATTCTCAGAGGGCAGCGTTGGGGATTTCCACACTGTGAGTTCGGCACTACCAGATCCATTATCTCAAACTGTCTGTATCAGACTCTCCAAAAATACAAACTGAAATCCCATTACAAATGATGTTACGATGGGATCTATAAATTATTGCAACTATTTATTTTTGTTTTTGAAGAAGTAGGGTTCTTTCGTCACTAATTCCAATGATCCCTATGCAAGTCCTCAGAGGGCAGAGAAAGCCATGGCCATATATGTGCGTGAATTCATACATGAGTGTGTAAACACGCATACACCATATACACATCTATTTATTCCAGAGACAGATACATATGTGTTCACATTATTCATTAACTTGTCCAAACTAAATAGCAGAGGGACTTAAAGCGCGCTTTTCTAAAATAGCATCCCTCTGTCTATCCCCCTGCTCAGCAAATGGGCAATTGAGAAGCCCTTACGTGTTAGTTGCGGGATTAGGCACCAGGTAATTTGTAAACTCTGGATCTTTATACTTCAACCTAACAAAACAGACCCATTTCATAAAATTTCAGAAGGAGTTCATTTACATTTTTTAAATGTTTATTTATTTTTGAGAGAGAGAGAGAGAGAGACAGAAAGTGAGTGGGAGAGGGGCAGAAAGAGAAAGGGAGACACAGAATCCGAAGCAGGCTCCAGGCTCTGAGCTGTCAGCACAGAGCCCCGACGCGGGGCTTGAACTCACGGACCGTGAGATCGTGACCTGAGCCAAAGTCGGATGTCTAACCAACTGAACCTCCCAGGTGCTCCGGGAAGGAGTTCATAAAAAAAAATTAAATTTTATTAGTGAAAATATTCTGAGATGCTTTACTTCACTTGGAAGATACTTTAAGTGCTGCACCATAACTAAATTTGAGATTCAGGATCCTAGAGATTGCGGCCACACAAATGGTACTTAACTTAGAAAATACATCACGTTTATTTATGCTGAAAAACAGCTTTACATCATAGGGAATGAGCTGACCTCACTGATTCTAATGGATGTATTTCTGTTTAACTTGAGAAGACATTTCCTCCACGGTCCATGATGACGTTAACTGGTACCAGGATTACTTCTCTGCACACAAAAACTACGTAAAACTGGACAAAATATTTGGGCCAATTGTTCTGGACTTTGCAACAGGCAGCATAGTAGTGTCCCTCAAGAGAAGGGAAATTTGTAATTTGAGTGACACCGCGGCCCCGTCAATCTGCCTGGAGCACCTTGCTGACCGTGGTGCAGAGGTGGGTCCCAGGCAGATAACGCAGTCCCTCCGAATGGACGGTGCAGAGATCAGAGCTGGGCCTGCAGAAGGAGCCAGAATCCATGAGAATATGCGGGACCAGAAAAGAAAAAAGCCACATTAAGCTGGGGGCTGCAGGTGCCTGCCTGAGGATTTCCCGAGGTCCCTCCTGATCCGTGGGGTGAATGGCTGACATACTACATGATGCTTCGTGTGGCCCAGCACGAGGCAGCAGCTTTGGGCTAAGAGCTGACAGGCTGGAGGACAGAGGCCACACCGTGCTGGGAGACACCAGAGTTTGGGCCCGCCCGTGGTGGAGAGACCTCAGTGAGCAGTCTGGGCCCTCAGGGGAGAGCCCGAAGTCCACGTGTGCTGAGTGAGAACCACACTCCAGAGCACAGGCTTTGCCCTTGGGCTAAGGACAGACTGAAAGAGAGGCGCCCTAGGGAAGAACCAAAGAAAGCCTCAAAGGGTCAAGGGATCACCTATTCACATAAATTTATATAACATAAAGTGATCATGTATTATATTATAAATAGACTCAAGGCTATAAAGGAAAAAGTAGACAGAATGAATAAAAAAAATGGGAAATTCCAGTAGAGAGATATAGACTGCAAAGAACTAGACGGTATTTCTGGCAACTGAAACTTAAAATAACCCAAACGTAGAGATTGCTGAATTGTCTAGACAAGTGACTAGGGAGGGCAGAAGCTACAGATGATGACCGACTTTTTACCAGAGACAACGGAGTCCAGTTGAAAGTGGAATTATATCCTTCAAATTTTTAAAGGGTAAAAATACAGAAAAAACTGTTGAGAATTCTATATTGAGAAAAACTATTCTTCAAAGTGGTGGGTGAAATAATGACATCTTCAGAGAGAGAAAAGCTGACATGCTCTGTGGCTAGCCAATGCAGCCTATAAGGAACGCTAAATCGGGTCCTTCGGGCCAAAGCAAATGATACGATTTGAAGCTGATCCATAAGAATGCATAAGTACTACATGGTAGATGGGTGGGTGAGTGTGAAAGACGGTCCAATTTTATTTAAAAGTAACTAACTCCCTGTTGGGGCACCTGGGTGGCGCAGTCCATTGAGCAGTTGAGCGTCCGGCTCTTGATTTCGGCTCAGGTCACGACCTCCGGAACAGGGAGACCTGTCCCCGCAGCGGGCTCCGAGCTAACAGTGCAGAGACTGCTTGGGAGTCTCTCTCTGCCCCACCCCTGCTCACACTCTCTCCTTCTCCCTCAAAATAAATAAATAAACATTTAAAAAATAATAATAAATTAAAGTATTCAAAGCAGGCTCTGGGCTGTCCGCACAGAGCCTCAACGTGGGGCTCGATCTCACGGTTTCCGAGATCATGACCTGAGCCGAAATCAAGAGCCAGTCGCTCGGCCCTTGAACGGACTGGGCCACACGGGCATCCCGTAACTCCCTATTTTAAAACAAACATTAGAACGTTGTGTCAGGTAGCTTGTAACATGCACAGAATAAAATACATGACAACAGTACAGTGTGAAGGAGGGCCACGTGGACTGACTTGTTGTAAGGATCTTGCATTTTACATAGAGTGGCACAATGTTAATTCTACATACGCTGTAAATTAAAGATGCAGCTATAATCGTTAGAACGACCACTAAAAACTAGTGTTAAGAAAGTATGGCTGAGATGTAAATTGAGAAAAAATAGAATTTTTAAGAGCAAGTTTACTCCGAAAGGAAAGAGGGAACTAAAAAAGAAGTGTGAGCGTGATGCCTGGGTGGCTCAGTCGGTTCAGCATCTGACTCCGGCTCAGGTCATGATCTCACGGCTCCTGGGTTTGAGCCCCACATCGAGCTCTGTGCTGACAGCTTGGAGCCTGGAGCCTGCTTGGGATTCTGTGTCTCCCTCTCTCTCTGCCCCTCCCCTGCTCGTTCTCTCTCTCTCTCTCTCAAAAATAAATAAAACATTAAAAAAATTTAAAACAGAAGCGTGGCCAATAGGAAACAAAATTTAAAACCAACCAATACAATTCCTCACGTTAACTTAATAAACAAGAGAAACTATATTAACTACATCAACAGACGCAGAAGACGTTTCCCAAAAGTCAACGCACTTTTGTGATAAAACCTCTCAACAATCTAGGCCCGAAAAGGAACTTCATCTGTTTGATAAAGTGTAACTATGTAAAACCAACAGCTAACATCATATTCGTTTTCTATTCGTCACTGAAGTTTCTAATCGTAATTGCAATGTAGTTAACACACGGTGTTAGTTTCGGGTATACAATACAGTGATTCAACAGCTCTACACTTTATTCAGCGCTCATCCCAGTGAGTGTGCCCCTAACTCTCCTCACCTTTTTCACCCCCTACCCCCAGCTCCCCTCTGGTACCCTGTTCTCTAGAGTTAAGAGTCAGCTTCTCTGTCTCTCTCTCTTCGGTTTTGTTTCTTAAATTCTGCGTGTGATTGAAATTACACGGTGTTTGTTTTTCTCTAACTTACTGCACTTAGCATTATATTCTCTAGCTCCATCCATGTCACTGCAAATCCTTTACTTGGCAATTACAAAGCTCCAGAATAGGCCAAGTGTACCTAAGGTGCTGGGAATCAGAGCAACGGTTGCTCACCGGGGTGGGGAAGGGACTGAATGGGAGAGGGCATGAGGGAACTTTTCGGCTTTACAGAAGTAAGCCACATCCCGGTCAGTGTGCTGGTAACACACTGTGTTACAAACGTGGGTAAACACATTGGTGATTCACTGCATGTAAATATCTCCTCAGTGATGAAAGGTGTACTGCATTTAACTTCTGGGACTTTCCAAGTGGCGCTAGGGTACCCTGGATGCCACCGCCCACGGTCACAGAGCAAAAATAATGTGGAAACCAGAAGCGTGCTGTAGGAAATCCCACCTTCAAAAAACCAATTAGTGTTATGCTCCTTTCCCTTAACCAACGGAAGAATAACACGCAAAATTCTTAGGGATTTCACCCGTTCTGCCCATGAAAGAGGACAACATTAGGAATACGTGCTGCTGGTGACTGACTTATCGCTCTTCTTTAAGGCTGAGATTACCCAGCCGAGGGGACGAGAATCCAGTTCTGGCACATGGATTGTAATTGATCTTAGGGGGAGCTCTCCTTGAGTTTAGAAGAAAAGAGATTATCACGTTAGATTTCAATTGGAAACTTTCCCGGCGCATTATGAAATGGTGGAGGTTTCTGGAGGATGGTATTTTTGTCTGTTTTCCTCTCGATTTCCTTATAAACTACAGTAAGAGAAATCTCAAAAATAGTGGCTTTCATTTAACGTATGGGTCCCTTCCCTTGTGGCTCGGTACAGAAAGTTCCTAGATCGCCATCGGTCTGCCCGTCCAGCACAAGCACACGTCTCTGCCATATGTGGGGTTTATGTTAGGAAGCCACGCCAGTGATGGCCCCGGGCTCAGTGGAGGAGATAGCAGCTTCGAGGAGAGACTTCTCTAGCAATCCCGTATTTGGGAAATATAATAATCAGAAGCCCTAGATAGGCTGCTTCTCCATAGTAAGTTCCGCTTACATCTAAGGAAGATAGAGCAGGGCGGTGCTGTTTGCTTAACAGCGTTTGAAAAAAACGCAGAGTATTAGTTAGCCAACTTACACCAACCAAAGGTTACTGCTGAGCTCCCACGTGATAAATCAGAAAGAAAGAGCTGAACTAACGGGCCAAGTCAGTTCTCCAGTGAAAACTGATACCCACACCAGTATCTACCATCACTTTCTTTGCCAGTAAAACATGTGTTTCCTGTTATAGGAGACCAGCTTTCACATACAGGATTTGACATTTGGTAGGTACCCAATAAATGCGGAATCCATCAATGTCCGTTACGCTGAATAAAACGGTTTTATGAGTCACATTGCACTGAGCACTTGCCAATAATCACTTGCCTTTTTGAAATCCAGCATGCAGAGTTTGGCTTTCTCTCCAAACTGCCACTTGCACTGAGTGTTCGCATCGTACAACTCTCCCGGCAACTTCTCAGGATACTTGTACTCCTTCACAGGCTTCGGCCGATCAGCAAGGCACAGAGCTTGGGCAGTGCTGAAACGCAGAGGAGAGATGGTGCTGCTCGTGATTCCGGAAGACTTACCAGAGATACGCACTGAGTTACGCCTTGATGTTCTCGTGCAATCTGACAACACAGCCCGAACAGAGAGGAGGGGGCATTTTTCTCCTGGGGTCTGACATCAATCTCGATTATCTTTGGATCCGGGGGCCACATGGCCTCAAATTGCTCATAATGCATCTCATCTTTTCCAGGAGGGCAATTTGTTCTTCATCAGATTTCTCCAGCTTATCACGGGGCAGAGGGAAACGGAGTCGCACAACCAGGTGGACAATGGGAGAAGCTCCGACGGCAGGCACCTTTTATGTATGCTTCTTGCCACGAACGATCAACAGATGGCAATGCGCACCGGGCAAGGCAAACACGATCAACCTCAAAGACTAGAATTTTCTTTCTTTTCCTCCCTCCATTCTTCCTTCCTTTCCTTCCCCCCCTTCCTCTCGTCAGTCCCTCCCTCCTTCCCTCCCTTCTTTCCTTCCCCGGGGCCGGGAACCACCTGCACCACAGCTCACAGCCTCCGGAGGTTTGCCATGGAACACAGCAGCAATTTCTACCGGCAATGCTCTACACTCACGTTAATTTCTGACTCGATTCCCAAGTCAAGGAGGAAATTAACTCTGCCTAAGTTCACTAGCAGATGGCTAAAGACCAACTAATGATTTTTTCCTACACAAACACGGTATTCCCTTCCCTACATGCATAGTTAAAATTTTTGCATTTGGAGGAAGGGAAAACAGTGTTTGCACGTAGCAACTAAACTTTACTTACAAATTTCAACAAGCAAAAAACTCCCCCACCCCTGCATATTCTCAACATACTGACCAAGAGCAGACCCACCCACGCATCCCTACACTTTGCTTTGTGTGGTCACCCACCTTGACCCGGATCATTTTGGCCTCAGTCTCCATGGCCCAGTCCCAGATCCCACTGCCTTGGAGTCCACGCATGCATACCTTCAATTAATATCCACACACGAAACACAAGGGGTGGTACCAGTTAACCGTGGTAAGACATTAATCCCACATACAAGGAGGTCAGAAGCCTTTTGAGAGCAAACCGAGGAATAGAGATTAAATCAGATGATAGGAAAGCGTTCAGAGCAGTGGCCGGCTCATTGTGCATGTTCAATAAAGGTCTTGTCTGTCACTACTAAGGCAATCATAGTGCAAAAGGATATTTTGAAGTGAAGAAAAATGAATAAAAGCAGAATTAACACTCCAAGACAGGAGGGACTTAGCAATTCTGGAACTCCATAGAACCTTTTTCGGATGGATCGCAAATGATTTCTATACACTAGTTCAGTGTTCCCCGGTATCTCCCGGAGGCTACATCAGGGAGGCAATCTTATCCCTACCCTACGGACAGGAAATTAGGACATGTCGGCCAAACGGACCGGCCCAAGCAAGAGACTGAAAATTCAAAAAGGTTCACAGGTTCAGGAATTTTTATAGTTTGTGTAAATGTATGAGCACATGGCCTGAGGACAAGGTTCCCGCCTGGCCAAGAAAAATGAAGCTCACGGACTGGGAGCCTGGAAGAAGGTTCGGGAACACACATACCACTACTGGGATGTAAAAGTCGGTTCCAATTAGCTTCACCTTTGAAGAGCTGCAACTCCCCATGCTGATCGTACCCTGGTCCCTCTGGTTAGGCTCACGCTGGAGCACGTCTGATTTCTACCCTCGGCCCCAGCAGGTCTCACAGCTAAGCGCGCGGCCAATGGGGCAGGTGCGAGAAAACCCCACGGTGTGGACGTAAGAAGGAAAAGCGCTGTCACTGTAGCAACAATCCCCCATAGCTTCCACACGAACAAAATGCGTTTGACTCATTTGAATGTGCTGGACAAAAGTCAGGTGACCTACGTGTGATAAGCAAAACGATAAGGCTTGTAGATCACATGGAAGAAATATTCAGGACTTTGGGGTAAGCAGAGCTTTTTTTTTTTTTTCCCAGCAATACACAAAAAAGCGTTAACCCTAAAGGAAAAATAGGGATTAATCTGGTCTCCGTGACACAAAGAAAAACTTCTTTTCACCAAAAGACACCATTAACAGTGTAAATACTGAGTCACAGAGTGAAAGATGATATTTGCAGTACATGTTCTCCGTAATGGACAAAGTGTTCCTACTCAGAATATATAAAGCACTCCCATCAAGAGATACAAGATGAAACACTAAAGCCTAATTTTTACAAATTCACAAGAGATTTGAAGAGGCACTTCATTAAAGATTACTCGAGTGTCCGTTAAACATGAAAAAGGCACTCCAGGATCTCTTTGATTAACACGTTGGAATGCCACTACCCCCATCGACGGAGCTAAAATGGAAAAGACCGACCAGACCAAGCGACGGCCAGGATTTAGGGCCATGTGAACGCTCATAATGGCTCTAGACGTGTGACTTGGTGCAACCACTTAGGGAAGCTGTCTGGCAGTGGCTATGGACACTCCAGACTGTGTATTTATGACCCTGAAGTTCCAGTCCTACGTAAAATCAGGGATGTATAGGCAAACACACAGACTATGCAGAGTAGCATTTCTTACAATAGCCCCAAATCCGAATCTCAAATGTCTATCACCAACAGAATGGATTCGTAAGCTGTGGCATACTCATGCAATTAAAAATAAGTAAACAATGCTATATTTTTATGGTAGCAACAAGGATGAGCCTCATAATCATGATATTTAGCCAATCGCAACAGACGCCGAGTAGCACATAGCTCATGATTCCATTCATAGGGAGTTCAGAAATGGGCAAAGCCAGTCTATGGTGTCCTGCATCGGGAGAATGACCATCTCTGGGGAAGGGCTATCTCTGGGGTAGTCACTGTGTCTTGTGCCTTTTTATAAAGGTTAGTTACCGCATCCATCACCCCACGTATTTAGAGTTGTGAGGACTTTTAAGGTCTACTCTCCTAGCAGCTGTGAAACGTAGAGCACATCAATCTCTAGTCATCATGCCGCGCACAAGAGCCCCCAGAGCCCATGCATCTTACTGCAAAGTTGTACCTGTGATCACCTTCACCAATGTCCCCAAACCCCCACCGTGGCGGTCACCTCTCCACTCTCTGTTGCTATGAGTTTGGTTTTTTAGATTCCACAGATGAGTGAGATCATACAGTATTCGTCTTTCTCTGACTTCCCTCACTTAGCATAATGCCCTCAAGGCCCAACCACGTTGTCAAAAATGGCAGGATTTCCATCTTTCTCATGGCTGAATAACATTCCATCGTACATATATCTCATCTATAGCTATTCATCTGTAGACAGACGACAGACGGGTTGTTTCCCGTCTTGGCTATTATATTGAGCTCTGTACATTGATCTGAGAAGAAGGTACAGCGCCACGTTCACCGTGTGAAATTTCACTGAGCGGAACCCTCATAATTTTGTGCTTTTCTATGTATCTGTTTAACCACGACAAAAATAACGTTGATAAAAAAACAAGGCAAGGTCAGAGATACCACAGTGGTATTTCAGAGTCCGTTTCCCACTCTGATTGACGAGCCATAAAAGGTGAACGAGCTTGAGAGATCTTACAGTCGTCTCTCTTCCTTGTCCAAGTCGGGAACAGGGGCCCTTGGAACAGATTATATTACTTGCCAAGGTCGAGACCTTCCCAGACACGACTGGTAAAGCCACGATCAGCATTTGAGCTCTGATCCCCTCTGCTGCTTTCTGTCACAGGGCAGTGCCTGCTCTCCCGTCTTCCTGCAGAAACTAAGGACAGCCGTGGCTTGGTTTTTCTTAAGACAAACGTTACACAGCAGAGCAAGATGTGAACTGAAGGGCGTTCTTTCCATTACACCCAAAAGTATGCTTAATGGGCTCTCAGGTCAAATCAAACCTTCTCATTGACAGAGGGGGTATGGGGTATGGAAGGGGATCCATGCATCCTTTAAACTCCTGGTTCCCAGCGACGGCCCCCTTTCCCATGGACTGACTTCCATTCACAGGGTCAGAGGGGAGGTACATTCACAGGTTTGCAGTAAAGGATTCACATTTTTAAAAAGCACATTGAAGATGAGTCCCCGTTGTCATTAAACTAAATGAATGAGCTAAAATTTCCCTAATCCTAGGTCTCCCAGACGCAGACATGAGTACACGGGATGAGGTCTGTGTCCGTTCACAGGAAATGACGCATGACTTCACCGACCAGGTCGATGAATTTACTCCAAACACGTATCTGTCCTTCTTGACTACCAACTGTGGAGAAATGCTGTGCTGACAACCTCAGACCAACCGAGGTCCTTTATTATATATTTTTTCCACATACCAAATGCTAGACTGCTAATAAAGGCAAGTGGATTCATCTTTATAAGTTAGCCACTTGTCCTTACTCATTGCTGGGATCGGATCCAAACAGCTGCCCAATTGGCGGAGAACAGGATCGTGATTACGTGGAAATCAGGAAGTCGGCAAACATGTCAAAGAAGACATGTTTAAACCAATAAGACACCACTGTTAACACAGTGTAGACGTGTCTGATTCACGACTGGTCACCCCAAGTAAAAGAAAGCTTGGGTGAATCTGACAACGGGAGGCTCTCTTGGAAAATGTAACTTTTCAAGCAAACAAATGGGTGACATGTGTAATCTTGCATATCTGTTTATAATCATGTGGCCCAGAGAAATTAGCGAAGTTCTTGCAAATAAAGGTTTATTACGGAATTGCCCCACAACGGTTTTACTGATGGACACAAGAACAAATGAGCACACTTGAGCAGACATCGAATCGTCCTGGGATCCCAGAGCAAACATGTCTTTGAACCAGACTCTTGGCAACCCCTCCGAGGGTCACAGTCCGATTCGAAGATCACAGCCCATATCTAATGTCATCAAAACAATTGTTCTCTAAGCATATAACAATTTCCCTTCCACGAGATCTCCTATATTTCTTGGCAGCTTAAAAACTTTATCTGGACTCTCTTACGATGCTGATTCTCACCGTACACCCAAACTTCGCATCCCCGGCTTTCCAGTATTTGTCCGAGAATGTTTCAAAAAAATCAAAAATGTTTATCTTCATCATAGCCGTTAAAATGAAAAAGCTATAACATTTTGAAAAATAATCTAGAAAATTACAGGGAAGATTTGTGATACAGAAGACCACAGATTTCCCTTGTTAATACCAATAAGAGCATTGTGAGCTTAAGTTCATGCCCTTTCTTATGACGGAAAGCAGAATTCTTCACACACACACACACACTCACTCACACGCACACACACACACTCACACGCACCTCAAGCAAATCTGAACCGGTGTCAGAAAGAGCCACAAACCATGCTAACAATCCCCACCTCGACCCTATGAGGACCCCACACAGGGAACAGCAAATGTCAAAACGACCCCAATGGGAGAATAACGGCCATGCTGTTTTTGGTAGTAGAAATGAAAGAAAAATGATCAAGCGTATCTTCCTAGAATGCAGATTTATATTACCAGGAGATAGATATTATCCACAAAATCTCACTCCTTTTGGGGGGCATGAGATACGGAAGGCGGCCATCATTCCGGCGGGCATTAAGTACGTTGACTGATAGGGGGCAGGACCCCAAGCTGAAGGCTGGTAGTCAGGATGCTGGCTCAGAAGAGCCGTGCAAGGTCATCTGGAGAACTGAATGAACGGACAGCAAGAAAGGGAAACCAGCCATGGGCTCACAGCTCCACGTGCGTGTGGGGGGCAGTCTGAGATAAGGGGCAAACTGGGGGTCCCAACAGAAATAAATACCCATGTGACCCCACCCTATGGTGTGCTATAAACTAGATGATGTCACTTATGTAACGGAAAAAAAAAAAAAAAGGAAAGAAAAGGGGCTTGACCAAAACAATAACGAAAAAAAGAGAGAAAGAGAGGAGGAAAAAAACAACAACAAAGAAAACCTAGAACCCAAGATAAGGAGCTCATCGAAGCTAGCCAGAGTGGCTGGGGGAGACCTGAATGGGGTCTATCGGGCACAACAGGAACCTCGGACTTTCGCCCTTAATCCCTGGCTCGGAAAAACTAGTTCTCAGTTTTGACTGTAGGAACGGGCATCGGTTACAAACTCTGGCCGCTAACTTGGTGGTTCTTGGGTGTCGCCATTCTGTTTTTCTTCCACCAACTCTGGTCGAGCTGATGTGGGTCCTGCACCCTGCAGCTACGTGTCCCCCGTTCACCTGCTGGCATCATGGTGTGGCAGAAACGGGAAAGGTAGAGCATGTGGTCTTGGTGCCTGGGACAGGCCCAGGATGGACCCCCCCCTAGCGGGGGTTCCAGAGGACGGTAGAAAGGGGGAGGTCATCAGGTGACGTGGGGAAGCGCGTGCACAGGTAACCACTTCCTATCCACATCTTCATCATGTGTGTCTATTAACATTTATAAGCACTCACTGTATGCCATATAATTAGTTATGAGTATGTAATATATTTTACATAGCATATACATATACATATGTGTGTGTGTGTGTGTACACATATATACACACAGTGTCATCTTTTTTAAAGAATTCTGCGCTGGCAAAAGCTTTGCTTTCCTTGAAATATCAGCATTTGCCCTATTTTCTGTTAATAGGAAATAGATTTGATCTCCTTTTTTGCTTTGGTTTCTAGAAAGACCAAATTTGCCCAATCTCAAGCTTCAATAGCGCAGCCTAAGCATGCATTTTAAGACTGACATATTTGTGTGTTTTCTCGTTGCCTCTTCATTTTTTATTTCCATCTGCTTTTCCTCTTCAGCCGACTGTCAATTCTAATTATTTTTTGTTTGTTTTCTTGTCATGACCTGCTCCAAAGTCTTACGGGAAGGTGGTTTTGGCGGCTACCTTCTGCCAAGAATATACCTTCCATGCTGAATCTCAGAAATGTGAACGCACCTAATTGAGAACTAAACATGGCAGCCCGTCTCCTGCCAGCACGGATGCATTTTGGGAATAAAGAAGCACATGCTTCGTATCTCCTTGACGAGGATCAGTGGGTTGTGGAGGGCCGGTGTGTTTGTCAGAGAGCGGGCACGAGCCTTCCATGTGTCTAGGAAAACAGAATATGTTTCTGTGTAATGAACACGCATGCCCTCCCTGCTGAGCCGAAGCAATTCTTCCCAGAACCAGGGAAATAACGTTCTTGAAATGACAAAGGTCGGGGTGCCTGGGTGGCTCAGTCGGTTGAGCGTCCGACTTCGGCTCAGGTCATGATCTCACAGCCCGTGAGTTCGAGCCCCACGTCAGGCTCTGTGCTGACAGCTCGGAGCCTGGAGCCTGCTTCAGATTCTGTGTCCCCCTCTCTCGCTGCCCCTTCTCCGCTCCCACTCTCTCTCTCCCTCTCAAAAATAAATAAACATTAAAAAATTAAAAAGAAATGATGAAGGTGGAAAGTGGGGTAACTTTTAGGAGGGACAAAAACATCCGACTACAGTCTGTTCCAGGGGCCACCGCCGGGTCCCAGGAGAGTGTTCACAAGGGAAGACAAGGGACGCTGGGGGTTCAGATGGGCACGGCACCTCCACTCTCCGGCCCGTGTGCCAGCAGCCTGTGCTGGTGGTCAGAGATGAGTTGTCTTCACTAAGAGCTACTTTCTTTTTTTTTACATTTATTTATTTTTGAGAGAGAAAGAGAGTGCGAAGGGAGGGACAGAGGGAGAGGGGGGGAGAGAGAGAGAGAAAGAGAGAGAGAGAGTCCCAAGCAGGCTCCGTGTTGTCAGTGCAGAGCCCAACCTAGGGCTCGAACTCATGAACCGTGGGATCATGACCCGAGCCGAGATCAAGAGTTGGACGCTTAACCCACGGAGCCACCCAGGCGCCCCAGAAGCTACTTTCCAAACAAAGGCTCTCCCTCATCTTTTTAGTATTTGAACCAACTAATTTTGTTGAGATAAAAACGAAAGGAGAAGCCATGATTTCAATAGAATTGTTTCTCCTTGGCTATTTGCTTCCAGGCTTCTTGGGATCAGTAGAGCGAGGCCAGGGCCAGGGGCCAAAATGCCTAGACTCCATTCCCGACTCTGTTTCCCTACATTACTTCCCCTGTGGCAGGAGCTGGGGCCACTGCTGAGCTCAGCTGGCCCTCTCTTTCACCGTCATGCCCTTTTCCTTCAGAGCACGTGGGGAGACGACATTCCTTACCCACCCCGTGCGATGCAGGCCATCAGCTACGCTCTCACTGCCAGGAATGCAGCCCTGTCCTGCTCTGGTCACCACCAGCTGCAGTGACAACTAGGCCCCACAAGAAGGGGAGACCACAGGGCGGGAGGACCCGTTCTCTGCATGACCACACACAGCACACCTGCTGATCTGTGCACGACCTTCTGAGTCAGAAGTACGCTCAGGGTTAGCAGGTAAAACCAAACTCCAAACTCAAAGTCTTGAGCTCTGGGGGGAGATCCAGCCTTACTAGCCAACTAAGGCTGCTTCTTAAAGTCCCTTCTTTCTCTAAAACACTTAAAATCTACTATCTCTTTTTCAGGGGGTCAAACCCTGCTTCCCCAATGTTCTAGACCCTAGATGAATTAGCACTATAGTAAAACTTTCCAAAAATAATTATTAAAATTACAGGCATTTAGAGCCAAGCTAAGGTATATATACTCAAGTTTCCCCTCCTAATAAGAAATGTAGTTTGTGGAAAAAGAAAAACACACACACACGCACACGCACACACACACACACGTGCACGCGCAAGTTACGTGTACTTTATAATTGTGCGCACAGGTCTTTCTGTTCACGAATACAAAATGGTTAGTTACAGAAGTGAGAAGTTAAAAAAACCAAACGTTGGTGACAAATACTTTGATTTGGTAAGCACCCTGGGTTTCCTTTGAGCCTAAAGGTCAAATGACGTCAGGTTAAGCCTGCGAGACTCGGTGCTCTAAGGAAGTGTTTGGCAAACTTCTTGGCCAAGTGGCATCTTCAAATGGGAACCGTCTACAGGAGTCACAGCCACCCCTGGGCTGCTTGGACAGAATGAGGCTGACCGGGCAGGGCTCACCAAAGGCACGCAGAGACACACGACCAGCTCTCGGAGTTCCTACCTTAAAAATCTGTGCAGATACTGGCGGCTGCAGGGTGACCAGGAGAAGACCCCGTTGCGTCCTGCCAGCGTAGGGGACATGATGTTCCCCTCCGACTTTTTGCACATGTTGCCTTCTCCGTCGTGGACCATGCCAAAGCTACGAGAGAGAGAAACGGTTCCTTCAAAACACAGAACAGTGCCGATGATCCACTATATTCTACAAAAACACACGTCAACACCGTGGACGCCTCCACTTCTGCATGCCGGTCGGGCCGAAATGAACTGTCTGTGCAGCCAAGCTGTGGAGACTACCCACGTATTCACAGACCTTTCCTGAAGGACTGCCATTCGGTGAGTTGTTCTGAAAGTGCACACCAAGCACCAAAACGGATGTGTCTGCTAAAGGCAGAGGTCTTAATTACGAGGAAGCGTTTCAAGGAGGGTAAGGAGGGCAGGTCACTCGATCTTGATAAAGCTGATAACCGTCCTGGACTGCTTTCTTCTCTCCACACTCTGTTCTGCTCACCAGGGATTTTGAGAACTCCCAGATGTTTGCGGGAAATACAAACGCAGGCTCCCCGGGTGAAGTTTGGTGCTTCCCACGGTTAGAGAACTGACCGCCTGGTGCAGCTGCCCGTGGTGCTGACATTTCGTCCTGGCTCCCATCTGGGGCTGCTCCGCCTCAGGCCACTGCTGGGGGCTGTCACGGCTGGACGGCGCTCGACCGCACTCCCTACGTCCCTTTGGAGGAAGGAGGGCCGTGGAACCCCAGTGGGTGGCTCTGGCTGCCTTTACCTGTGGGAATTGTTTGAATGTACCCGTTCCTCCTGACTAAAAATCAGACCACTCTGGGGCTCCAGCCCTAACTTAATACAGGGGGACTTGTCAAGCTACCTTGGCTCTTGTAACGCTTAATAGGCTCCTTTATGGATGTGCTAATTGCACAATGCCAACTGGCATCCCATGACTGTCACTTGTGCAAACTCTAGCCCTGTGCCTCTAAGCATCCCATTAACCGAAGCAACCTCTCTCCACCAGGTCAGCTTCTTCTTCTTAACCTCCGAGAGCTTTGGCTCTTTGGAAGAGTCTCACATTGCCATCTTCACCTACCACAGGACAGCACGACTAATCGCGTTGGGAAGAAAGCCTGGGGGACTTGGAGCTCTATATGACCCCGAAGGCTTCCCATTAGGGCAAACATATTCTTAGAGAATCAAGCCACTGCTGGCTATTAATGTCCGGGACCTGCCAAATCATTGTATGGATTCTTAGATAATGGGGTTCCGCATGAATGGGGTATAGGGCAAAGGGGAAAAGAAGGGGACAAAGCAAAGAAGGGTGAGATGGATGCTGAATCTGGGGGCATTCTGCCACCAAGGATCCCACGATGAGAGGAGGCAGGGCAGCAGGGACAGAAGACCCAGAACCCTGGGGAAGCGGGCTCCCACAGTGGGCCGGGGAATCTGCCCTTGTTGCTGAGGCTGAAGACCCATCTTCCCCTTTAACTGGTTTGCTGATAGAGATTTAATAGTAACAGTAAAAAGAGCAACTGATATTTGTAAGCACTCACTATTTTTCAAACAGGGTATTAAACGCGTTCTCCGTATTTTCTAACTTAAACCTCGCCGAAGGCCTGCAAGGTGGGTACGACGTCGTGGCAGCAAGACTGAGGACTGGAGAGAGCCATGCCCACGGTCTCAGGGTCAGGCCTAGGACGTGACATTCCTGACCTCAGAGCCCAGGCGGGACCCATGCAAGAGTGTAACGCGAGCATGATTGAAGGGCGTAGCCAAGGAAATCTGGCGTGCAAACATTGTTGAATTTCTGCAAAATTCCTGCTCAGTACCAAGGGTGATGCAGATGGGAGTCATTTCAGCCTCCACCCATCCTCTCAAGTTCTATTAAAAGCAATCAATCAAGGCCAGGGTAACCATATAGCAGAGGAAATGTGTTATGGCTACGAAAAGGATTCAGACTGTAATCACATATGGGGGGCTGCCTTGGGGAGAACGTGATGAAAACGAACTATCGAAGTGCCCTCCCCTGGCCGGCCCTTGACCCGAATATGAAGCAGACACATGCGTCGTGGTCCAGTAGGTACCCCAGATAAATCTGCTTTCCTCTGCCTACATTTCTAAGGAAATAAAAGCCACAACATCCCGGGTCTGGGGACACGTGTGTCTTCAACTTTTTCATCTAAGGTATTTTCAATGACTCTTTCTAGAATGGATTCTCAAACCCCACTGCGAGTCCCACTATTGGAGGGTTATTTTTCCAAGTAGTGCAGTGCCCATATCTTGTACTGTGATGGATGCCAGCACGTTAGCATGAAAGTACCACACGGTGATCGCATTTGATATGAACATTAATGAAGTCATGGAAGGATGCACAGAACGCATTTTGAAGATAAGATTGGTATTTGGCAACCAAGAAATATAATTACTATTAAGTTATACATACCAGACATTTTTTTTTTGCTACTGTGAACCACAGTATCTTATTCAAAGTTTTTCTCACCCCATACGTTAAAACTATTAACATATTTTTTCTTTCTTACGGACTAGCTTCTAAGTTTCTAAAGGACATCCACTCTTCTTATCCATGCTTAGCCCCAGGCCAATGCACTCACTAGCTGATGACAGGTTCTCCACTGATGTTTGTTGAGCGAACAAAGACCAACCTTCCAGCCCAAACACCAACCCAAATACCCAGGTGTAAACCTAATTTCGGATTAAAACGGACTTGAGACTTATATTCCGGCGGGAGATGCTTTTAATGGCTCCTACGGTATGTTCTGAGTGATTCAATTACATCAGCAAGCACACAGTTCCTCATTAGTGATGCTACACCCAGGATGATGAAAAGCCCAATATTGTGAGAGGTTGTGCTCATTATTTCAGGCTGTTCACAGCAGTAGCTAAGGCAACAAGAAACCCTCGAAGTAGCCACAGGCCAATGTCATCTGGATGGTTCGATCACACCCTTGGTGCAATATGCCACAGGTGGACCTCAGGGTCTCGAGCTCTGATGTGGACTTTTCAAGAAGCACAACCCAAGACGGAAAGAGTTGGCATGGACGGGGCATCAGGTGGGTCTCAGGGGCCAGGGCGCATCAAACAACCAGAAGAGGGTGGGCTGTGGAGGTGGAGGCCTCCATCAGGGTTGTGCCCTGACATTCACAAGCGTTGGGATTTCAAGAAAATCACTTAAGTCACCAAGCCTCAGTTTCCTCACCCATATAATGGGGGTAATAAAACCTGGCTCTTAAATTGCACAGAAGATCTGGTACCACACCTACCACAAGGAAAACTCATAACTTCGACCCACTTCCCGGATTCAAATGTTCTTGGTAAAATTGCTCAATAGCGAGATGTTACTTGTATACATATGATGTGTGTGTGTGTGTGCGTGCGCATGTGTGTGCATGTTCAGCCAAAGGTCAATAGGTTTCAAACGCCCTTTGGATACAGAAACAAAAAAAGTCTCAGGAAGAACAATAGATAAAATTGGTGAGAAATGAGCCTCTGGCCTTCCTGGGCTCCCTGGGGGACAGTCTGACAATCACTGGGTCAGATGAGATCTTCAAGGAGCTGTTGCCTTGATGTTCTACAAACCCTCAGAAACTTCGGGGCCTCCCTGACCCAGCGGTGGGGCTCAGGTTGATGACAGCACACGGCCACAACTCGGGGTGGTTTCAACCTCACCATCAAATGCTCGAAAGGGTATCTAACCTCACCAGTCAAGCCTGCTGGAGCGGATTGTGGTAGCGAGCCGATTCTGCCTCTTTCGACTCCCCCGGTCTTCCCTGACTTGGTCTCTTGCCACGCCTACAGCCCATGTGGCCCGACCCTTGCACGCCTTGTCTATTTTGCCTTTCTGTTAAGACTCTTGGAGGCCGTGGATTACCAGTCTTTTCGTGGAATCCTACACAAGGCTCTGCTGGCAGAGTGGACATTGTGACCAGTGAAAGTCAGTACATGCGGGAGAAGACGGGCGACAGAACGATAGCTCGTGAACACTTCTTCTTTTTTTAATTTTTCAACATTTAGCTTTGAGAAAGACAGAGACAGCATGAGTGGGAGAGGGGAAGAGAGACAGAGAGAGAGAGAGAGAGAGAGAGAGAGAGAGAGAGAGAGAGAATCCCAAGCAGGCTCTGCGCCCGATGCAGGGCTCAAACTCACGAAACCAGGAGATCGTGACCTGAGCCAAAACCAAGAGTCAGAGGCTTAACCGACTGAGCCACCCAGGTGCCCCTCACGCATACTCCTAAGCACAGCAAATATGTTTGAGGACCGTCTCGATGGTCTGAAATGACAATGCAAGTTAAGCATTTAAGCCTGTGTTGTAGGCTAGGGATGCTCAGATCATGTAATACACCTTCAGCTGCACCTGCACACGCGTGCCACGGATCTCACAGACTCTCTCGGTTTTGCAGATGGAAACCTAGGTAAGAGAAGACCGTGCGATGTATGCCGGTCACTGCCAGGAGGTGGGAGAAGCCCAGTGGATCCGGAATCCCAGGCCCAGGGTCTTCCTCCTCAAATGGCACGACTTCCTTCGTACGTGAGGATTTTCCAAACGGATTCATGCCATTCAGGCGACATATTCTCCGAACCATGTAGCTCAGCACTCAACGTGTCTGTGCCAGTTCTCGACACCTGCATCTAGCAAACCACACGTCCTATGCCAAGTGATTGAATCTAACCAGGAAACTCACTCTACGCCACGGATTAGGAGCAAACCCGACTCAGTCGCACGTCCTAAAGGAGAACACACACCCTCACTTCTGGTTGCTGTGTCTGTCTCTCCCTTTCCAACACAAATCCAAACACAGGTTCTTAGCCATTTCTGTGTATAGAACAGATCCCTCGATATAATCCAGAACATGTTCTTTGAAGAAAATAACTGAACTTAGTAGGAAAAATGGGCTGGACAGTGACTGAGATCTTTCTTGGAGTTAGAGGTTAGACCATCTGGCTGAAAGGCATGGAAAACAGCACTCCTCCAACCTCAGCGATGTCCTCTGAGTATAAACAAACCTGAAGAAGTAAAAACAGGATGTTTTAAAAAGTCCTAAAAAAAAGCGGGGGAGGGGCCGGGTGGCTCATTCGGCTCAGGTCACGATCTTACGGTCTATGGGTTCGAGCCCCACGTCTGGCTCTGTGCTGACAGTTCAGCGTGCTTTTTACATTATGATGTTGGATCCACGTACCAAAGCTGTAATTCTTCGCCATGGAGTAATACTTACTAAAGAAATGACCTGAATAAATGTGTACATTTTCAGTTTAATGAAAATCCACGGAGTCAGATTGAGCCCTGCCGTGCCCTTTCCCATTTGATGTAGTCACCACAGCAAATGACTCATCTGAGACACTCTTCGTCTATTCGCGCCTCCGTGAGTCATTCTGTCCATTCATCCATTCACAGTTGCTGAAGACGCAGCATCATCTACCTGCCACGCTGGCGAAGCGGAGACAGGAGCGTCCCCTCCCCAGTGGTCTCCACGGTGGGAGCCGCATGTGAAACCGCTCTGCAGATTTCACAAAAAGTGTTACAAACAGCAGGTGCTACCATTACCACTGCCGTGATTGTTACCACTGTTCCTATCACTGTCCCTCGTTTTGCCACTCAGCACACACAACTCCTCTGCACATCTCCTGGGTGTATTTCCTATTTCCTCAATGTGATCAGAAGCTACTTCACCGGCCACACGAAAAGTTCAGAGTGCCCGCTTCCTGTCTCTTGTGTGATGTCCTCTAAATGTCGAGTGCTCCAGAAGGGGCTGACAGTTTCCTGGAGGTTAATTCTATTAGGAGCGGGACTCCCTTTCATCCAAGCCTACAGCCCATCTCCCTCCTCCCATCCAGAGTCCCACTTGCAATTAAAAAGCTTTCATCTTGTTTGGGAAAAAAAGTACTTTTTCCATCTTGACCCGGTGCTAGTGATGAAAGGCGGTATTAATTGACTCCTAAGGAAAAGAAAAAAAAGGAAATGCTGACACTGAAGATGCGTCTCAGATGGATCCAGTTTACCTTTTGTGAGACCCACCACCTGCATCTACGGGCATTGCCAGTGCGCGTGCTTCGGCTGCTCATCTAATACTGAGCCGCTCAGCCCTCGCTGACTTAAATATTTCTTACCTTGACTGTTTAATTAAATTCAGGTATGGTTCAGGGGACAGCAAGAGCCTCATTTCGCTAAAATAATGAGAGTTTTGAAGTTTTAACTCTAGCAGTCTATTAAAAACACAATTATGACTTAACTGAAAGGTTCATAAAATATAGGGGCAATTTTCCAGGTACTGAAAAAGTCAATCATTACCTATAATGGTGAAGGGATCAGAAGCAGGATATAAGCTTCATTTTCAGGTCATCAGTTTACATGGCCAAGTGTGCAGGGCTCCGTGGGGGTCCACTAAAGACAGGTGCATGCATTCGCATGCACACACACACACACACACACAGACGCTGTGGACAGGTCGAGACGGCATGGCCTCTCATGGGATGGAGGGGTCAGTTTTACAACAACTGAATCACAAACACCGCCTTTTGCAGATCTTGTGATTTGCAAGTAAAATCAGGGTGAACGTAAAAAAAAATAGAAAAATGACAATTCCTGGTTGTGCATTTTCTGGGAGAAAGTTCCGGGAGAGCCGTCGTGCAGCAGGAAGACACCTGTGTTCCCACTGCCGGTGCTCACGCTAATGGGGACAAGGGCAGGAAGTCAGCAGGTGCAGCACATGGGCCTCGGTAAAGGAACAAAACCCTCACGGGGATGCCTTGACCTGAGGCAGTTTACAGAATCACTAGCCCAAGAAACCTTAGTTACGAATGACAGTTTCTGTAAGTAACTGATGGGAATGTTTTGTTGTGCAGGAACAAATGTAAAATGTTCGTGCAGAAAGATGCCAGCTGTTGCTAAGTGCTGCCGTCCAGCAGCGGCGTCTGTCTGTCCAAGCCCCAGGCTCACCACTCACTCAGGACGCCGTCCCGTTTCAAAACCGACAATGCTGGGCACACGGGAATGTGGGCAGAGGGCCAGCTCCTACCAGCTCCAATGCCTGGTCCGAGCTGCCCTCCCCAAACTCTGCTCGGGGCACTGATCACCTAACATCTCTGCAAGTTACAAAAGGGATGGAAGAAGGCAAAACTCCAGGGTAACTAGTTGATAATACGAGGCCTCGTCACTACCGCCCCCAATAGGAACCGACCGGGGAAGGAGAGTCGTGCACGGGACTCAAGTTCAGAACAGGACGGAGGAGAGGGGGCTGATACAAGTGTGTGCAATCGTGCACGCACGTACGAGACGTAAAGGAAGAGCAGAGAAAGGACGGTCGGAACGCGGGAATTTCCACGGCTTTCGACTGTGCACAGCCAGGCACCAAAACAGAAACATAACAAGTACCCAAGGGACAGCACGTCTCACCTGTCGGTGACATTCTCACCGGTTATATGTGAGGCCCCTACAGACCTGACCCAATGATCAGTGTTTCTGTGGCAATTGTCCACTAGGGAAGACAGCCTGGGTTTCACTCTCCCACACGGGTGACTTACTTGTGTCCAGACTCATGGGCAATGGTGAAGGCCAGTCCAAGCCCTGTGTCTTCGTTAATCGTACAGCTGCGGTATTTACTGCACATTCCACTGATGGGCGCAAATCCTGCGGGACACAGACATCAAAGGAATATGCAGCAGCACTGTTGCAGTCAAACAAAGAGGGTGTATTGTGTAAGTGTAGGAGTCCTCCGTCCTTTCCAGAAGTGTGGTTCGCGCCTGCGTGTGGTGAAATCTGGGACGCTCCTGGACAAGCGCATTAAGGGGTCTTGGCAACGCGAGCGGGAGGGATCTTCTCTCCGCATGGAAAGCAAATCATGGCTCCAAGTGGTGTTCACATCCCAGGTTACGATAATGGGGGCCAAGGAGAAAAGGGGATTCACGGCAGGCGAAGGAGAATTTCTACATTTGTCTATAAACGTCTGTGTTCTAGAAAGCCCAAATAAAAAAGTGCTATACGGTGTAGGTGCATCAGGAGGTCCCCAAGACCAGCCCAGGTTCAAGGACTCGCCAGGGGGATTCACAGGACTCAGGCTTTGTCAAACTCACAGGTATAGTTTCATACGGATAGCAAAGGATGAGAACAAAATCTTCCAAGAGAACAGGTGCATGGGGAGAGGTGTGGCAGAAACCAGGCACGAGCTGCCAGAGCCCTCTCCCGGTGGATCCACAGAGGACACACCTAATTCCCCCCAGCAACCTGTGGCTGTCTCATCAGAGACCAGGGCCCAGGGGTTTTATCCGGGGCTCATCACATAGCACCCCAGCCTGGCACACGGACCCAAACTCCGGACTCCCAGAAGGAAGGCAGACATGCCGTGCAAGCCCCGTTATCTGGACAAGCAGTGTAGACACAGCAGGCCAGCTCATCAAGCACGGTGGTGGGAACCCTGGTTCTCAGAGGCCAGCCTTGTCGGCAGGCCTTTTCAGGAACGAGCAGTCACGATGAACCTCTTTCTGCTGAGTTCTATCTCAATAAGATCCCGGGAAGAAATGAAGAATTAGAAAGAAAAGACAGGAGTTCTTGAATCTGTAAGGGACTTTTCCTTAGGAAGTAATCACTTGGCGAATAAACGTACACTTTGATGCGTGGCCAGAGTGCCTAGAGGGCAGCACATCTATTCTCTGCACTCGGGCTCAGTATGGCACCTGCGTGTTCCTCCAGACTCCACAGGAGGGTCTTACCCAGGGTGTCGCAGGGCTCATTCTTCCAGGAACATATGTCCAGACCGGTCAGCAAGATGGCGTGGTCATGGCGTGTCCCGTCTTTGCCCATCAAGCCAGACTGCCACTGGCAGAAGCTGCTTAAGGTGTGGTCCGCGTGGTGGCTGATCACAAGCCCCGGCTGCGGGAGACAGACCAAGACCCCATGAGGAGAGAGAGAAAATGCCTTTCAACGCACCTGTTACCCCTCCGCCATCACAGCGGCCTACCATTAACTCAGATTTCAAAGACACACAGGGATCGGGATGGTCTCCAAGCTACTCCATCTGTTTCATGGATTAACATGCAAAGGCCGGTGGCTTGTATAAAACCTGCACGGAGGGGCGCCTGGGTGGCTCAGTCGGTTGGGCGTCCGACTTCGGCTCAGGTCACGATCTCGTGGTCTGTGAGTTTAAGCCCCGCGTCGGGCTCTGGGCTGACGGCTCAGAGCCTGGAGCCTGTTTCGGATTCTGTGTCTCCCTCTCTCTCTGACCCTCCCCTGCTCGTGCCCTGTCTCTCTCTCTGTCTCAAAAGTAAATAAATGCTAAAAAAATTTTTTAAAAAAAAACCTGCATGGATTCTGGACAGACGCTTCTGTTCCCTTCTGTAGTTCTGCACAGACCCGGCCGGGATGCACTGAGCTGACCTTGAATGCATTTTCAATGCCCCAAGAAAGACTACTTTTGTGCATAAATGTCTGCATCAAAGTCTTTGTAAAACACCTTGTAAAATTATCTCAGGCAAGAGAATCATTTCTCTGCGACTCTGAACATGCACGGAAAAACACTCAGCTGATTTCACAACCAAGTTGGGCGAGTGGGATTTCCAACTGATAACTCACTCTTAGCCATTTATTATTACAGCGTTAAATCAAGTCACTTCCCTACCAAAGCAACATGCTTATGAGGAAGGTCCGGTCAACTGGTAAAGCACTATTTCTAGAAGACAGACTGGAACTAGAAAGAAACTGGGCAGGATACATCCCACCTTACGCATATACACCACGTTCTCACAGAGCGACAGTGAAATATTAGAGTGAAGGCCACCCGAACGCTTGGGAAATTCAGAAATCAGGGTTGGGGGCGGGGGGTGCAGCAGGAACCACCAGAGACGGCTGCACGGAGTTATTTGAACTATTTACTGGGACGCTGTTTTTTTTCCTGTGGCTCGGTCACAGAAAGCCAGGTTAAACAGCTCGGTTCCAGGACAACTCGGGAGAAGCATTCATGACTAGATATTGGGTTAAATTCTGTGTCGCTCAGTCACCGAATAGGTTTTCTCTTTCCTTGCTTATTTTGTCTTTCCGGAGAGTCAAAGCCAGCTAAGCTAAATGCTGTGTGTGTACCAGCACTGGGACATGCCTCACATTCTTCAGCCGCTGATTTCCAGGAACACTGCATGCATCAAAGTTAACACAGGTGTACGATCAAAAGATAACCTCGCTTATTCTTTGCAGCTTGGATGAAGTCCAAGGTGAAAACGATTTAATACAAGGAATAATTAACCTGTCACCTGAGACGCCCCGCCAGTTCTGCACCCCCTCCCCAGACGCTCACTCACACAAAGACAATGCAGTTGTATCTTTCTGACCATTCCGGCTAGAAACAGGCTTGCCCACGCAGGCCCCCCACTCTGCCCAGAACAGGAGAAATGCCCCAGAAGCTTACAGTCTGGAGGCATCTCAGGTCTTACGAATGGTCTTAGGTTTCATCTAAAAAAAATTCTTTGTTTTATAAATAAGAAAACTGGGGCTACCAGGAGACCCTGCTAAGATAGCAGCAAGGTGCAGGGCTCTCTCCTCCTAGGCGGAGTCTGTCATCAGCCTGAAGCAAAGGAGAAGGGGGAGCCTTGGAAGGCTGAGACACCCCCATTAGCTGTGCCACAAAACATTCATATGCAACGTCCCTGAGAACTGAAGGGCCCACCCGTGCATTTACACAGGGACTCTGGAACGCAGGCAAAGGAGATGCTTTTACCCACTGTGACCAAGGTCCGGCATAATTCGGTGTTTGTATGCAAGAGAGAAATGCACTTGACATCCAGACTCTACGAAAATACAACCCAGTGGCCCAAGGCAGTGGGGGTGAGCGCGGTCAGTCTGAGGAGTTGGGAGGGGACAGAGTAAAACAAAATGCCGACAGTACGATCTCACTGCCAGGTGGGAGGGCGGTTTTGGTGTTCTAGCAACACGCAAAAAGGGCTCAGTCCCACCTGGGACCCTAAAAGCTCACGGTGGGGACGTGGCTGAAGACGCACTTTCCACTGTCTCCCCAGTGTTTCCCACCCATATATTTAAGGCAGTTCTCCTGTTCTACTTTTCTAATAAGACTCCTAAAAACAGTCCTTACCACCTCTGCACTCACACGCACACCCACGTGCACAGACACACACGTGCGCACGCACACAAAATTCAAATCATCATGAAGGGAACTGATAAGAAACTCACTGCGTGAGACACAAAACGCTTTTTGTTCCCGAGGGAAAGGAAAGTCAGGAATCCACAGAATGATCCCATTAAGGAAAATGGGGCATCACTTTACATTCATTTTTCTGGGAGAAAAGAAGCTGGTTTCAAAGACAGAATACCTGGTCTTCCTCTAGAAGAATCAGACCCACAACTGCGATGTTGATGTTTCCTCCTATCGTTCCATCTTTGAACAAAGCAGACACCTGAAAAAGACAGGCATTCCCCGTCAGTCCCCACATGTGACGTTCCCCCAGCCCCCAGAGTCCTGCTGGAGAAGGCCGGTCCCTGTGGTCTTGTGACACAGTCACAGTCAAAGTCAATGCTGACTTTCTTATACTGCTAGACAGGTATAGAAATCTCTCATGGCCAGGCAGACCAATCGTTAAATCTTTATCATTAGTGCCTGGTAGTAAGAGCTGAAGTTTGGGGAGGCAGGTTCTGCCTCTTATGGAACACCACTGAGGTGTTCCACGAGGCTCCGAGGTGATAAAAGCTCTCAGGTGGACACAACAGAGCGTTCTAGCGATGACGGCTGGGGCATGCATTCCCCTTGCTTTCCCAGGGAGGGCCTCCGGAGGAGCTCCCAAGAGAAATGCTTGGGAAGAGACCCAGAAGATCCAAGAAAGAGAAGGCCTAAGTGTGGAAAGAAAATGGCCAAGGAAAGGTGCCCACGAGGGGTACGACAACAGCAGACGTTGGTGGCTGTTCAGGGTGACGAGCGAGGGCCCCTCGAGCTGGTTCGGCACCGACGTGCAGAATACCGGAACGGCTCGACAAAACAGAAGCAACGTTGGCACAAACCAGAGCCCTGACGTCCTCAGCCCCTGGACGCGCAGTGGCAGGTGTCTCGATGCCACTGCCCCCTCCATCCCCTGGGGGATGAGAAACCACGTGGGGCGGGCGGCCAGAAGGGATGCTAGCAGGAATACCCACGCGCTGAGCTGGAACAGAAGGCGTGTTTTCAAAACACCGTCATCCCCACTAATTTTCAAAACACACTCAGGCGACCCAAGATCTTGTCTTCCGTGAACCAGATGTCACTGAGTCTACGCCACCCAAGTGGGGCTTAGATGCCTCTCGTCGCTGCTCCTCGTTACAACAAGCTGCCGATCTGGGACACGGGACTGTTTACCCGGGATGGCAGTCTACGGGGTTGGATGCTTTTCTGCCTCTAGATGACATGATGCATATTCGATACTTAAACACTAATGCTCCTAAAGAGATGGGCATTTCTATACCGGCATCTAAAATCACACGCAATGCTGACAGGCAGGTTTACTGCGCTGAACTGTCTCGGGGTCCCCGTACAGATTTCTGGTAAATGAAGACCTTGGCCCCCTCAAACCGTGCTGCCCGCTCGCAGAGAGGGCCAGTCTGTTCTCTGGAGTTCTGAACATGGCTCTTTGACGGGAGCATGTGAAGAGTGAAGGGCTCATCACAGATAAAACCCATCTCTTGTGCCTGAGACACAGACCCACGCCCATTAGGTGGGATCACACACGACTTTGACAAGAAGGCGCTTCCTACCATGTTGAGTATCGTCAGCACGTAGGTGGTGATGTTCTCGTGGCCGTGCGTCTGCGTCATCTTCCTGTCGACCACCACCAGCGTCTCCACATTCAGCTCCTCGTTCCTATGGGACTTGAGAAGAGAGCGCTTGTGCCTGCAGCAAGACGCATACTCATCGGGCAAGACGAAAAGGTCTCCCTCGGGAGGCTGGGGCATGTCTACGGAGGGAATGTTCCGGGAAGAAACGAAAGCAAAAGTCGTCACCCCAAACCAGCGGTGGAACTGGGTATGCCCACCCTGGGTTTTCACAACGAAAGTTCACGACGTGAGCCACGTCACCCTTACGACTTTGTGACACAAAACCGGCGTTAACGTGAAACTCGCATGTAAGTGAAGTTCATACAACCTAGGTGTGATGGAAACCATCGCTAGGTCTACCTCTCTATAATTTTGCCCCGACTTAAAACAAAAAGAGAGGGCACCTTGGCTTTCACGTGCTCGTCTCTAGAAGCACGATGTTCAAAGACCATTCGCGTAAAGATGCGTCAGACGGGCTCCGCACGAGACTTACGGACCACAAAGCGGAACGATAGCTACCAGGCAGTTCCTTGCATCATTGTCATATTTGAAAAATGTTAATGACCTCTTTTTAAAGGTCATTCCCAAGTCTGGACGCGTCACTGGTCTATCTGTCGTGTTTCAAATGGGTTTACGAACTTGGTGACACAGATCTACTCCACGGCAGGGCCGAATTTCCTAGAAAGCACCATAAATATTTACCTCGCTTAATTACAAGACAAAATACACTCTGTCCCCTTGGCACCGTTTAAAAATCGTTTGGGCATTTATAATCAGGGAGCTAACACTATGTTAAAAATGAGTCAGCTTTGTGGACGCCCCAGAAAAAGTGGTTAGAGTCCTTTCATGTGAAAGTGGACTTCAAAACACCCACATGTATGGGTGGCACTAATTCAAAGCCATGCCAACTCTGTTCATGGACCGCACCTTCAGAAGATGCCATTTTTTTTGGCTGGTACCCACATCTGGCGCATATTTTCTCTTTGCTAAGATACTTTCAAACATAAGTGAACCCTGTGGAAGCTAATAATGATTCTGGCAAAGTTCTTAAAGCACCAATCACGTGCCACCGACAGTGATGCAATTAGAGAGGCCTGACTCCACCTCAGAGCTCTCTCTACTGGCGTAGAGATAGGCTCCGGGTAGGGACGGGCCACCGAGGCACAGGGGAGGCACGGAGCAACCTGCTCGCAGCCCCTCCCAGAGCACAAGGTCCCAGGGCAGCATGGTCCCAGAGCACAAGGTTAATCCTCACCATTGATTTTAAGCAAATCAATCTGCCTGCGATTGCCATTTCCCACAGGTGCCTAAACACGCGCCAAAAAAATTCCCATTTTCTGAGCCGGAGACTCTAATGGGAAAAATCTTCATTAAACGTGAACCCCACTGAGCCAGAAGGCTGGGACTCCTCCAAGCACATCCAGAGCCCATGAGCAACACGGAAAGATCCAGGCACAGACAGCAGAGGTCCCGAGAATTAAATGCTTCAGCCCGGAAGCCGCGCGTGTCACCTGTGCCCGCCCGCCACTCGGCCACCAAGCGCTCACGGAACTGCCATGCGCCCAGCAGGGAAGGGATGGAAATATCTGGCAAACCGAACTGCACCACAAGGGTCACTAATGTCTTCTAAGAGGCATTTTGTGGCACTCTGCGTCTCTAGTTCTGTTATGAAAACAAGAGCCACTTTTCCCTCCCATTTTTCAGATAAAAAACTTCTTGTGCGGTGTTTCCAAATGACTGACTGCCCTGCCCCAATCACCCCCCGCCCCCGAGATTCCGAAGAGCCCATCCAGGCAGCACACAGGTGCACACGCATACACACACACACACACACACACAGGCACAGCCACGGCAAACAGGATGACTTCACTGTGTGCCGAGCTGTGCCCTAGGCGTCACTGGCCTGCAGGGCTCTGATGACCCCCCTTCATTTCAGCAGGGTCCACACCGCTGGATTTTCTCAGGGCCCGCTACAACATCGGCTTTGAACCCTAGTGTGGCCTGTCGAAGAGGGAAGGACAGCCCTGCCAGGATCCAGGCACTTGGCTTTTTGTCCCTGACACGGGATCCGTCCCGGACCGAGCCCTGCCGGCACGAATTCTGGCTCTGACCTTGTCTGTGCCTGAGGCCTGCCTCTTGGTCCCGACCCTGCCCGGTCCCATCCCCTGCCACCTCCCCCCCCCCACCCCCGCTTCTCCCTGTCTACGCAGCCAGAGCAGCTGATGCTGACAAGTGCGTCCTGTTCTGACACCACTCAACCTCGGTCTCCCCGACGTTCTCAGACTCCGTTCACCTCTCGCCGTCCCCAGACCCACTCTTCCTGCAGACCGAGCCCACCGACTTAGGCGATTTGGACTTGAGTTTCTCACTTGAACAGAGCATCAGGCTTTTCTTCGCGGGCTAATAGGGGTCCAGATGATACACAGGTGCTGACAGTTTAATGGTACTTTCTGTGCCGCTGTAAGAACCAAGTGATTTGGGGCCATCTACACTATTCCACCTGCAGCGTGACCTTCTCTGTTTTAGGGTGCCGGGCACAGCAGCCGAAGAAACCGGCAGGGGAAGACGGGCTTCGCAGAGCCCCACTGGGGGCAAGTTTAACAAAGTGGTGCTGGCGGGGAAGGTGAGGGAAGCCAGTACAATTCCAGAGAACACTGAACTGCGAGAGGCTCCCACGTGAAGTGCAGATATCACATCACCTCTGAAGCGTTCACCACACAACAAAGGATTCCACAAAGCGCTGGTGATAAACGACAGCTAAATTACGGCACGTGGAGCCTGTCCCTTTGATGCGGTGGCGTAAAATATATAAACGTGTACGGAGATAAATTACCTCGCAGAAAACTATGTGGGCTCTCATAAATCTAGACCTCCAAACCATAGAATTACTGAGCAGACATGCCAGGGTCCCTTTGAAGACTTCCAGTGGATTCTGCATTTCTGGGCGGTACGTCATCTCACCTGCCCAGGGAACAGGTCTGGGGAACAAAAACACCCACCGCTATCTGTCCGTCCCCCACGAGGGGCGTTTGCAAACGAACACACAGACGATGAAACCAACATGTAAGTCCGGCCAGGATCGCCCACTGATTCCACCTCGCGGCCGGACGACTTGCAAGAACATTTGAACATTTTGTGGGCGCACGTAAATGCCCGAAAGGTTAAACGCACGCAAAGAATCGCCCTTACATACATTTCTTGCGTCTGCCACAGAAATGCCGCTTTTGCGGGTGCTGGAGGGTCGAGCCGCCGTGAAGGTGCGGGGTCCCCGGTTCCCGATCCCTCTGGGTCACGACCGCCTGGGGAGCCCCCGGAGCCCGCTCGTCCGCGGATCTCTTGTACAGTATGTGGGAGGGGGGCCCAGCCCCGGCGGCGGCCCCGGGCGTCCCCGCCAGCTGGGAAGGAAGCGGCTTCAGGAAGTAATCGGCTTCTTGTGTTCTTATCATGCCCGACTGGAAACAGAGAGGAAGAAAGAAAGGGCGGTTACACCTCCTGACCAGATGACGTCTGGGATGCCAGCATCACTTCTGTCTCATTCCTTCCCAAGCACCTGTTCCTCCCCCGTGGCTGAGGGCGAGGACGGGAAAGACCCTGAACTCTTCCCATCCGCATCCTCGTACAAGCTCAACGACGTGAGTCCAGGAACACAGGGGGCTCCCAGCGCACGAACGGGGGTTCCTTTAACCCAGATCACGGAGGAGAGAGCTCACGTGCACAACACAGACTCAGATGTCAGTGTGGGTGCTGGAGGGGGAGGGTCCCACACAAGAAGATCAAATTGCAAGCCTAACAGTCATTTGCAGACCTCCTTTCAAACTTGACCGTGGTGTAACACTGGGTGTAGAAGCGTGCAACTTAAAATTAATCCAGAAGAGGGGCGCCTGGGGGGCTCAGCCGGTTAAGCATCGGACTTCAGCTCAGGTCATGATCTCACAGTTCATGGGTTCAAACCCCGCATCGGGCTCTGTGCTAACGGCTCGGAGCCTGGAGCCTGCCTCGGATTCTGGGTCTCCCTCTCTCTCTCCCCCTCCCCCACTCATGCCCTCTTTCTATCTCTCAAATAAACATAAAGAAATTTTTTTTAATTAATCCAGAGGAAAGCACAAAACAATTTACTTAGGGTAGCAGGAAGGCCTTTCTAAGCAAGGTATTATGGAAATAGGAAAAATCTAACTCAAAAAACACTAAGAGACATCTGTAGAGCAAAAGTAGTGTTCAAAAACACTAAAAGTATTCTAAAGAAGGCAAAATTGAGGGACTGCTTTTCACCTTTTAGAGTGACAAATATTTTTTAAAAATTTTTTAATGTTTTTATTTATTTTTGAAGGAGGGAGAGACAGAACATAAGCAGGGGAGGGGCAGAGAGAGAGAGAGGGAGGCACAGAATCCGAAGCAAGCTCCAGGCTCCGAGCTGTCAGCACAGAGCCCGATGCGGGGCTCGAACTCACAAACGGTGAGATCAGACCTGAGCCGAAGTCGGATGCTTAACCGACTGAGCAACCCAGGCGCCCCTAGAGTGACAGATATTTTTAAAACCTGATAGTAACAAGTGCTGGAGAATCCATGGCAAAGTGTGGTTCTGGAAAAGTGGTCACTGGGGCGGAGCCGGGAGGTGGCTGCCATGGTTTCCCGCCACGTCCACCAGCACTGAAAATGTGCCATCAGGTCTAAGGAGTTAGCCTTTTGGAATTCTTCCCAATGCTTCGTATAGGCACCTCCCCAACACGGACCAATATAAATGACTGTATAAGTGCAGCATTGTGTGTAAGAGCACAAAACAGAAAATAATAAAAATAAATCATTTAAAGGCTTACCAATTAATTCAGGGTAATGTTTTTATCTTTTTTTTTTTTAATTTTTTTAATTTTTGGGGCGCCTGTGTGGCGCAGTCGGTTAAGCGTCCGACTTCAGCCAGGTCACGATCTCGCGGTCCGTGAGTTCGAGCCCCGCGTCAGGCTCTGGGCCGATGGCTCGGAGCCTGGAGCCTGTTTCCGATTCTGTGTCTCCCTCTCTCTCTGCCCCTGCCCCGTTCATGCTCTGTCTCTCTCTGTCCCAAAAATAAAAAAAATAAAAAACGTTGAAAAAAAAATAAAAAAAAATAAATAAATTTTTTAAATTTTTTTTTTTAATTTTTTAAACATTTATTTATTTTTGAGACAGAGGGAGACAGAGCATGAACAGGGGAGGAGCAGAGAGAGAGGGAGACACAGAATCCGAAACAGGCTCCAGGCTCTGAGCTGTCAGCACAGAGCCCGACGCGGGGCTCGAACTCATGGACCCGTCAGATCGTGACCTGAGCCGAAGTCGGACGCTTAACCGACCAAACCACCCAGGCGCCCCTCAGGGTAATGTTTTTAAAGTATATTTGTATATTTGAAGAGAACAGAAGATTAAAAAAAGATCAGATAATTATGTGCTGATGATAATCATAATTATTATACATAATTAAACATTTTTTCTCAAGTTCCTGAGACTGTGGATAACATCTTCTGTATAATACCTTATTGAAATTTTTTTAAGTTTACTTATTTGAGAGAGAGAGAGTGAGTGCACGAAAGCTGGGAGGGACAGAGGGAGAAGGAGGGAGAGAATCTGAAGCAGGCTCCACGCTGTCAGCACAGAGCCCAATGTGGGGGTCGATCCCACGAACCGTGAGATCATGACCTGAGCTGAAATCAAGAGTTGAACACTTAAAGGACTGAGCCACTCAGGCGCCCTTATGATGCCTTATTTACATCACTGACTGCAATTCTGTTTAGGGGTATCGTATTACTCTCTTCTCAAGGGTGAGGACAGAGAACTACAGTGGTTCACTTCTGTTTCCAAGGCAACCCGGCTAGGAAATAGAGTTGGGATTTGAGCAAAATCAGAGTCAGTTCAGAACCTGCGCTTCGACAGTTTATACTTCGAGGGTTTCCAAAAAGGATTGAATTTATACAGTGTATAATAGATGCTGCGATCCCAAGCATGTCCATTTTAAAAAGCATGGTCTGCACGTAGAGAACCTCCCTGGAAGAAGTGAGAGCCATCGCGGGTGGCCGTGGGCGGCTGTCTTTGGGGAGAAGACTGCAGGAAGGACCCTGCTTGCATCTTCGTACCTTTCTGCACCATTCAAGTTTTTAGAATCCGTGTGTTTTCTTACATAAGTAAGAAACTTATGTTCTTAAGTAAGTAAGTCAGTGGCACTGCTGGATTATGGGGTTAGAGACAATTTTTTGCACCCCTTCTAAATGTTATTCAATATCGCCCTGATTTGAGAAGACGATGAAATGCTCTACAGAACTGTCCAGCTGTCACTTAGAACTCTCTGATGCCAAACCACCAGCCTTACAATCGGGCTGATTTTTCCCAAAATCACTTTGATAATTTCCTACACCGAGCTGGACGCTGATTAGGTACTCAAAGAGGTTGATGCACGCGTCCCTGTTCTCAGTGTGCCTCTGATTTAGGAGCCCGAGGCTGAGTCTCATTTAGGGGGGTTGCTGTGGGAGCCTGAAAGTCTGCGGACTGTGGGATGACAGGTGGGGGTCGGGGGCAGGAGCACTTCTTAGATCTTGGGTAAAGGGACAGACGGGACTCTAGGGAACAGTAGGGTTGGGGGTGGGAGAGAAAAAGGAAAGGGGAGACCAGCTGACTGGACATTCAGAGATTAAGCGTTGGCCCTAGAGTCCCTGCTGGTGGGGGAGAGGGTACACTGGGTGAATTATCAAGGAAGCCATCAGCACCGTAGGGGGTAGACCCCCGGGTCCAGGTACCACCTGGCAGTGGAAAGGAAAAATGCCTGGAATTTTTGCCCTGCATCACAAGGGGGAGGCAGCTCTCCTGCAGGGCTCTCTGGGAATGACCTGGGAATCTCTGTGTCCTCTAGACCTCCACCTGCTGAAGTTCACAGTTCTATCAAGGAATAGACAAACGTGGGACTGCAGAACGGCCAAGGCCCGCGGGCTTACATCGCGTTTGCATTTAAATTAAACCCGGACCAGCAGGAGGAATCGGCATGTGCTCAACACGACCCAACGGCTCTTCCACACTTTAGAAGGTAACCAGTTCATGTATCAAACTTAAAAAAAAAAAAGAATGCAGTTTTCATCTTAAAGAAACCTTCTCTGACATGTGAACTGCTCCTTGTCTTTTCTAATCACCCCTCAGAGACCATCAGCTCCTGGAGAATGCGCAGTAGGTGTCCCTGGAGCCCCAGCTGAGTGCCACACCCTGGCATGCACCATCCACGGCAATAATGCGACCTGTGTGACTTCCGAGGGTTTACTCAGCCTCTCTGTGCTGCGTTGTCGTCTAGAAGTGGGGATCGGGCTAGCTGCCTGCCAGGACTTCGTAGCTCACCAATTAATCTCTTTTAAACACATGACGCACAGAAAAGACGCAAAAAAAGATGTGCTGAGTTAATGAAGCAAAGAATGTAAAATACGCTTCACCTCTGATGCTGATTCTTTTCTGATGACTCAGGGGCTCTCTGGGGGGATTTTCACCGTACAGCACGAGACACCCCGCCCGATACCCAAATGCCCCTGCACCCCAACTCCACCATGGCCCCAAACACATCTGTGCTCTGGCCTGCTGTCTTACTTTTTATTCTTCTGGCTTCCGCATCTAAACCCTGTGTTCTCTGACAGCTGTTCGGGCTCAAAAACCACTCCTGCTCCCCCCGCTCGCCCAGTTCAAGACGCCGCTGTGGGTGCCCGAGGCTGAGAGCACCAGATCCTTGGGCAGCGGTGACCTCCTGCAGCTGGAGGGTCTTCTTAACTTTCATTAGCAAAGGAGTCAACCCCAGTTTCGTTAAATACAGAGAATATGAGGGCTGATAAGGCCGATGTTTTGATGTCCCTGATAATCCACAGACGCCGAAACGCACAGAAAAACCAACCCCTTTGTCTTGCTTCAGCATCAGTTTGCAAGCTTACCGAAGAGGTTAGATAAGCCATGGAAGATGAATGTTTTCTTGCGACAGCTGTTCTTTATTGACCCAAGGATATTCATTTGGAAACTCATCTGATTTCTACGGTACACCTGCCCACAGTAACCACCGGGACATCAGTTGGGTGGATTATGAACCAAGCTTTCAGAAAGAGGCCAGTGGGCTCCACACTGTGCCAAGGAGCTCTCCCGGGGCCCGTCTCTCCTGGGCAGCTCCGTAAATCCTTTTACGCTGGGAAGTTCATCTAATGCTCACACTGCACTTGCATGGACGGAAAGAGCATGTGCTCTGTTGGTACTCAGAAAATGCTGTTTCTCACTCAGCACTGTCTGTGAAGGAAACGCTGAAGTTCCAAAGTCAGATATGGTCTGAGGGTCGCTTTTTTAACTTTTTTAATTTGTTTTTGATAGAGACAGAGTGCAAGTGGAGGAGGGGCAGAGAGCGACAAGAGACAGAATCCGAAGCAGGCTCCAGGCTGTCGGCACAGAGCCCGACGCCGGGCTCGAACTCACGGACCGGGAGATCCTGACCTGAGCCGAAGTCAGATGCTTAACCAACTGAGCCACCCGGCCGCCCCCGTGTGAGTCCGTTGTATCCGCAACTGAAACGTGTTGGATCTCTGCAGACAAATAAATTAAACAGAATACGCGTCCATAATTACATGAAAACATAGCTGACATTACAGGAAGTTTTGCAGAGAGAAGAAAGGGAATCATTCAATAAACGATCTTGAGAAAACTGGTCAGCTCTTTGGAAAAAAATAAATCTAGATTTCTTCTTTCTCCTTTATTCACCAAAATACAGGTCAGGTGCAGCAAAGAATGATAAAAAGTAAAAAAGATGAAATAAAATATATATATTTGTAATTCTGGTATAGACACTTGTAAATGGGAAACAAAATCAGGAAGCCGCAGAGAAATGGATCGATAGATTTGGGTAAATTCAATGTTTGGGTGTGGTGAAAAAATACCATCAAGTCGAATGACAAGTTATCAGGAATTTTTTTTTTATGTTTCTCTATTTATTTTGAGAGAGAGAGAGAGAGCATGTGAGCAGGGGAGAGGGGCAGAGGGAGAGAGAAAGAGAGAGAGAGAGAGAGAGAGAGAGAGAGAGAGAGAGGATCCCAAACAGGCCCCACGCTCAGCAGGGAGCCTGACGTGGGCCCGATTCCAAGACCGTGAGATCACGACCTGAGCCGAAATCAAGAGCCGGATGCTCAACCAGCTGAGCCACCCAGGCGCCCCACTTAGTGGGAATTCTTGAATGCCTATGACAAAAACTATGATCCTTAAAAACAATCCATAAACACCAACAATGAAGAAGTAATACAACTTAAAAAAAAGGAATGGAAAAGAAACAAAATAAGACAAAAAAGAAGAAAAGGAGACTCACAGGTAGGGAGAGAGTTATTAAAAAAAAAAGGGGGGTTTGATCCTACTTCCTTCCAATTTTAGCAAGAAGATGAAAATCACAACGAGGTGCACTTTCTTATCTGTCCTACCTGCAGGTGGAAAGTCAGCGTATACCCTGTCATAGTCAAGATGTGAGGAAGATTAGTAAATTGGTAAAGCACTTTTGGAAAGAATTCACAGTTTCTCAAAAATGTACACGTGTGTACTTTCAACCTAATAAATCTGCAGCTAGGAAGTTACCCTATGAAAATTCTAACACACGTATCGCAAAGTTACCCTATGAAAACTCTAACACACGTATCGCAAGATGCGTAAAAGGATGTAGATCATAGTAAAAATAAATACGACAGCCCCCGAAATGAGAGATACTTAAAATGCCCCCCGATGACAGGTTATATAAATGAGCGTGTATGTATTGGAGAACAATGTCAACATTTGAAAGAACTAGATAGTTACCGATAGAGAATTATACCCAAATTTACTTAGTGAGAAAACTAAAGTGCAGAACTGTAGTGATATTACTATATACTTGCTTTAAATAAGAATAAAAAACTTGTATATCAATGCACATATTTATAAAAGCTGTCCACAAAATGGAATATTACTTGGCTATAAAAAAGAATGAAATCTCGCCATTTGCAACATGGATGGATTCAGAAGTAAATTATGCTGAATGAAAGGAGTAAGACGTAGAAAAACAAACACCATACGACTTCACTCACGTGGAATCTAAAAAACAAAACGAGCAATTGAAAAGGCAGAAACAGACCCAGAAATACACACATCACGCGGATGGCTGCCCGAGGGGCAGGGACTGGGGGATGGGCAGAGTGGGTGAAGGGGAGAGGGAGGCACAGGCTTCCAGTTATGGAAGGAATAAGTCACAGAGATGGAAGGCACAGCATAGGGAACACGGCCAATGGTCATGTAATGGCGGCGTCTGGTGACAGGTGTCACTTGTGGTGAACATGCCGTAAGGTCAAATCACTACGCAGTACAGCTGACACTAATATAACATTCTGTGTCGACATACTTCGGTAAATAATTCAGTTCGATGAAAATCAAACTTGAAATAGAAGCTGCCCGGAAAAGTTGCATGAATCAAAAAATCAAACGGAAGGGCACCCGGGTGGCTCAGTCGGTTAAGCGTCCGACTCTTGGTGTCGGCTCAGGTCACGATCTCACGGTTCGTGAGTTCGAGCCCCCACCTGGCTCTGGACTGGCAGCAGGGAGCCTGCTTGGGATTCTCCGTCTCCCTCTCTCTCTGCCCCTCCCCTGCCTGCACTGTCTCTGTCTCTCTCAACATAAAATAAAGAAACTTAAGAAATTAAAAACAAATCAAACGGAAATTAGGAAGAGAGGTATAAATGTCCGAGCGCTGAGGCTGTTTCCCCTGCCGCGTAACGGATCCCCACCGAACTGGTTCCACACTTGCCTCGGGTGAACCCAGGACCCTTTGCAAGAGGGCTCGCCATCAACCAACAGGCAGACGTGTGATTTGGCTCATGAGGAGAAACAGGCATTTCATTTCCCAACTGATTTAATTTTATCCTCCTCTGTGTTTTTGTTTTTGTTTTCCCAAAAGCATCATTTGCTCGAGGAATATTCTGCTCATTCTAGTCTTCTCGGTGATGTTTCAGAAACACACAACAATTGCAACTTTTCTAGAACTTTCAGAGAAGTTGCATTCTGCTTCGTATTCCCTTAGGAAACTCAGGATCTAACCAGAACCTGCCCCAACCCAGTCCGCCCCTGGCCATATGCCCGAGCCCACAGGAAGTCTCGCTGCGTGATTATCTGTGATGCTGTGAAAATCAAAATTCTCCCAGAATCTTCTAAAAGGCCAAACAAACCAAGAGCCTCTTTCTCCAGGAGATCTTCCATCTGCTTCTTTTTACCCCATCGCCGCTACACCTGGCTCGGGCCCTGGGCCTCCTCAACCCACCTGCCTGCAAGGACAATGGGGTTGACGCGCTGGTCGTAGGAATCACCCATCATCCCAAACCCACGTAAGTCCAGGCTTCAACATGCTGTTTGCTTGGTTGTACAACTGGTCCCTGGTGGCCTTCGTATTGCTCACCTGTCGTTTCAAAAGCCTAACATTTCGACCCCCGGCAGTTCGCTAAGGTTAAAGCTAGATGCCCACGTCTTGTCAGTTTTGCTGTGATTCAGTCATCATAATCCACCAAGAGGCCTGAGCCTAAACCCCAGCTCCCACCACAGTGCCATCAGATCACATCCGTGTCCCCTGAGCACTCGCTGTCAGCGCATGGGAAGAAGGGAGAGGCTGTGGAAGTCGTCAGCTGCAGGCTGACTGGGGTGGACTGGGCACTGACTGGACAATGACTGGAGGCTGATGAAGGCTGACTAGAGGTTGACTGGAGGCCGAGTGGAGGCTGACTGGAGGTTGACTAGAAGCTGAGTGGAGGGTAAATGAAGGCTGACTAGAGGTTGACTGGAGGCTGAGTGGAGGCTGAGTGGAAGCTGAGTGGAGGCTGACTGGAGGCTGACAGATGCTGACTGAAGGTTGACATGAGACTGATGGTGGCTAAGTGAAGGCAGTCTAACGGCTGGTGGAGGCTAAGTGGAGGCTTACCGGATGTTGACCGGAAGCGGACTGAAGGTTGGAGACTGATGGAGGCTGACTGGAGAACGACTGAATTAGGCACAGAAGGGTGGTCTTCTAAGCAAGAGACTTTTTCCAGGCCTTCCCCCATTTGCATGATGCAAACAAATTTATCCTTGGTCGAATTCGCTTTGGATTTGGGGACCCGGATAAATTGGGGCAGTGTGAAAACCAGAGGAGCAGAACAAGTGCAGCTTGGGTAACGTGCCAACCATCTACACTCCCCACACACCAACATGGAAAGGGCACGCTCCACCGCACGCTTGTGCCATTAGCCAATCAGGCTTTGGGTGGATTTTACAGCAGGAGGAAGCAGGGCTGTGATTTTAGAGGGCGATTTAAGAATGCACTGCGATTATCCTGGCTGTTCCAAATGATCAAGGACAATGAATATATTTAAGGCCCTTCCCGAGTCTTGTTCCCTGTCCACTACTAGCATCAGAAGCTGTCTTTGTTTTGAAACTTCCTCACTGAAGCTTTAAGGGGTCAACACTGTGAACGCCCTTGTCCTTAAAATCTGAAGAAGGCTCATATTTTTTGTCTTTTATACTGATTTTAACTCACTCAAACATTAAGTTACCAATATTTCCTGCCCTGCTACATAACAGAATCTTAGTAGCGACATAACGTATGGTTAGAGCCCCAGATGGAAATGATATTTGTTCTCCCAGGAGACGCCTGCTTGACGACTGAACCAGGAGTGTTGGTGGTAAAAGCTTCTCGCCCACTCATGGTGTCTTCAGTGGGGCGGGACCCGGGAGCACAGAATCCTGCCCCTCACCTGCTCCCCTCCGGGGAGGGAATAACTTGTCTGTGAGTCTGGGCTCAGCAGCGGGCGTGCACGGTACAGCCCTCCCACTCAGGACGCCGAACGCCCCTGGAAGCTCCTGTCCTCGTGGGTCTTGGTCACAGCATGCGCTTAGCTGCCAGGTGGGTGGCCGCCCCCGGCGGGGGACTCTCAGGGGTCCAGCATCTGTTGCAACGCAGTGCCTGGGTCCAAGTCGGGGTCCACTTCTAGGACAACCACTCACCTGCACAGATCTTCCCCCGTCTCCAGAACTGATGTTATCAGTGGTTTTAAAAAGGATACATAGGTCTATTCTTTTGAGGTATTCTTGTTGTTCGTATCTTACAATGCATTCGGAATACAGAACATAGGGAAAAGGGAAAAGTGAAAAGTGACAGGAAGAGGTAAGGAAACAGAGAGGCATGTATTGGGTCACTTCAAAACCCAATATACTGTATTAGCTCACAGGTGGCTTATTAATTAGCAGAGCATTTACTAGGTATACTATTATGCACGTAAACACCTATGAAATAATAATTACTTTGCCTTGGTTTCCACCTATGTGGTAAGTAATGTGCTGTATGTATGTATGTATGTATGTATGTATTTATTTACAGTGCAAGGGCGAGGGAGCAGCAGAGGGACAGAGAGAGAATTCCAAGCAGGATCCACGCTCAGCATGGAGCCTGACGTGGGGCTCAATCCTATGACCCTAGGATCATGATCTGAGCCAAAATCAAGAGTCAGGTGCTCAAGGGACCGAACCATCCAGATGCCCCTGTTTTGCTCTATTTATTATTCCTATTCCAGTAGCTGATGTATAAAATGAGAATTAATATTCCCATTTAAAGGAAAGGGACACTAAAATTTAAAAAAAAAAAGTTGTTCAACATTGTAGACCTAGTAAATGGACGAGCTAAGATTAAAATCCAGGTTAAATGACTCTAATATCTATGTCCTCACCAGCACATCAGGGCTTCCTCTCTACCACCACCATTAGGTCTATTCTTCGGGGGGGGGGGGTGTGTACGTAGTATGGCCACTGGAGAGTAATACCAGTGATGGTGGTAGTTGAGAGTGAACTTGGATTAGTTGTAAATGTATACTACAAACTCTAGAACCACAACTAAAACATGCAAAAAAAACCAACCCAGAAATACAAGTTCGATGCTAAAAAGGATAGAAAACAGAATCCTATAGCATGCTCATTTAAAACCACAAGAGGCAGAAAAAGAGTGGAAGACAAAAATAGGAACAAAGAACAAAGGCAACAAGTAGAAAACTGTAACAAATAGAGTAGGTATTAATCCAACTACATCAATAATCACTTTGAGTGTCAATGCTCTAAACAAACTAATTAAATGGCAGAGATTGTCAGCATGCATCAAAACACAAGACTCAACTGTAGATTGTCTACAAGAAATCCACTTTACATCTAACACACATATAGATGAAAACTAAATAGATGGAAAAATATACCATGCTAATAGTCATCAAAAGGAAGCAGGAATAGCTATGTTACTTTCCGACAGAACAGACTTCAAAGTGAATTTATCAGGGATAGGACCATACATGATGATAAAGGGGTCAGCTCTCTGAGAAGACCTAACAATTCTTAACATGTATGCACCTGATAACAGAGCACCAAACTACATAGGACAAAAACTGATAGAACTGCAGAGAGAAACAGATGAACGCACTCTCATGGTTGGAGATTTCAGCACCCTCTCCCAGAAATGGAGAGACCCAGCAGGCAGAAAACCAGTAAGGACATAGTGAACTCTGCAACACCATCCATCAACTGGATGTAAGACCTCCTTAGACGACTTCATCCAACAACAGCAGAAAATACACTGTTTCCAAGCGCACACGGAATACTCGCCAAGACCGACCACATTCTGAGCCATAACACATATTTTAAAATATTTAGAAGGTTAAAAATCATACAATGTCCACTCTCAGACCACAAGAGAATTAACATAGAAATCAATAACAAGAAGATAAGTGGAAAATCTCAAACTATGTGACGATGAAACAACACACTTGTAAATAACACACAGATCAAAGAGGAAATTCAAGGCAACTTTCTGAACTAAATTAAAATGAAAACACAATGTATCCAAATTTATAAGATGCAAGGAAAGCAGTGCTGAGACGGAAATCTCTAGTCTTGAAAGCATGTATTAGAAAAGACGAAAGATCTAAAATCAATGACCTAAATTTTCACCTTAGGAAACGAGAAAAATAAAACCAAATAAAACCCAAAGTAAGAAGAAGAAAATAAATAGTAAGAATTAGAGCAGAAATCAATGAAATTGAAAACTGGAAATCAACAGAGATTATCAAAGAATCCAAACCCTGGTTCTGTAAACAATGGTGAGATGCACTCATGCGGCACTTAGAGAAATTCCACATCCTGAATGCTTTCCTTCTTCTAAATAAAGATTGAGCAACCCAAGCATTCGCTCAAAGTGTTTTAAAACACAATTAATGGCCATGTGGAAACCAGAAAGGCTAATTAAAAATAAGTAAGTAAATTCAGAGTATATGAATTAGTAAATAGACAGAACATCGTGACGATCAAACCAAAGAAGTCTAGTAAATCGAAGATCTGGTTTTTAGAACCAAATGAGCACACCTCAGGAAAATGCAACGAAGATGCAAAAGGTAAGGCATATAGATAATAAAATGGAATGTGGCACGTATTTATAATGGGGGATCAAACTTCTTTTGGAGATGAAATGTTATTGTAGCATGTCTTCCCAGATTAGTGAATTTGTTGTTACTGCTTTTGTGTGTGCTTTTCAATTTTATGAGACCTTTCAGACCAATCTATTATAAGGGTATACGTCTCTGTTAGAGGAGAAGTCTGTACATGCACCGTCCACAATGGTGGCCCCTAAATTTTAATTAACGTAGAGTAAAATTAAACTTCCAGTTCTCCAATGGCTCAAGAGCCATACGTGGATATTCCAACTTAAATTTAAATAAAGTGAAGTCGTAGTTATAAATTTAATGTCGCAATGACTCAGTAGCCACGTGTGCCTAATGGCTACCATACTGGACAGCACAGGTATTTCTATCATGGTATAAAGTTTCACTGGAAAGTACTACTCTAAGGCAAATGGTGAAAAACAAATCTTTGGGAGCTTACTTTTTAAGACTGATTTGCTAGATATATGAGAGGTTGCTACAGCATTTCTCTACCATAGTATATATCATACAGTTAGAAACAATCTTACAAATCACATCCATTAGCATCTTTATAAAAATGGCCCGGCCCAAATGTTCAAAACGTTATTATCTTAGATTGATTGCTCAGTAAGATTACTTTTGGCTGACAACAATAATATTTGAACAAGAACAGCTCAAACTTAAATCCTCAGATCCTGTTTCTGTACATTCCCAAGACACCAAGAAATATTTAAGCAAAGTTATTGAGTCAAGGCATGGGACATACTGCTTCTACTTAATGTAACCAAAATACCATGGGTTGCACATTAGAATAGATTCCTACAGAGCTGTATAACATTTAGACATGACTTCAATTCCACAGTGGAAGAAGTTCCCAGTCCTTCTCATCCAAGGACTCGGCGGTGTGTTCCTTCACTCATTCACTCATCTTATGAATTCGGTGAATATTTGGCAACTGCCTATGGTGAGTCAGGTGCTCTTCTAGGCAAATCCAGATGCAACTATGAACAAAACAGACAAATACGGCTGCCTTCCTGGAACTTATATTCCAGTGTGAGGTGGCAGGGGGGTGAGGGAAGAGAATAACGATAGACGTAAAAACAAATGGTAAGAGGTTAAAAGAAAACGCGTCAGTTCTTCCCAACTTGATCTATCGATTCGACCCAATTGCAATCAGAATCCTCGCATGTTGTTTTGTTAATATCAACGAACCGAGTCTAAAGTTTCTACGGCATGGCAAATGACTCAGGCTACCCTCGAAAATATTGAGGGAGAAGAACAAAGTCGTAAGTCTGACACTGACCCAACTTCACAACTTCCTGTAAAGCTACAGTAATCGAGACAGCGCGATTCTAGAGAAAGCAGAGATGGACAGATCAGTGGAACAGCACAGAGAGCCCAGATACAGACCCACGTAAGTACGGTTAACTCATCTCTGACAAAGAAGCAAAGGCAACACGATGGAGAAAAGATAGTTCTTTCAACAAACGCTAATTGGATAACCGGACATCCACAGGCAAAGAAATGAATCCAGACACAGACTATAAACCTCTCACGAAAAGTCACTCAAAATGGGTTGAAGACCTTGTAAAACGCAAAACTGTAAAACTGCTGGAAGATGAGCTAGGGGAACATCGAGATGGCCCCGGGCATGCAGTGACTTTTTTAGATGCAACACCAAAGACAGGATCCGTGGAAGACATAGATGAGCGGAGCTTCTTTAAATTTTAAAAATTCCGCTTTGTCAACAGAACAAAAAGACACGGGGACCTGCCTGGCTCAGTCGGTTGAGCGTCCGACCTCGGCTCAAGTCACGATCTCGCGGTTTGTGAGTTCGAGCCCCGCGTCGGGCTCTGTGCTGGCAGCTCGGAGCCTGGAGCCTGCTTCGGATTCTGTGTCTCCCTCTCTCTCTGCCCCTCCCCCGTTCACACTCTGTCTTTCTCACTCTCTCAATAACAAATAAACATGAAAAGAGAGAACAAAAAGGCATGCCACGGGCTGGGAGAAAATAAACGCTAAAGTCCTATCAGACAAAGGACTCAACCGTAAGAAAACAAGCAACACGCTAAAAAAGTAAGCCAAAGACCTTAACTAAGATCTCACTGAATAAGACATGTGGATGGCAAATAAGCGTATGAAAAGACGCTCCACTTCGTACGTCATAAGGGAAATTGCAAAGGAAAACAACAGTGACGGAAGACCGCACACCTGTTAGAGCGACCGCCATCCGGAACCCTGACACCGCCACGCGCAGATGAGGGTGTGGATCCGTGGAGACTCTCCTTATCGCTGGTGGGAATGTGACATGGGGCGGCCGCTTTGGGAGACGGTGTAGCAGTTTCTTGCAAAACCAAACACATCCTTGCTATAAGATCTGCAATCATTCTCTTCGGTGTTTACCCCAAAGAGTTGAAAACTTTATGTTCACGCAAAAGACCTGCCCACAGATATTCATAACGGCTTTATTAATAAGCAGCCAAGATGTCCGTCAGTAGGAGGATGGGTAAGTAAGCTGCGGTCCATTCACACACGAAATACTAGTGAGCACTAACAAGAAATGAGCTCTCAAGCCATGAAAAAGCATAGAGGGACCTTAAAAGCGTATCGCTAAATGAAAGGGGCCAATCTGAAAAGGCTGCATCCCATAGGATTCCAATTCCATGACATTCTGGAAAAGGCAAAACTACAGTCGACCCAGCAATAGCTCTCCTAGGAATTTATCCCAAGGATACAGGAGTGCTGATTCTTAGGGGCACATGCACCCCAATGTTTATAGCAGCACTTTCAACAATAGCCAAATTATGGGAAGAGCCCAAATGTCCATCCACTGATGAATGGATACAGAGGATGTGGTTTATATATACAACGGAATAGTAGTTGGTGATGAAAAAGAATGAAATCTGGCCATTTGCAACAAGGTGGATGGAACTGGAGGGTATTATGCTGAGTGAAATAAGTCAGGCAGAGAAAGACAGATACCATATGTTTTCACTCATATATGGAATTTGAGAAAGTTAACAGAAAACCATGGGGGAGAGGAAGGGGAAAAATAGTTACAAACAGAGAAGGAGGCAAACCATAGGAGACTCTTAAATGCAGAGAACAAACTGAGGGTGGATGGGGGTGGGGAGGGGGGAAAATGGGGGATGGGCATCGAGGAGGGCGCTTGTTGGGATGAGCACTGGGTGTTGTATGGAAGCAATGACTCACGGGAATCTACTCCTGAAGCCAAGAGCACCCTGGATACACTGTGTGTTAGCTAATGTGACAACGAATGGTCAGAAAAATAAATAAGATAAATAAAAAAGAAAAGAACAGATCAGAGGTTGCCAGGGGTTAGTGTGAAGGGAGGTATAAAAAGGCAGAGCGCAGGGCTTTTAGGGCAGTGAAATGACTCCGGGTGACCTTCTAATGGTGGATTTCACGTCACCAACACTTGTCACACCTACAGAACCTACGTCAAGAGTGACTCCAAAGGGAATCGACTTTGTGTGATAATAGCATGTCAATGCAAACTCATCCATTTTGCTGTGAGCCTAAGCCTGCTCTGAAAAATGTCTATTAAAAAAAAAAAGAAAAGAAGAAGAAGAAACTCAGAATGACGAGGACACGCGGAGCATGACAAGGGAGGTTTCAATTTCAAATACGGCAGTCAGGGTGGCCTCGCTGCGAAGGTGGCATTTCTGGTGAAATGAGACGAGGATGTCCCCTGAGGCCCCCTGAGGTCCCCTGAGGGAAGGCTGTGGGCCACACAGAAGCCACAGCCACTGCAATGGCCCGATGGCCCGACAGGGCAGTCACTGATGTGTGTGATTTTGCAAACTAGTCACGTGACAGATTCACCAGCTAAGGCTGCTGCTGCTGCTGGTGCCGATCGCAACAGGAATACCAACCACTCGGCAGGACCTGTTCCAACTGGACAGACCTGCCTGCAAATTCCCCTCCAGAGAGGGCACACTGGAGGCTTCTGGAGCCGTCCCCGGACCCCCTCCACCGCCATGACTGAGAGCTACACTCGCCATCTGCCAGTTCCACTCTTACTCCCCTCCGGGTTTCTTCTCTACCTTTTATTTGGGGGGTGGGGGGTGACGGGAAGCACGAAGCCGGTCCCTACCTACTCACAGCCTTGCGGTGACATCCTTTACTTGCAGACACGATCGGTCCTCTCCACGGTCAGGCTCCGGGGAGCATCACCCCCAGGCTGCGCTCCCGCCCCCTTTCTGGACGCTCAGGACACCCCCGCCGCCGAGCCGGCCTCTGCTCCTGTTCCAGGAGCACGGTGTTCCCTGCGGCCTCACCCACTCCACCAGCCCTCTCCTGGCCGGGGGTTGGCTCACCTTCAAGGCTGCGGCGACAGGGTGGGGTGTGGCGACTTGCCTGCCATCACATGGCTCTCCATGGTGGGATGGACATGAGCCCCAACCTGGTGGCACCCGCAGCAACAAGGCAATGACTGGTGGTGGCTGCGGAGGCCAAAGATCAGGTTCAAGTCCTGAGTCGGCCTCTCCTCGGAGTGTGGGGGTGACTACGTGTGGGTCCTGAAACCGAGTTCCTATCTTTGCAAACGAAGGATGGATGAATCTACAGCTATCTCCCAGGACGACAGTAGGGATTGTACATACACTTCAAGGTGGCAAAAAGACAGAGGGAGGGGGAGAGAGATTTTATCGACGTCAAAGCCGCAGGACAGATTTCTAAGGAATGGGGGGGCAGCACGTGGGAAGCCTCAGCAGAGAGGAGGTGGCCTGTAAGCCTCTGAGCTTGCTGAGAGAGGAAGACCAAGGTCAAGGGCAGCACGGGGAAGTCACGGCAGAGCACCCACTGCCTGGGTCCTCCGGACTGAGAAATCCACAGGCACGGGGTGCGGTGGGCACACGTGCTTCTCATTTGAGGTCACGGGTCCCCAGGGTGCTGCCGCCTGGAACTACAAGCCTTTTCCGCACACGCTCGGTCCCTCCCAGGGTGCGACCCCAAGGTGCCCTTCTCTCAGGGCTGCCGGCTTGGGGTGAATCCTGCCGTGAGCCCAGCAAGCTGCCACCGGGCCCCCCCATCCGCTCTTTGCCCTACTGGATGCTGCGACGAGGTGTTTCTCTTCGCTGCTGGTTTTTGCTGCGGGTATAGTGCCTCCCGACGTGCACTGTCAGCCCCGGGTTCCAGGACGGTCACACTCTATTTCCGTTAATCACATTAAAATTACTTTTATTAAGGGGCACCTGGGTGGCTCAGTCGGTTGAGCGTCCGACTTCGGCTCAGGTCATGATCTCGCGGTTTGCGGGTTCGAGCCCCGCGTCGGGCTCCGTGCTGACGGCTCGGAGCCTGGAGCCTGCTTCGGATTCTGGGCCTCCCTCTCTCTCTGCTCGCCCCCCCCCCCCCGACTCACACTCTATCTCTCTCTCTCCTTCAAAAATAAATAAACACTAAAAAAATATTTTAAATTTGTTTTATTAATTTAGTGATCTCCAACCACGGCCCCGCCTCGGCTCCAGGGACTGGATGCCATTGTCAAGACCCCTCAGACCAGACTTGTAAGGCAGAGATTTGGGGGGAGGGTAAAGAAACAGAGCTTGAACACCCCAAATGTCTCTCGGTGTAAGGCTCATGACGTCAGGCAAGGGGGCTGGTGAACGTGGTGGGTCCAAGTACCTTATGTGGAGCTCAAGCAGCTAGAGAGAAAGCCCCGTTTCTAAGAAGCTTGCAGACAAAGCAGAGCTGTGATGTAGGAAAGGATCAGGCTGTGGGCTGGGGAGGGCACGGGATGGGCTGCAGTGACAGGAGGGTCACTGTGGGGCCGTGGACGTGTGCACCCCCGTACACACGCCCAACACTCACCAGCCCCTGAGCTTACCGTGCTACGGTTCCATTGGGTAAAATGGACCTCAGTAGAGCTTTCAGAAAACAGGCCACCGAGCTCCATGAGCCTGTCTTGTGTGAGGGCCGGGCTGGGCTGCCGGGCTGGGGGGTGCAGGAGGCCGGGCCACAGTGGGGGCCAGCCCTGAGGAGCAACAGTTTCACAAGGCCCTCGGCAGGGCTTATCTGCACATCCAGTCTGCTCCTCAAAGCCTTCTGTCCCTGAGAACCCCCTGAGCGGCTCACTGAAACCCGTGCCCCCTCCCCAGGCTCTGAGCCACAGGACTGGGGGACAGGGGCTTTGTGACAACGTGCGTGTTCAGTAAGATCCATGCACACCATTTGTGACATGAGGGCCGGCGGCCCTGCACCCCGTGCGTATCTGTCATCTCTGACTTGCAGGCCTGCCCTCAGGACGCCTGTGAGATAACACGGTGCCGGGACGTCGCCCGTAAAATGAACCACCTGCTAGGACACCATCGGATCCTGTGTTGAATTTGGTATAACTAAGTTTCCTTATTCTCAAGCAAGTTCTATTGGACACCATTGTCTTCTGGTGACACACTGATAAATAGCAAAAGTAATACCACGTACAACAACCTCCAGACCGAAAACACAGCATAATGTAACGTAGGGCCTGGGACAGTCATCTGTGCCAACGTTGTATGTCTGATGTGACCTCTTTAAGACAGAACATTCCAGGCTGTTTCTTTAAACATCCATTACAACAGGTACCAAATTCGACCGTGCACGGACTCCAGCCTCAGTTATCCCGTGACTGGGTGCCCTCTGATACACGTCAGAGCCGTGAGGGGACCACAGAGTCATGAGCGACCCTATTTCCAGAGTATCAGCTCCAACTGTAGAATCGTTAGAAAATGCGGCCGTGCCTGTTGAGACGGTCTTCCGTAGATGCCCTCTTTATGGGCTGTTATCAGGAACTTACTAGGAGGCAATTTTTTTTTTCTTTTAAGAAAGAAAGCAGTGGTAACATCATGGCAGAATCAGTCATGACAATCGAGGACATTGCCCTACGGGTCTTCAAACCGCATCGACCCGCGATCACACGGTCACAAGGGGCTCACTACTAGACAGCTCGGGCAGGTCCGTCACTTCCAGAGGAACAACAACAAAACACCCAAAATGCACAAAAAGCCACCAATCATGTGAAGAAACCAGGCCCAAGTGGGTTCCGTAGTGTGATCACAGAGGGCTTCTCGAAACCTCACATGGCGGTCCCCTGTCACCTTTGCCAGCCAGGGAGCAGAGGACTCACTCTCCAGAATGGCTCAGAGACAGCAAGTCCACGAAAGCTGGGCAACGACTCTCCCCTCCCCTGCCGTGGCCACGGAAACAGCCCGAACAATCAGACTAAGTGTGTAGCCTTACGAGTGGCCAACGGCTGTGCTGAATCACGCCCGTACGTTTTGCTGAACTGAGTGGCTGTTACTTCTAACTCAGCCTGTCTATCATTTTGAACAACTGCCATTCTCTCGACCACCAATATCCCAAAAGACAGGGGAGGCTAACCTACGTTATTTCTCCCATAACTGCCTGTGCTCACGAGTACTTGTGGACTCTGATTCCAATTTTGCGGAAGTCGGTACCTTCCGTAAAAACTCAGCAGAGTGGGGATTCGAGCGTCCGACCCTTGACTTCGGCTGAGGTCGCGATCCCACGCTTTGTGGGATCGAGCCCCTCCCTGGGCTCTGCTCTTTCCCTCCCTCCCTCTCTGCCCCTCCACCTGCTGGCTCACTCTCTCGCTCTCTCCGTCCCTCAAAATAAATAAATAAACTTAAAAAAAAAAAGACTCAGCAGAGTGGAGTCAGGGTTCAGTGTGGCCTTCACAGACTTGGAAGATGTTTGTGTGCTTTTAACAACAGGTTTATGCCCGAAGAGTTTCTCAGATAGATGACTTACAACTTACTACAAAGGGCAAGGAAACTGAACCTTAGATCATAGAGAATGGGGACCAACCGACTACCTCAAACATTACATAATCTGGTGATCTCCGTGATATGTGCCGACTCGTTTACCCCTGGCATTTTCACCATAACTCATACGCGTAAAACGATGACTGCTGAGGACTGAGATGTGTCTCCCCCACCCCCCACTCTCGGCGCATCGGCTCTTATGCCGACCACCGACCCCCTGCATGCCGAGCCTCTCGGGCCTGGTCTCTACGTGAACATTCAAACTCCACATGCCAAGCTCTGCGTAAAGGTTAGATACTCCTTACATGTGATTAAAATACAGGTAAGAGCTTGAACACAGTGGATGATCAGCAAACAAGAACTCCATGCCCTGGCTCGGATCACAGACCTGATAATTACGGGGCAACTCCTAGGCCCGCGGAGTTATCGGAGTTCAGGTTGCCACCTCCTTCCCCGCCCCCCCCCCCAATCCAGCAAATTGAAAAGTTTCTAAGAGGAGAGGGTTTTTTGAAATCACTATACGTGAGCATGTACGTGTGCGTGTTTCTGACAAGTTATGTTTTCTTCACAAAGGAAATCTTACAAGGTTTTTTAAAAATGTTTCTTCGGTTTATTTTGAGAGAGAGAGAGAGAGAGAGTGCGTGTAAGCAGGGGAGGCACAGAGAGAGGGGACAGAGAGAATCCCGAGCACTCTGAGCTGTCAGTGCAGATCCCAATGTGGGGCTTGAACTCATGAACCCTGAGATCATGAGCTGAGCCGAAGATAAAGAGTCAGACTCTTAACTGACTGAGCCACTCAGGTGCCCCCAAAGAAATTTTAAAAAGAGAATGTCCCAGGACCGATTCTCTCGGTTATTTCCAGGCGAGATATTCATTTCTCTTGGTCAAGCAGCAGGAGCTCTTATCACAGTGCTCCTGAAGTTGTCACTTCTCCACGCGCATCTTTGGGTCAAGCACGTTGTTAAAAGGAAATGATGCTGTCAGAAACCCTGCCGTCATGGCCACAAGAAACGCTTGGGACTCAACAGCTGTGAACTGGGCTGAATTAAGGGGGCCAGGCACTATGTATGACACGAAATTTCTGTAGCCTTCCTTGATTAATCTTGGATTGAAAAAATGCTTCAGACATATATATGTTCCATGCCTCTCTGTCTGTCTCTCTTTCTGGTCTTTTACTGCGGAATCATATGATCCCGTGAGCTGATAACGACTGGAGCTGCAACAGACACATAAGCCCTACAGAATTCTCTGGAAGAATCACAGCTCTCTGAGTGAGGTTGTGCCGAACTGCAGGCTGTCCCCACGCAGGCACCAAGCGATTAAAAGTCGGGTTTTGCACGTCTAAGTTCTCGTACTGCCAAGATCCCGTGCTGCCCAACCAGTTAGACGGCAAGGATATAGACATGCCTGGGCAGAGGCAGGGTGCTGGGTGGAAAGCCCGTCTGGGATCTAGTGGGCATGGCTCAGAATCCAGGCTCGGACCCTTGTTAGACAGCAGCTTTGGGCAGGAAACATAATCTGTCTGATCCACAAAACAGGAATAAAAACTCTTTTCAAAATGTTCATATAATGAAATGCGGGCGTAATGCACGTGGTGAATCCGTGTGCAAAAATGCCTGGCATACAGTAGGTGCTCAGCATATGTTCCCCGTTTATAATGGCTCCGTTTTCGTGTATTTACTTAAAACCATGAAACCGCATCCCGGACACATACTTTAACATACGTGTTCCGACGGTAAAGCGGATTTCGCCATACGTTGGCCTCATAACAACCAAACGTGGACTGTAGGCTACGAGCAGGCCTTTTCGGGATGACGACACATCGGTCCCAGGGCACACACAAATCAGAACTGCAGGTTCAGATTTTCCCCCAAGCTCTGGTTTAGGAGTTGGAGAGGAGCGATGGGTAGGGTGGGAGAAAAAAAAAAGTGGGAGACACCACTTTCCTATAAAACCATCACAGCCCCCCCCCCCCCCCCGTCCAGTTACCAGGAACAGAGGACCCACCACGCGCAAAGAGCCACCATAACTAAAGCAGGTCAAACCCAAGGAGGTGTTTGCTTTTCCCACGAGAGGAAAAATACTACGAGAGTCTACCCTCTGGCAAGAGCTGAACATTTGGGTTGTCCGGAGATTATTAACATGAAAACATAGTGGAAGGCACACGTGGATGAAAGGTGGATTATGGCACCATGGGGGTTTGGTAATTTGGCACATCACAGAAGGAATTCTGCAACCAACATCCAACTGAATATGAAGGCAACGGCACAGAATGCCCCTACGTCTCTGTGTTTTCCCAAATACAAGAGTAAACTGTTGGTCATGCCTGTGGACTCTACAAGTTGACCCCCACGTGCCCTGGGTCTCCAACCGCCGTGTCACGGCCCCTCCGCTCCCACAGCAGAACCCCCAGGCCACACCTTCGACAAAGGGCGGACAAAAGGGCTGCAGCCAGAGAAAGGAAAGTTGGTCGGGGTTGACTTTGAAACCAAGATCAAACGAAAACGACCTCTTGGAAGTCTCTAAACCGAATCCATTTCAGAGTGCAGGGGCAGACAGCGAAATCTGAACTGTGAATAATTGCCAGATCAGAGGATTAATTTGCAAGGGATACAACAGAACATGATACCATCTCAAACGTAACTAATACGCTTGGCCCTCCTCGTTTGATATGGACATTGCATTGAACAGATACTCCTTATATCATTGCACACATGACGCATTTTTTTTTACCAGAATACATATATAACAATGTATGTGATTCACTGGTTTATATGTAACTGAAGACTGCCACCCCCCCCCCAATATTTTTTATTTAAAAACAATTTTTTAACATTTCTTTATTTTTGAGAGACAGACAGAGACAGAGCATGAGTAGGGGAGGGGCAGAGAGAGGGGGACACAGAATCTAAAGCAGACTCCAGGCTCCGAGCTATCAGCAGAGCCCGACGCGGGGCTCGAACTCACGGACCACGAGATTGTGACCTGAGCCGAAGTTGGACGCTCAACCGACTGAGCCACACAGGCGCCCCTGCCACCCCCAAAATTTAATTTTAGGTTATGGGCCTTGAGACATTTTTACATTTAAATTGCAATCTGCAAGACTGTCAAATCATTCTTCCTAACACACTTCACAGTGTGAGACATAAGTGCCCAAATCAGTCCACACCCTGTGCGCCGGTTGTACATCTAGAGGCACAGACGTCCCTGGGACGTTGCACCTTTCCAGCGAGGCAGAAAGCTGGGTTTGCCAGTTTTTAGCCCCGGCTGCACATCTGGAGACTCCATCCCGAGGTGAAGCTGGGGGTTTGTTTCCATTTTTAAAGTGAAATAAATGTAAGGTCTCTCATTAGCCCAGGTAAATGTAAACTTTGGCCCGACCCAGCCTGTATTTACAACTCAAATTCAGGGGCACCTGAGTGGCTCAGCTGGGAAACGTCCGACTCTTGATCTCGGCTCAGGTCTTGAGCTCACGGTCACGAGTTCAAGCCCTACAACGGGCTCCACGCTGGGCATAGAGCCTACTTGAAAAAAGACCCCAAATTCAGACAAAACTGTTGTCTCGTAGAGTCCCCGCACCTACTACAGCCTGGGGTTCCCACTCTTCTTTAGACGGGGGCCCATTTCACATATGTGGGCATCAGCTATCTTCTAAAAACCGCATAAACCAACTGGCTCTGGTGACGCATGTCTCGCCCTCTTTTCAGAGGGTTCCCAACGGGGAACTTGAACGCGGATGGGGAGAGTCAGCTCAATTTTATTAGAACGAGGAAGCCCATACGCTGCTCCCCGGTGCACAACATACTGGGGGCGGAACTGGGAATTACGATTGACGGTAGACCCCAAAAAGGTTTTAAGGGGTGAACACAATCCCGTTACGAATCAAAGCGATAAGAGAAACTCAGAATGACGACGCCGCCTGGCGAAGGAAAGGCTACTCCTCCCCGGGAACGCACAGCGTGTTCCGTCTCTGCGTGTGGCACGCACGGTCACGTGGCCCAGCGCTTCTGTGCGGAAGCATTCGCTATTTACCCTCCCAGATCGTGCACACGTACTCGTACGTTTCCGCTGGACACGGCGCTTGTGCTATAAAATAGCCTCGCTTCTCCTCTGGCTGATCGTTCTGCAGCCATCACTCCTAGTTTTATTACCTAATGATGGCCTGCAAAGGGCATAGTCAAAAGTCCCCCAGCTTCAGTGAGAAGCCCTGCAAGTAAAACAAGGTTTATGGCCCCGGTGGCTGAGGCAGGGGGACTACGGAGTCAAAATGGGACCGATTCGGGCACTCTCCTCGTTTACGATCCCTTATGAAGCACAAAGCAACCTCCCAGGTGCCGAGAATGGAGAACTTAACCCGCGTGGGCACAAAGCACGGCTTCTCCAAACTGCAAAAATGACACTCTTGCGTTTTCAAGCGTTCGCTCAAAGGCTCAGTCTTTTTCTCATCGCGGGGGCTTTCAATAAATCACCCACCCAGAAGGTTCCAGTGTGAATACGATAGATCCTAATTCCACTCCCATCTCAACTGTGGGGCTTCTCTGAAGGTCAGTGTCACCTCCTGGTTCCCTCACTTGACGCGAGCCTGCTGGCACGTGGGCAGTTCGCTTCTAATTAGGTTTGTACCCACATTTCGCAGTTACACGGGGGAGGCTGAGAGGGGCGAGGGCTCAGCTCCTACTGGGCGCTAAGTTCTGTGCTGCGGGCTCTGGGCATACACTGCCTCGCTCCATCCTCCCGCCAGCCGGTGACATCAGGGTTATTTACAAATTAAGGAAACGGGAAAAGCCAAGTACAGAGCCATTGGGCTAGTAAATGAGAGAAACTCCCTGTGAACAGCCCCGTGTGACTCCAAGGGCTACGTTTTCTCATTATGTTTCCCCTTTTGTTGTCTCAAGTAGTCATTTGACTCTGTTTCTTGTGTATATGTCCATCTAAACAGAGATCTTTCCTTGCATGGAGAATGTAGACAGTACATGTTTTTCTGTTCATTTGTTTCCCAGGATGACGACCACAGTCCTTCGATTGTAGGGGCTCCAATGCTTGTTGACTAGCTTGGTTCTGGATTTTGATTTACAAAGTGCTTAATATTTATCTCAGCTAACTTAACAGAGTAGAAATGGAAATTTTTTTTTTCTTATTTTATGGTGAGTGCTAGCTTTTCGTCCCTGAAAGTGCACTGCATCACTCTTTGTGAAGGATTCAAAGTGGGTTAAGAATACCCTTCTTCAGGGGCGCCCGGGTGGCTCAGTTAGTTGAGCAGCCGACTTCAGCTCAGGTCATGATCTCGCAGTCTGTGGGTTCCAGCCCCGCATCGGGCTCTGTGCTGGCAGCTTGGAGCCTGGAGTCTGCTTCCGATTCTGTGTCTCCCTCTCTCTCTCTGCCCACCCCCCCCCCCACTTGCTCTCTCTCTCAAAAATAATAAACATTAAAAAAATTAAAAAAAAAAAGAATACCCTTCTTCAGAAATCCTCGTGTGCAACAGGCAATCCCCCTCGTCATAAGCTTAATAGCTAAAGAAGACATCCATCCAAGACGCAGAGACACAATTTCGTCTCTATGCTCATACAATAAGGTATAAGAAGCTAAGAGATGGGCAAATCCACTTAGCTTTTTGAATTGTACTTTATACAAGTTATATCATATCCCACGACCCAAGTATATTGCAGTGTTTCTTACTTAAAATTTGTTTAGAGATTCTCTTAGGAACTGTCTCCAGCATAGATGGAACTAGTATCTAACACGAGGACTTTTCATCCATCCATCCATCCATCCATCCATCCATCCATCCATCCATTTAACTATCTGTCTGTCCATCTACCCACCCACCCACCCCCCTATCCATCCATCCAATTGCTCACATGGGCCAGGAACACTGCTGGGTGCTGGCAGTCCTGAAAGGATTCCCAACAGCCATGAACTTAAATGTGGCTTATCACAGCTAAGGGTCAGCACCTGCTTTTTCACCATTCATACAATGTACTCATATGGAAATATAAATTATGATAGAATGAAGTGACCTTAAGGTCATCATCAAGGCAAATGTTTTTTTTCACAGACGTTGCATACTGGATGAAGTCACCAAACGCTTCAACTGCATTTCATTTTACAAGTTTTGCTCCAAATTTCTACTGGTTGAAGATACAATTATTCAATGACAAAAAACTGGGATGACTGGATATATCATGTCATTGCCTATTTAAGTTTTCTATTATTTTAGTACCATTTTTAAACTAAAGGCAACCAAACATCTTAGCATCACTGTAAATCTGGTAACAGCATGTGTGTGTGTGTGTGTGTGTGTGTGTGTGTATGTATTTTTTAATTTTTACCCTAGTTTAATTTTTGCTTTAAAACTGGTAACTTTATTTTCTAAGTTTACTTATTTCGAGAGAGAGAATGTGTATGCACAAGCAGGGGAGGCGCAGAGAGAGCGGGAGGGAGAGAATCCCAAGCAGGCTCCACACTGTCAGTGCAGAGCCCGATGCAGGGCTCAAACTCATAAATCATGAGATCATGACCTAGGTCAAGATCCAGAGTTGGATGCTTGAGGCGCCTGGGTGGCTCAGTGGGTTAAATATCCGACTTCAGCTCAGGTCATGATCCCACGTTTCTGGGTTGGAGCCCCGCGTCGGATTCTGTGCTGACAGCTCGGAGCCTGGAGCCTGCTTCAGATTCGGTGTCTCCCTCTCTCTCTGCCCCTCCCCTGCTTGCACTCTGTCTCTCTGTCTCCCAAAAATAAAAAATAAAAAAAAAATAAAGAGTGGGACGCTTAGCCTGCTAAGCCACCCAGGCGCCCTGTAAACTGGTAACTTTTTAGATATAATGACAGCATATACCTTATTGGGTATGTCCCTCTATTATCAATTGACCAAAAGGAAACATAGGAATACTGCCTACATTTCTCTAGCCTGTAAATTTGCAAATGAGATATTTTTATTTCGTTTTCCCTTAATTTCACAGAAATTATAGAAAAGATAATATGAAACGAACACTGCTTTCACTACTATTTTAAAACACTGAATTTACTCGATTGAATGTCTGTAAAACACATGCTGTTTTTCCTTAAAAAAATCAGTAAAACAAGTTCTTCAAGTAGTGAGATACATGTGGAATAAGATGACTGCCGTCCTCAGACAAAGGAATCAAAATCAGCAAAAGCGACACATGCCTGGAACGAGCAGGGAACCGAGCGTGGTCACGCCAGCAACAGCGGAGTTCTGAGACTCCAGGAACCTGAGACCAGGGTCGGGGCTCCTGACGCCCCCTGTTGTCCGAAGTGAGCAAGGACAGGCCTCGCCTTGTTACAGTCTGGCCTCGGGCCTGTGGATGATGACGCCCCAATCTCTCCTTTGGGAGGGATTTACAGGGACATGGACGCTGCAAGCACACGAACACACGAGGCCCTGACTTCCAACTTGTTCCCATATAATAAGTCCCAAAATGGGACTTTCAAGCCTACTGAGGAGACGCGGCTGCCTCTCCCACCAGGCAAACACCGCAAGAGATCTGATTTGAACCCGATGAGCGGATAGGGAAGGAATGGGTGCGTGTACTGGGTCCAGCGTCCCCAGCCCCACCCGGGAATATTCCAGCTCTCAGGCCTGCTGAGTTCTGGTCCTTACGGTCAGTCCAGTCTTTCCGTAGACAGGGCTGCGGTGTCCCTGCTGTTTCGGCTTTGGGGTCTCCGTGTCTTCCCGCCTCCGGACCAGTGTCTGTGCGATGATTTCTGCAAAGCGCCAGGACCATTTTGCCACCAAAAAAATCACTCACTCATCGAATCCAGTTTTGAGGGCTTTACTGTATGTCAGACACTATTGACAGCGCTGAGGATAAACCAGGCAGAAGTCAGACACGAACCCCTGCTACCCTCTCAACATTTAGCATAGTGGCCAGCTTGCTTAGCGTGAAGACATCATCCTTAGCTCCCAGCTCCCCTTTTAAACTGTGCTGTGTGGTGCTGATGCCAGAACTCTGCAAATCCCACTTCTGCTCTGCCACCTGCTCGCTCTTCATCGCTGTCACAGCCCGTTTGGTGAGAGGCTGGACAGACTGAAGAATGTGGAAGAACTTGTTCTTTCCTGTCTGTGGACTTCCTGTCTTCCCCTTGTGGACTTCCAGTCTTCTCCTTGTGGACTTCCTGTCTGCCCCCTGCGGACTTCCTGTCTGCCCCCTGCGGACTTCCTGTCTGCCCCCTGTGGACTTCCTGTCTGCCCCCTGCGGACTTCCTGTCCGTCCCCTGCGGACTTCCTGTCCGCTTCCTGTTCCTGTCAGCGTTGTTCCACCTGGCAGTGGCAGTCTGTTCTAGTTTAGGGTTTACCTGAAGAACCAGCAACATGCCCCCTCAGAGTCCAGCACCAGCTGGACCTGCTTGGGGGTTTGAGCCTCCCTGAGGCATCTAAATTCTGATAACCACAACTCCTTCACTGGGTTCCCTCAGCCGCAGGGGCAGTACCTGTTAACTGCATTTTCCATCTTGCAAAGCTTTAGTATTCCCTTTTTAATTTTTCAGTTAATACCTTCATGCTCGACATTAATTCTCTCTTATCGAGGTGTGCGGTTTCCGGGTCCTAACTGGACTATGACTGATACAGGTAACAATAAATACCAAGAAAAAGACAGCAGGGAAGAGGGCGGGAAGTAGGTTTGGAGGGGGAAGAGTGGGCGATTTTAGATGTGTGGGTCAGGGAAAGTGACATTTAAGAAGAAAACAGCCATCCTGCTCTGCTTGAACCTCAGGCAATCAGGACCCTGCTTTAAAAGGCACGGTTTCCTCCAGTCCCTTCTTCTAATCTGTAGACTGGGCTGGACGTTCTCTTGAATAGCCACTGCCTAATAAGCAGGCTTCAGGGATTCTTGTCCTTCAGAGAATCCCAGACTTGGGTCATCCCCCAGAGGAAATGACCGCGGGGTCACATTCCTGCTCCCCCAAAGAGACCCATTTGGCTGTCTCGGGCCAATCTTGCCCGTGAAGAACATGCTGGTCACACTGGTTGCAGAGATGAGCACCTGATGATGATCCTTCCAGCAAATATTCTACCGACCATGATGAGTCCCTCTGAGCGTCGTCCTTGGTGGTGGCGGGAGAAGCATCTGCCTTCTAATAAGGGACACTGGGAATACCCCGCACCAACCGGAAGGGAAGCTGGCCGTCTCTCCTCTCCCCACTGCTACCTGGCCCAGATCCCCAGACCAAAGACACATTGATTTTATTTTTAGAATCTCTGGCTCATATTCCAACACTTAAACGCTTTCTGTTGCTTCCTCGGTATATGAAAAGTAATAGCGTCCAGTGTGTTCGGTGAGCACATCACCGGACAGAGAATCTGAAGGCGCACATCCAACACCTGTCTAAACTCGGCTGGCTCTGCGATATCGGCCGCGTCACCGCACCGCACTGAAGCTCAGGTTGGTCATCTGACAAATAAGGGAAGTGGAAGAAACCTCTAGGTTTTGTAATTACATTTCTCTAGGCACGTCATGTCTGTTCACAGCGAATGGGAAGCTAACAGAAAAACCGCTGGCCACCTCAAGTATAAAAGATCATCTTACAAACCGGTAACCTGGATCCATTTCTGGTGATGAACCACATTCATGTCTGTCAATTTCAAAATTCTTAACTACATTCATTCTTAAGGAATCGGCAGAAACATAATTATCCGGCATGCTCTTTGGTTCCCCACACCCATGTTTACATTTCCTAACAGCTACCAACTTTGGCCTCACTTCCTCTAAAAAACGCACATTCTCCACGACGTAACGACATGCCTCCCAAGCCTGACATATTTTCAACCCGGTCGTGCCACCACTGGCCTTCTCAGATTGCAGCACAACTCTTAAAAACTCCTATTGTCTCTTCTGACCGGCTCTGTTGTTGTTTCTTCCCTCCACTCCCGCTTTATTTTACTGGCTCCAGAACATTTCTCAAAGTCAGTTAAAAGTCTGGCAATATTTCAGACAGTTTCCGAGGATTTATTGGGTGCTGCAGGAAAACTCTCCATGACTAGGATTTCCAGAGAATCCCCGGAGTCTGAGGTTGGGAATAAAACCTAGGACCACTCCGACCAGCGCACTGAGTAAGTCTCCAACCAAGTGAAGGAATTCTTCTTTCTTTTAGTGTTTATTTATTTTCTGGGGGGGGGGAAGAACAAGCATGAGCTGGGGAGTGGCAGAGAGAGAGGGAGACAGAGGACCCCAAGCAGGCTCTACACCGACAGCAGAGAGCCCAAAGCGGGACTCAAACTCATGAACCCTGAGATCATGACCTGAGCCAAAGTCGGGTGCTTAACCAACTGGGCCACCCAGGCACCCCCACCCCCACCCCCACCCCCACCCCCACCCCCACCCCCACCCCCACCATGTGAAGGAATTCTTAAGCACACTGGGAACTGTGGGAGTTACCGGTTTTCCAACATTGCCGGAAACAAGAGAATAGTTAGATTTTAGGAGAAGGGGTATGTATCCTATGCATTAAAAGCTTTAACAAACACAATGATTTACATAAGAAGGGCTAAATTTCACACAGATTTTGTGCCAAAGGCAGTGGACAGACTTGTTTTTTTTTTTGGGGGGGGGGTGAGGTGGAGCTAAGGTGACAATCTAAGTACAGAACTTGCATGAAATACTTTAAGAAAATCTAATCCCATCATATGCCACAAAATCCTTATCTACAGAAGCCTCATTAACAGTATTGACTAATGGGAGTTTTTAAACATTGTTTTGTTAGAAACCTTACCAAATACATCCTTTCTGAATAAACTATATGCCCCGACAGAAAATTTAGGGTGCTCAGCAGTCACAGAAAGAAATCAGATGAAATGAATTTTAAAATGAATTGTATAGTTATTTATACCTCAAAACAGAAGTTGGGTAAATATAATATTTTTATCTGTAAATGTGAAATACGATCATTCAGGGGCACCTGGGTGGCTCAGTCGGTTGAGCGTCCGACTTCAGCTCAGGTCATGATCTCACGCTTTGTGGGTTCAAGCCCTGCGTCGGGCTCTTTGCTGACAGCTCGGAGCCTGGAGCTGCTTTGGATTCTGGGTCTCCCTCTCTCTCTGCCCCTCCCCCACCCACACCCTGTCTCTCTCTGTCCTGAGGATCCTAGGAAGCAAGAGAGCACTATTGTCTGAAGAGCTGGTTCTCAAGTCAGGCTTCCTGGATGCCAAGCCCACTCTTTTAAGAATGACCATGGGAGTCGTCTGTAACAGGGGGACAATAGAGTGGCCTTGGGCAATGATCTGTAAAATGGGTCGATGACAGCACCTAGTGGAGACTGACTTCCAGAACGGAAGTGTACGGGGTGGGGCAGATCTGCTCTCCAGTGAAACGATCATTTCACTGCTAGAAATTACACACACACACACACACACACACACACACACGAACCATGTAAATTGTCCTCAGGGCTTCCAACAGGGAGACATATCTACGGACTCTAATTTCATAAATCTTGGAAAGAATGGTGAAAATTCAGTGGCTTCTGGGCCGTGGGCCAGTCACAGCCTCACCCTGCCCCCAGTCGGTGGCACAGAGCTCCCGAGAAGACAAGGGCCTCCCGTTCCCCCGACTCCCATTCTACAGCTACACTTCCAAGTAACTGGCCTGCTTACCAGGCCTCCTGCCCCTCTGCTCCCCCTACCACAACAGTTGTGCTCCGGGCAGGTGCAGCCACAAGAACCGATCTGCCTTCTACAAGCGGCCACAACTCTCAGGACAGAAGCTCCTCTCCGGACTCAGCAGGCTGAGGATAAGGGAACCCTGGCCGTCCCCATACCAGCTCATCTGCAAGGTACAGCTGCAGGCCGGGAAGCAGACAGAGGGGCCTGGGTACCCACAGCCTCACCCGGAGCCCCACTCATAGGGTAGGGGTGCTTGGCACTCGGGGAGAAGCAGACACTGCCGGCCCCTGTTCCACGCAGTGGCACATATATGTCCTACCCAGGAGGAGCACCAGCTTTAAGAAGGGGGGCTCACCTCAAGGGGCTCATTGTTCTTTTTTCTTTTTTTTTTTTAATCACTACCGCTCTGAAGTGCAAATTGCTTCACAGTCTGATTTGATTAAAGAGCAGTTTTGCAAGAGCTTGTCTGGAACCCTCCAAAGGAGCTCTACGTTAGTCGAGTCAGACCGCCGAGCAATTTATGCCCCAGGGTGTCGTAAAACATGAACACACACACACCCCAACAACAACACAATCCGCTAGCAGTTAGCACAGGTGAGCGGGTGGGGTGCCACCAACGGCCGCAGAGCAGCACGCCGGGCTCTCTGGAAGATGGCGCACGAGCTCCAGGTGGCACTCATGAGGAGCGACATCGGAGGCTGCACGGAACCAGTCCTGCCAAGTCACGAAACCGACAGGAGGAAAAGAAACAGCAGCAGGAAGCCTTGGACGGCAGACCGCGGGTAGGGTCCGGGGTTGCCACCCTTCTCCGTGAGGCTCAGTTTTTGCAGAAAACGCTGAGACATGCAAAGAAGCAGAAAAGTGTGGCCCCAAACGTGAAAAGAGACAGGCACGGAAACTGCTTTGAGGGGTCCCAGATGCTGGGCTTAGTAGACCCGTGCTTCAAAGCAACTGTTGTAAACACGTTCACGGAACCAAAGGGAACGACGTCTGAAGGATTAAAGCAAGGCCTGGCGACAAAGGTGTAAAATACAGACTAAGAGAAATTATTAAAATAACCAAATGGAAATTCTTTGGTTTAAAAAGTACAATATCCCAGGGGTGCCTGGGTGGCTCATTCAGTTAGGCGTCTCACTCCAGATTTAGGCTCAGGGCATGATCCCAGGGTCCTGGGATGGAGCCCCACATCGGGCTCTGCATATCCTGAGAGTGGAACCTGCTTAAGATTCTCTCCCTCTCCCTCCCTCTCTTTCTCCCTCGCACTCACATTATCTCTCTCTCTTTCAAAAAACCAAAACCAAAAACACTACAGTATCACAAAGGAAACTTTACCATAGAAACTGAGTAGTGGATTTGAACTGTCAGCAGAGAATCAGTGCATTTGAAGACAGATCGATAAAGATCGGGCAAGATGAAGGGCTCAGAGAAAAAAGCAAATGAAGGAAAATTAATGGGGCCTCAGAGAAATGCAGTACACCATGGAACACACCAACATACGCATAATGGGAGCCCCACAAGGTGAGGACAAAGTTGGCCACACGCGCACACATCACAGTAAAAATGTAGAAAGACAAAGACCGAAAGAAAATCGGGAGGGGCGCCTGGGTGGTTCAGTCGGTTGAGCGTCCGACTTCGGCTCAGGTCATGATCTCGTGGCTTATGGGTTCGAGCCCCGCGTCGGGCTCTGTGCTGACAGCTCAGAGCCTGCCTACAGCCTGCTTCTGATTCTGTGTCTCCCTCTCTCTCTCTCTCTCTCCTCCTGTCTCTCTCTCTCTCTCAAAAATAAACATTAAAAAATTAAATAAAAAAAAAAAAGAAAATCGGGAAATAGCCACAAAATCAAACAATAAAACTGCGATGAAATAAACAGAAGACTTCTCTTGAGAAACAACAGGGGGTGAGAGGCAGGATAACATCTTCAAAGCGCCGGAAGGAAAACACAGTAACCAAGCCGTAACAAGAATAACAACAACCAAGACTGTCAACCAACGCTCTCTATCCAGCCACTCGACGCCACAGTGGGATACCCCATGGTCATCAAGAGAGCTATAATCGAGAAGATGGACACGTGGGGGCCAGAATGTGGAGAAATCAGAAACCTCATACGATGCTAGGGGGATGCAAGGTGGGAGAGCTACTGCGGAAAACAGTTTGGAATTTCCTCAAAATGTTAAACGCAGGATTCCCATAGGACGCAGCAGTTACGCTCCTAGGTATAAACCCAAGAGAAAAGAAACGTACGGCCACACAAGAACCAGGACACGGACAGCAGTGTTATTCACAATTGCCAGAAAGAGCAGAGACAATAATATCCATCAACTGCCGAGGGGATAAAAAATGTGGTATATGTGTACACGGGATTATTATTTAGCCATAAAAATAACGCCCTGGGGCGCCCGGGTGGCTCGGGCGGTTAAGTGTCCGACTCTTGGTTCAGCTCAGGTCACGATCTCACGGTTTGTGAATTGAAGCCCCGCGTCCGGCTCCTTGCGGACAGCGTGGAGTCTGCTTGGGATTCTCTCTGCCCCTCTCTCGGCCCCTCCCCGCTTGTGCTTTCTCTTTCAAAATAAGTAAACGTTTAAAAAAATAATGAGGTTCTGATGCAGGTTACAACATGGATGAAATGTGAACACATTATGCTAAGCAAAAGAAGCCGGTCACAAAAGACCATATGATGTATGCTTCCCTCTACAGGAAATCGCCAGATGAGGTAAATAAATCTATAGAGACTGAGTGTAAGATTCGTGGGCCCAGGACTGATGGGGCCTGGGGAAATGGGAACTGTCAGGGGTTTCCTTCTGAGGGGATGCAGAGTCTCAGATTAGGTGGTAGTGATCTGGAAACCTACTACAAACCCCTGAATTACACATTTCCAAGGGGGGGAACGATGTGTAAACTACATGTCGATAAAGCCGTTTTTTAAAAAAAAAATTGTACTGGGGTGCCTGGGTGGCTGAGTCAGATAATCATCCCACTCTTGATTTCAGCTCAGGTCACGATCTCACGGTTCTGGAGATCGAGCCCCACGTGGGGCTCTGTGCTGACAGCACAGAGCCTGCTTGGGATTCGCTCTCTCCCTCTCTCTCTGTGCCCCTGCCCTGCTTCTGCTGCCTCTGTCTCTCGCAAAATAAATAAACTTAAAAAAAAACAAACAAACAGCACCTATGTTAGTGTGGTCATTAGGCTAAGTGAGATAACAACAGTGAGGCTATTAGCCAAGCATCCGGCACAAAATCCACAGTAAGTTAGTCCGGGTTCTTCCGCTCTCGTCCTGGCCATGGCTGTTTCCCGCGCTCACTAGTGCAGTCATTCTTGAAAGGCACCTGCTGTGCCCACACATTTACACACCCATGCCGGTCACCACAACAGGTCTGTGATGTCAATTAGGTAGGGACATGGCAATTACACACACTGCCTTTTTTACAAATAACCTTCGGGCGCCTGGAGGGCTCAGTCAGCCGAGCGTCCGACTCCTGATTTCGGCTCAGGTCACGATCTCACGGTTTATGAGATCGAGCCCTCCGCCTGGCTCCGTGCTGACAGGGCGGAGCCTGCTTGGGGTTCCTTCTCCTTCTCTCTCTGCTCCTCCCCCACACGTGCGCTCGCTCTCTCTCAAAATAAATAAATAAGCACTTAAAAATAAAATAAAATAACCTGATGCAGTGAGATAAGAAATGTTTTCAGTCAAGACGCTTGGTGGAAGTACCGGGACAACTTTAGAGGTCTTTTTAGGGTTTACAGATGGGGCAGCGGAGAACTCCATGATGGTGAACGATGTTAGGAGTCTTCCCCGGGGCAGCCTGTGACTCCTCCATTGGGCATCACACCCGAGTCTCCTATGAAGATTCGGCTTGGACAAAACTACTCCAGGAACCTAGGCTGAATCTGCCACCTCCGAGATGCACCCTCTCCGCATCTCCTGGCACCTGTATTTTCCCTCCCGTCATCACTGCGGTGACATCACCTGTGTCCTGGCTCTCTCATCGGACAACCGGCAACTCGTGCCCGGCTCTGGAAGGCTCCAGCGCCACCCAGTTCTGAAGCTCATTCGCGTTTCCCAAGATCCTTGGGAAAACAGTCATTTTAGTCTTGCAAGAACAGTTGCTTACCATAAATAGGACCACACCAGCAGCTACTCACTTTGACAGTGTTCCTCAGACCCGTTTACCGAACAACTACAGCCGAGGGCTCCCGAACTCAAACTCCGAGAACCTGGGGAGAAAACTGCGTATCGGTTTGCAAACTGCACCGTCTCACAATTGTCAACCAAGTTCTCCAGTTGAAGACGTTAAACTCTTAGTTACGCGATATATTTTAACTTCAAGGTAACAGTCCCACGCTGTAGGGAGAAGCAGGAGAACGCAGTATGGGCGATTTCTCCACCACCGGGGATCTTGTTTGCATCGTGCTCTCCCCTAGAGTCTGCAGAAGGGTGTGAGGGACAACGGGCAAACAAAAGAGAATTCTACAGGCAGCTGCCTGCCACTCAATAGGTGGGCCGACCAGAAACACTGGGGAAAAAAAAAAAGCTTAACTGAGATCTACCTGGGACTTTAATTAGATCCTCCCCCACCACCCCTAATAAAAGAAGCCCTCATCTAATGTAACACCATTTTTCTTCATACCTTAAGAGATCTGAATGAGAGATGGGGTAGCCATCCATCAGGAAAGAAATAACGGACTTGGCACCCAGTTGAGGGACGTTCCCATTCGATATTTTTTCTTATCTGGCTAACGACAGAGGACTCCTTATCCTCCCTTTTTCTTCTTTAAAATGCCTTTGATTTGTCATATGGCAAATGCCCCTGCCCCTCACACTCATAAGTCTAGTCAAGGTCATGTTCGTAATGATCCTCTACAGACAAAGTATCAGCGAAGCTGGATTTAATGGGTTTGGAAGATGAATGGTGAAGGCATACAGATTCCTATTCCAGTGACCGAAATATTAAATTCCGGTGCTCGTTATCCAGAGGAGTCTTTTTTAAGTCTGCACCCCTGCCGGGGTCATGGGAAGCACCTCGCCCAAGCTCCGCAGACAAATCCAAGGATATGAGTTCTGAAGGCACGGCGCGCCTCCCTTCCACACAGATGGCTTCCATTCCGGGTCTGAGCTTTCGTTAAAAAAGCCAAGGAGGAGATCTCTTCCTTTGATGCATTATATGAAGAGTTCTAGCCCTTTAATTAAGGGAGATCTGTTTTTCTTGGGAGAACATGGAAGAAATCACCCACACCGTCTTCAATCATAAAAATTATGCCAAATAACCGCCAAATCCTTGGCAAATCCCGGTTGTGATCACTCTCAAACCAGAAGCCCTTCACAAATTAGGGTAGACACGGGATCAATCCATTTCCCATTCCCCTGAAAAGCAAGTGTTAATATTGTTTGGCAATTTTTAACAGGATTTAGCATTTGCACATGTGTAGTATTTGAAGGGATTCAAATACTTGGGCATCCGATACTCGCACTCCCATACACAAAATCCTTCTAAGATGCAGAGTCTGAATTCCCTCTTTCCAAAGGGAGAAAGAAGCTTAAGACAGATGTAAAACATTTTCTGGAAATGTAATAAATGTTCAAAATGTGGTCAAGACCTTAAAACGTGACCACACATCTTCACTCAGCTACCTAAGACACATCTCACTCATCTGTGTCTGACAGATTAATGTACTCAAGACTCTAAGTATCTACTAAGCGTTTGTTGCTTTAAAATATGGAACTATTTCAAGAAAATTAAATGACGAGGCATTAAGATTTTGGCTTGGATCAGCCTGAGGGATGCCGGTATCTTCTCAACTTGGCTGGATGCTCCTTAATGAAGGGACCAGCGAAGGGGACCCCCAGAGGCATTTAAGTGATGTTCGATGTCTAAGTCCGATAGAGTAAAACCTTGGCTTGTGAGCAGAATTCGTTCCAGAAACGTGCTTGTAATCCAAAGCTCTCATACATCCAAGAGAATTTCCCCATAAGAAGTAATGGAAGCTCAGATGACTCATTCCACAACCCAGACAACATTCATATAAAGTGATTATAATCCTGTAACATAATACAAAATATTAAATAAAATACAAAACATAAAGAAAAATAAGCAAATTAACCTGCACTTACCTTTGAAAACCTTCGTGGCCGGTGTGAGGGAGACAAGAGACGGGGGGGGGGGGTGGTTATTGTGTCGGACGACATTCACCATCACTAACGGCATCACTGCTGTCTATCGGCTCAATAGAATCTTTTTCTGTTCCTGTGACTTTAACAAGGAACCTATCTAATGACCTAAAATGGAGCAAAGCATTCCTAAGCTCACTGTTGTGTGGAAAAGCAAAGGACTGTCCATAGGTGCTCTGAAGTGACAAAAAATCCACCACTGCCAGTTGGGGGCACCTTCCAACGTTGTGAAAAATCACCAACGTCTGCCACACATCATGGCCAGAGACTGAGCATCCGCGCATGGGAAATGATCACCCACAATCCCTCAGAGAGACAGAGAGAGACAGAGAAGAACCATTGGCTCAGTTGTGACCATGTGACATCTGGCATCACATACCACTCATACTGTGAAACGTTGCTCATTTATCAAATGGAAATTTCTTGGGGCACCTGGGTGGCTCAGTCAGTTAAGGGTCGACGTCAGCTCAAGTCATGATCTCACAGTCCGTGAGTTCGAGCCCCGCATCGGGCTCTGTGCGGACAACTCAGAGCCCGGAGCGCGCTTCTGAGTCTGTGTCTCCCTCTCCCTCTGCCCCTCCTCTGCTCGCGCTCTGTCTCTTAAAGATGAATATGTGTTTAAAAAGTAATTAAAATTTATTAGAACGCTTGCTCATCTTGCGGAATACTCCCGGAACCAGCTGCTCGCCATCCAAGTCTCTACCGTGCTAAGAAGATGGGGAACATGCCCAGAGAATCATCAGTCCAGTGAGACCTGCGCTTCCCGGCCACGGCTTTGTCACATTTGGAATTACTACCCTAACCTGTAAGCATGCGATCCTGGACAGAACGACACGAGTAAAGGGCTTTCAAGCAGCCGATCAAATAATCAACCCGGTCCACCAGGGGACTCGTGTTGTTCTTTGCAGAATGAAGACATTTCTCCAGAATGGGCCACAGCCAAATGGGCCCAAGGCGACGGCATTGCGCCTCGTAGACAGCGCTCCTTGACAACGTTCTCCTGCTTTCACAGATCAGTGAAATCTGCCCTGCGATGACGGAGGAGTCAGCTAGACGATCTCAAGGGACATCTCATCGCCCTCCCCCTTCACACACGCCACTGTCCCTGTCACCTCACTAGCGGCGGCAGGTACTCACCAAACCTTTGCACGTTGAAAGAGCCACCGAGGAATTTTTGTGGGATCGTAAGGAGCCTTGATAAAAACAGAAATCCTCGGGCGGGAAGGCGTGCACGGACTTGGTGCCTCCCTTCCCCAGCGTCTGCACCATAAACCCAGGAGCCACCAGGTTGGACGCTTTCAGCTCCAGGTGGAAGTCATGCCTGAAGCCCTTCAGCCGAAGGTGAAGAGATTCAACCCCGAGCTGGGCCAGCGCCCTCTTCCTCCTCTGAGGGTGCGCGATTTCATGCGACACGTAGTCTCCGTTGTGGTCAACCTCATAGGGGGACACCAGCTCGTATTCTGAAAGACAAAGACGGGGCTTGGCTGAGTAATTTCAGAATTCTAAAAAGAACCTGGGAGTCAGTCTTAGAATGTAATTTATTGCCAGACGACACTCCCTCCCGGTAAAACACGACGGAGGAAAATTGCAGCGTCGAGCCAACCTCAGACCTCCGCCGTGGGACGCAAACAATCAGAGTCAGAAGGGAAAACCTTCAAAGTAGCCTGTAGGGAAGTCACTGGTGCCCCATCACGGGCTAGTCCCAGTACGGCAAAATCTATGACACTTCAAAGGAAAAACAGATTACAGACCCAGGAAGTTCAAAAACGGGACATGTGGGGTTCCATTTCATAAATTTCACCTTACGCTCATGATGATACGTAATCATTTATGGTTCTAAATATGCTTTCAGTCACACTTTTTGTTTACAACCATCTCAATTGAGCTGACAAATTTTAGCTTCAGAAAACAGTTATTAAAAAGGCAAATCTGATGGGCATTCCTTGCTGCTTAATGTTTTAATATTTTATTGTTAAATCGAGGAATCCCGTAAACCCTACGCAGACATATTCCGGGTTTCTAGATGCTAACATTGGGAAATGCTCCTATGTGGTTGCTCCCACGGAAAAGCGTGGTGGACCCTCTTGTTGGCCTGAGTTCTTGGCCAACTGCCAGAGTCTACAGCCCAGGGTCTTTCCACTCACCACAATCCTCTGCCCACTCTGATTCACAGGACTCGAGCCTAAAACACGTTCGGACAAACAATTTTTGGAAAAGTCCGGAAACCCCCGAGGGGCTGTCAGATCTCAGGGCCCCCTCACAGGTCTGCCGGGTTTCAGTCACCGACGACCCCGCAGTTTTGCCTTCTCTGTACATCTGAGTCAGTTTCCCCACTGTGGGAAGCACAGAAGGAAGGTTCCGAGCTCCTTTCGTTACCAGCATGTGCCGTCGGGAGACTGCTGTGATGGATGCTCGAGAAGTGGGGCCCTCTTCTGCCCTGGCAGGAGTTGGACATGTTTCTTGGAGTCGTAAGATACAATAAAACAGAATCCCACAGAAATGGCACTTGGTCAGAAGTAAGGGGTAATTGGGTAATTATTGTTTCTAGAAAAGTGAGGTTTTGTTCTCAACCGATGTCTTTCTACACAAGTGCCTGATCGTGTGTCCCTGTGCCATCCGGCAGGTAAGAGAAAGGTTACTCTGGAAGGAGCAGGCAGCCAGTGACCGTTTGTGGGTGTGGAGAGGGCAAGGGAGGCCACGGACAGGAAGGCCCTGCCTGGAGCCCCCCATGCTGAAGCCTGGGGCTAGGTGAGTCTCCAGGGCCAGGCAGCCAGCCCCATCAAGTGGCGGGTTAACCAAAGGCTGGACAATGGCCTCTGTGACTCCAGGGATGCGGTCTCCTCCAGTCAAGACCTTTTTTTTTTAGTTTATTTATCTCGAGAGAGCGAGAACAGCAGGGGAGGGGCAGAGAGAGAGGGCGACAGAAGATTGGAATCAGGATCTCTGCTGACAGGAGACAGCCGGACGCAGGGCTCAAACCCATGGACCTTGAGATCATGACCTGGGCCAAAGCTGGGACACTTAACCGACTGAGCCACCCAGGCACCCTGCCGGTCAAGAGCTTTGACAGGCGACTCTTCTGGGCCCAGTGCTAGGCCCACGGGCCTGGCCCTGCCACGCAGGTGTGAACGGGTGCCCTGAGGGTAAGTGGGTGCTGTGTGCTGTGCGCACACAGCAGGGTCTGGCGGACGACTTGAGCCGACCGTCAACATCGACGTCAAGGCAGGACATTTGTGTCCCGCGGGGCAAAACACCCTGGAATTGTTTCACAGTTTACCAGGGAAATGAGACAATAAAACAAATCTGGTTGAACTGCAGGCAAGGATAGGAGAAAGGGGGAAACAGGTCAGGGACGGGCCGGTGTGGGCGACGGCGGCTGATCCGGGGCGGCTCCGAGGGGCAGAGCGCAAAGCCCTACCCCACCTGCCTCTTGCCCAGCTTTCCGGGCCGAGGGGAGAGGCCGGTGCCAAGCAGCGGTGTGGCCTGGCACTCTTCCCCCTGCCTCCCGGGGCTCTCAGGGAGCCCTCCCCACCTCACCCCAGCCTATGTGCATCCCAACAGAGGCTGGGGAACACTAGCTAATCAGCACGACTACTGCGCGTAAAAGATGATTACCATTTCAAAAAATCAAACTGCTTCCAGATGCCATCAGCCCTGTTCTTCTGACCTTTGTTTTGGAAGTCACGTAACATGCATCCTGTATCTGGAGGGGACATTGGATATCTACGCCCAAAATAGCATCACTGATAAGCCTCTTTTACATACACACATCCAGGGTCCTGTTGACAAATGCAGGACCTCCAGCTATCTGAGGGGAAAACACGAATGGCCTGGTGGACGGCATTTGCCAGTTCCCCTGGGGTAATACCCCCACCATGGCTGATTTCCACGTGACGTCACTCAACACGGAGTGTGGAAAGATGCGCCCCCGGACCTGCACCTGTACCTATGCACATCTCCCCACACAGATACGACTGATGTAAATAACCTCGAGAGCACAGGTAATAGTAAAACCTAGTAAAGCAATCATAAGGGAGGAGCGTTGAGTCTTTTCATTTTGTCTTTAATAGGATTTATTTCACGGTAACTATATTTTAATTTTATTGGAAAAAATTTAATGTTTATTTTTATTTTTGAGACAGAGAGGGGCAGAGCATGAGTGGGGGAGGGGCAGAGGGAGAGGGAGACACAGAATCCGAAGGAGGTTCCAGGCTCCGAGCGGTCAGCCCAGAGCCCGACACGGGGCTCGAACCCACGAACCGTGAGATCGTGACCTGAGCCGAAGTCGGACGCTTAACCGACTGAACCCCCCGGGCGCCCCATATACTTTAATTTTAAATGACCAGCTCGGCAAAATTTCACAGAAAGTGACAGTCCGCTCTGGAGGGCTGGGACCTGTTGGCCTCAGGACACGGCTGTGCCAGCAGCAAAGCCACTCTTTGGGATTTAATGACGATCGGTTCCCAAGAGGCAGGGAGAAAATGTTTGATGGAAGATTGGTTTTCCCGTTCAGTCTGCTGATTCTCAGCCGGAGTGATTCCCCTCCCCCTCCCCCAGGAGACAAACGTCTGGACACGTTTCTGCTTTGTCAGGAAGGGGGAGGGGGACAGTGGCGCTCCTGGAATCTGACCGCCGAATCCAGGGATGCAGCTACGTATTCTCCGATGCCCAGGCCGGACCTCCGCTACAAAATGTCCATACCGCCAAGGTGGGGGAATCCTGATTGAGCCCGAAAGCCCTGCTTACCATCAAATGTGTACTCTCGGTTACATATAAATGAACGCGGAAAAGGTCATCGCTAAAGAATTCAGTGAATGAACAAAACAAGCACAGTATCTCATCATACACGCATTACTATCTGGAAAAAGTCAATATATAACTGCAGTAATCTGAAAAAATTAACTTCTGAGCTTAGGTTTTCAGATGATAATCCCCTCGGCTGTCGGCTCGCGATTTCAAGAAGAAGATGAGCGTGATTCCTGACATCCCGAGAATCCTTTAAATCACACCTGTGTCCCCTACACGTTTGGTAAAGGAGGACAACGTCGCGTACGGCTGCTCCCGTCAGTGGTCAGAACTGCCTGATTTCAAGAGGTTTTCTGACCACGGCATCAAGTCTAAGACCGCTCCGGTTTCAAACTCAGTGCGGGAGGTGTGGACCACCTGTGAGCACGCAGGGCTGCTTGGTACCAGCGGCCGAGAGCGGATCCGAACCTTGAATCCCTACCCCAGGATTCAGTGACGTCACATCCGTAGCTTGAAAGCCACCAGGGAGCAAGTACTTACCCCTTGGGAACCAGAAAATATTACAGATCTGGGCGCCACAGAGCCTGCTGTTAAAGATTTACGAGCACACCCCAGGTGAACCTGAAAGACATTGCCCTGTCTCAGGTTACCCGGATGTTTGAATGTAAATCGGTATAATCCCCCAATGCACACACGCACACAACAGGTCTATTACGCACAATGAAACAAATTTCTAAAGAACGTCTACGCCTTGCCCTGGAAGAGTAACTTACTGGAGAATTAAAAAGCTAACGAATCTGTGATAGTCTTGGCTCTTTACAGGAAGCCGCTATTTTTACCACAAAGGTCAATTTGTAGGCAAAGCATTAAAATCTCCTAGTAGGGAAACACCATTCTGAATCAGCCAAAACGAAACGGGTGTACTTAATGTCTGAAAATAGTTTCGTTGGGCACGGCTGCCTCACAGAAGAGACGGGCTTCTCTTTCCTACTGCTTAACTGCACCAGACACGGAGCAAAGTTTGCAATCACCGTGTGAACGACGTGTTAAACAAACCTCACGGCCGAAAGAGGGAGTCCAAAGCCAACGTGTGTCACCGATACCTAGATAACCGAGCAGTACCCACCAAGTGCACCCCGGCTCTCCTGTTCTGAACAGACACAGGTGACCTGCTCAGCAGAGTCTTTTCCCTGCTGGTACGAGAGCCCTCCAGTGACACGCACAACTCTCCACTTAGCCGTTTGCAACTAAAGACCTAAAACACACAGAGGGTGGGTGTGAGGTGGGGGTGTATCCGCTAAGCTAGAACTTCACCGATGATGGCTCACAGCTTCCCCTTCTGTTTCTGAGCAAGCAAGGTATGTGGTTGTCATGGAAATGCTAGGCCTGTGACACCAGCTGATAATGCCAGGTGACTGGAGCCTCACGCCAGCCAGGCTGCCGTCCAGCTCCCGGGAGCCGGCCTCGGCCAGGAACAGCAGACGCACACTCGGGAAGGGAGTCTTTGACTTCTCCTTCTGGACGTGGTTCTCTGCCTATGATGCTCTCACCTAAAGACCGCTTATTTTCTATAAATGCCATACAGGGATCTGAAAATCTCCTGAGACTTTCATGATTTTGGAGAACTAGAATTTTTACAGAAGTCTTCTTTTAACAAGTGTCTCTGGAGGGACAATCAAATACAATATGGACAGTTACATCCTACGGGAAACATGAAGGAAGGCAGGGGCCAGACCAGACCAAGAAGGTGACCTTTAAATAGATAATGACCTTTCTCTAGCAATTACACAGCCCTGAGTCATTTGTAAGGATTTTCTATCACTTACATCTAGCGCCCTCTGGTGGTCCTGAAAAGTCTTCCGTTCCCAGCGTTCGTCTAACCTATGGCTTCATTTATAGACTATTCATGAACTCTCCCAGCAAGAGAGAATCCAAATAGGTAATGCGTGTGTCCAACTCCCGTCTTTACCAAAGATTAAAAACTATATTCAAATATTGAGTTATTAACTGTAATCTTCTGGATTTTCTGAAAATATGTTGGGATAATCAAACCTGGTTCCTCTAAAATACTGACATTTGATATGGCAACTTATTGCTGGAAATGTTGCAAAGCACTGATATTAAACAAACGCCAAGGGATTGGGTTCAGATAAAAAGCGCCTAGCGGCCGACATCCCGCACCTGCCTTCCCCTTTAACCTAAGGGAAGGCACGAGAAACTTACAAATGCAGCAGTGAAACCACAGGCTGCAAATGAACCAGACTCATGGCTTAAGGCGCGGCATTGCTTAGGAGGTCGCGAACGCTAATTACCCTTCCCTGCACTGTATTTCAATTATGTCCCAACCCTTGAAGACCATCCACTTTCACCCTGACAAGAGTACTGGGCAAAAATGGCTTTCTTTTGTCTCCTGCCGTTCAGTCAAGGGCACACAGAGAGCCTTCAATCTAAACAGCCAGAGGAGGACCAGGAGGGGGTGAGGCGTGGAGAAAGGAGTCCCCTGCGCTTTATAATTTCCTGAATGCCTCAATTAGAGATACCTTTAGATTACTCCTTGCTTTCGTAAATTTTCTTATTAAATGCGCATTCCTTCTTTTGTTGCTATTGCTTATGCCAATAACGCTGGTAAGCGTTACTGTTCCACAAGGGAATATAATATAAATATTGGTGAAAGTCGACTCCCAGGTGCTCGCTCACAAGGCGAGAAAGCGCGGCTCATACTCTGCGTGAGTTTGGAGACTAAGGAGCATTCGCAGCGCCTGGTAAACCAGCAACACCGGCAGCTATTTGGTGAGGACTGGGGCCCTCCTTCCCCGCAGACTTACCGCCCTGTGCCATCCAGGCCGGCCACTCCGCGGACCCGGGAGGTCGCCGGCCGCTCGGGCTCCCCGGCGAGGCCGCTGCGGGTCCCACGGAGCAAGCAGGTGCCTGCTGGAAAAGAGCCGCGACACCTCGGTGAGACCCGGGCCGCGCGAGGGAAGCGGCGGGCACCCGCCCCCCGACCTCCGGGGACTCACCTGCACAGCCACCTGCGCCAGGAGCAGCGCACAGAGCGCCGCGCGCCCGGGGCCCCGCATGGCCGCGCCGTCCCCGGCGCCCCGCGCCCGCCGCCCGCGCTGCGCCCCCGCGGGGAGAGCGCGCGGCTCCATCCAGGGGCGCTCGGAGGGGCCCCCAGCCGGGCGGCTGCAAGTGGGCACCGAGGAGCCGAGGCGCGCAGGAGCCTCCCCGCCGCGACTCCGCCGCCCGCGCGGGGTTATCACTGCGGCTCCGCGCGGCGCGGGGGGCGGGGAGGGCGGTGGGGCACCAGCGCGCACCGTGGGAGAGCGGCGGGAGGAGGCGGGCCGCGGAGGGGAGGCGGAGAGGACCGGCGAGGGGAGGGGAGCGGGGAGCAGGAGGGGCTGGCGGGGGCGGCGGGGTGGGGAGCCGGAGGGGAGACAGGAGGGGGAGGGCGGAGGCCGGAGGAAGCGGGCGGCGGGGCGGGGCGGGGCGGACGGGAGGAGGGCCGGGAGGATCCCCGCGCTCCCAGCCCGTTTCGGCGCCTCGCCCGCCTCCCCGTGTGCGCGCGGGTGGAGAGGTGGCTCGGGGGCTCCGAGTGCTGAGCGGCGTGAGTCGCTTTCCAGGCGCCCTCGGGACCCGCAGGCCCGCTGCGCCCCGCCACCCCCCGGGCCCGACCTGCGCCGCCGCGGGCGCCGACACCTGCCGAGGGAGGCTGGGCGGCGCCTGGGTCCCGCGGCGTCCGCCCTGCGCCGCGGGTGGGAGATCAAAGGCGGGACGGCGGCGCCCAGAGCTTCTGAGAGCCGCGCGGATCTGAGTGCGCACCGCGGCCGCTCTCGGCTGCGGACGCGATGAGGGACGACGGGGTCGGGCAAGCAATGCCAGCTCCTCGCCAAGTCCCGGAGGATGTAGGGGCGCCCCCAGCGCCGGCGCCCCCCCGCCCCCCGCCCTCCACCGGCCTGGCCGCGCGTGCCTGGGTCGCCGTGGCTGCCGGGTGCCCGCGTGTGGCCAATCCATTGGGAGGCCCTGGGGTTGCTGCGACTGGTGTGGGCCCGGGCGGGGGGCTGGGCTGCCGAAGGCCCGGGCGGCAGCAGGTGCCCCGCCGACCACAGGCCCGGCAGCAAGCCCGGTCGGTGTGTGCGCGTTTGAATGCGGCGCCTCCGGGCATCGGAACCCTCTCGCGTGCGCGCACGTGTGCGTGTCGATGCGCTCGCGCGTCAGTGCATGCGTGTGCCAGCGCGTGTTCTCCCACGCACGGATCGCCGGTGGCGGCTCCTGGTTGCTCCTCTCCTCCGTGACCACTTAGCCTCTTGCAGACGCTGGAGGTCAGGGCCCCTAGGCCTGTGGCTCCAGTGTCCCTCACGTTCATTGCATCCCACACGGGCCTATTTTGCACATTTTGGAGAGGAAGATGGGGAGCAAACGGTGACTGTGGTCTCTGGCTTCCTTTGCCTGGCTAGCTTTGAGGCGTAGGTGTGTGTTACCTCCCACAGCCTTGACAACGGGAGAGCAGAGCTCCTGGCTGTGCAGTGGCTGATTCTAGTTTCCTCTCTCTCTCTCTCTTTCCCTCTCCCCACTCCCCCACCCCCCGCCATATTCATCTATTTGAAAACACTCTTCAAAATGAAAATAGTTTTGCAGAATGGCCTGTACTGGCGGTGATTTTAAAAACAATCTTCCAGGGGCGCCTGGGTGGCTCAGTCGGTTATGCAACCGACTTCGGCCCAGGTCATGATCTCACTGTTCCTGGGTTCGAGCGCTGCGCTGGGCTCTGTGCTGACAGCTCAGAGCCTGGAACCTGCGTCCGATTCTGTCTCTCCCTCTCCCACTCTGTCTCTCTCTCTCAAAAATAAATACACATTAAAAAAAGTAAATAAGTAAAATAATGAAAACAGTCTTCCACCACCGGTCCCCTTCCTCCAGCTCCAGACAAGGGCTGTCTCAGTGCCCTGGGCAGGGAGCTCAGCCGGAGGGACCTGGGGGCTGAGGCTGGTTGGGCAGCACATCTGGGTCTGGCGAAAGGCTCTGCAGGAGGCTGAGGCTCCACGGTGCGCTTGATAAATATGGATCCCCGATTATTTCTAATTATGTTGAATGTGTGTGCAAGGGGGTCAGAGTTTCCAAGTCTAGCTAAGACGTGGGGACATCCAAGGGCTCTTTTTCTGTTGAAACAGATGGATTGAAAGAAGAGGGGCTGGTATAAAAGGATTCGGTTTTAGGAGTTGTTTTGTTTTGTTTTGCTTTGTTTCTTTTTGAGTAATACCAAACGAATCTCTTGCCATTGTGAAGAAACAATGTCCTTTACAATGATGAGTGTTTTCCAATTCTTTCAGCTGCTCATCCCAGACCAGGAATGTGTCTAGATGATACAGAACGTGAACTCCAGCCTGGGGCCAGGTTGGGAGCCCAGAGCAGGGAGTCTGGTGAACTGGGTATCAGAAAGGACCAGGGTGGAGTGAGGTGAGCCAAGATTCCTGTTGGTCTTTCTGTTTGGGGCACAGAGCTCCTAAAATCCTTGGAATTTCTCAAGAAAATAGAGCCATAAAGGTGTCTTTTGTGATGCTAATGAAGTGACTTTGCATCAATGTAGGGGGCTGGTTGCCAGGAGCGCCACCCTGTCATTAGGAGGTTGGAACTTTCAGTCCCTCTGGGAGATCCCCTCACTCCCAAGGGAGGGGAAAGGAGCTGGAGGTTGAGCACCAGGACCAATGGCCAATGATGTAATCAATCGTGCCTGTGTAATGAAACCTCCGTTGAAACCTCAGGGGGCGGGGTTCAGAGAGCCTCAGGCTGGTGGGCTGGTGGAGAGCGGGGGAAATGTGGTGCCACACAGGGCTGGAGCTCTGTGCCTTTTCCCAGACCTCACCTGGGCATCTCTTCATCTGGCTCTTTCTGAGTTACATCCTATTAGAATAACCCAGTGACCTGGCACGTCAAATGTTTCTCTGAGTTCGGTGAGCCACTCTAGCAAATTAATTGAAACTGGGGAGCGGGTCCCTCCAATCTATAGCCATGTGGTCAGAAGCTCAGGTGACCAGCAGATTCCCAATAGGGAGATCACTGGCTAGGTCAGCTGGGTCTGACCCTCTAGCACTTTTCTAAAAGATGGTTTATCAGCCTACGACTAGAGAGATTACCTCTAAAAAAAAAAAATAGCATGTTCAGAAACCAGAAGGGGACATTTTTGATGTAAGATGCTTGAAATTCCCAAAGTGAAAGATTAGGACAGGGCCTGTGTCTTGTGGATTGTCTCAAGTTTAGAGCTCACCCTGGAGTCTGACTTTGCACCATCTAGGAAATCAGGAGATACCGGAGGAACCACTCTTGCGGAACGGTTGGCCAGGCCTAATGTAGCCCCGGCGTTTCCTCCAGAGGCCCAAGCAAGTCCTAGCTGGCCCCGAGCAAGTCAGACTGCTAGGGCCAACACGGTTTCACACTCTTGGTCAGTGGACCCAGGGGTCCTTCACAAGCCTGAGCGCTTCAGTATCTGATTCCAAAGTGGATTCTGTTACTGGCTACACTCCAGAATCTGGTCTCCTCTCTCGCTTTGAGACTCTACTCTTACAAAAAAGCAGAAGGAAAATGGGGAGCCGATGAGACAGACAAGGTGAGATTCCTAAACTCAAACATGGCATTTATAAGTTCCTTTCCCTTTACTAGTAAACACATGGAAATTAGCTCAAAGATTAGATCGTTATATAAAATATAACCACTTAGTATTAAATTGTTCTTTATGACAGGCGGATAATCAGTATTTTTTTTAATTTACATCCAAATTAGTTATATATTAGCATATAGTGCAAGGATGATTTCAGGAGTAGATTCCTTAGTGCCCCTTCCCCATTTAGCCCATCCCCCCTCCCATACCCTCTCCCGTGACCCTCAGTTTGTTCTCCATCTTTATGAGTCTCTTCTGTTTTGTCCCCCTCCCTGTGTTTATATTATTTTTGTTTCCCTTCCCTTATGTTCATCTGTTTTGTGTCTCAAAGTCCTCATATGAGTGAGGTCATATGGTATTTTAATCATTATTATACATAGATTAGTTGTTATTATTATCGGTAATTAACATACAGGCCCCATGAGTCTGTCCCCAATCACCATTGCCAAAGTCACTCATAAGGTAACAGGTGTCAGAAGATGAGTCCTTGGAAACCTCAGGAAATAAGATTCAGCACTGTTCCCTCAGGTCGTCTGGTCCATACTCACTCTGGCTCCTGCTATGCATATTTTCTTCTAACGAATACAAGGGTAAAACGAATTCGGACGTTTGGGGGGGGCGTGCTGTAGATGCGTAAGACGACACCCCGCAACGTCACAGGAGACCGGTTTCTGTTTGCTCACGGACCTGTACCCTGGCTGGTTACCCAGTGGTGGGGACCAGGCCCGCAGACCTTGGCCGCACTGTCATGGGTTTTGCAAACAGGGAGAAGGCCACGGGGACGTGAAGGCGGAGGTTTCGACGGTGTCTCTACATGCCGAGGAACGTCCAGGATGGCCAGACGTCCCTGAGACGCGAGGGGAGCGGTGGGAGCGGATTCTCTTTCACAGCCTCAGGGGGAACCAGCCGTGGTCACAGCCCGAGCTTGGACTGCTGGCTTCCGGAAGCATGGGCCCACACACGCCTGTTTGAGCCGCCAGTCTGTGGTGCTGGGTAACAGCAGCCCCAGCCAGCTAGCATCATCAGTGAGGCTTCTGTGGACCAGGAAGGAATTATAACACGAACATCCGTTCGTGATCGTCTTCATCCCGAGGCCTAACTGACCAGGCCACCCCTGAATCCCGCCTACGACCTCAGAGGCGCAGGCCCTCCCCAAGGAAGCACTTCCAGGTCATGCAGCCTGGAAGGAATCGGCTGCTCCCCCAACACCCACAGGAGGCCCCCTCCTGCAGGGACCCCCAGGTTGGGGCCCAGTGACGGCCTTGAGAAGGCTCCCGGGGTGGTGGCCCTCCACCTGTTCTGCCTGAGCAACTTCCCAGAGGCTGCCAACATCCAGATTCCCAGGCCCCATCGCTAGAGACTGACGTCGAGGGCGTGGGGCGGGACCCGGGCACCGGCATTTGGGAGAGCTCCTCAGAGGACTCTACGAGCAGCCCAGGCTCAGGTGGAACCTACCAGGCAGCCCCTCGGGATGGAGGGCCGGGAGGGGACAGCCAGGGGCCTCCCTGAGTGTTAGGGGGAGAGTCGTACAGCGAGGCTGGGCCCAGGCTCTGAGATGGCATGCTGCTGGTGAGGGGATCTCACCTTGAAATGATTTATCCGTGTGTGTGAGAGAGTGTGCATGCACGTGGAAGGGTGTGCAATGGGAGTTCGGCTTGAGTGCTCACACGTGTGTGTTGTGTCCGTCTGTCATCTCGCCGAGGACCCACCATGGCGGCCCTTTCTCCGTTGAGCTTGTAACTCAGTGGGAAAGACAAACATTGAACAAGTATTTTCAAGAATAGTTGCGTCTTATGAAGAAATACAAGGAGCGAGTGGTCGCGTCTCATCCTACTTGTGTGTGAGCGAAGACGTCAGTTAACGCGGGCTGCTTTGGAATTATTTTGCCAATAGGTGATAACGCTTTTTAATGTAATTATATGGGTCTTTCTTATTTAAAAAACATTTTTTTTAATGTCTTATTTATTTTTGAGAGAGAGAGTGGGGGGTGGTGAGGATCCGAAGAGGGCTCTGTGCTGACAGCAGAGAGCCTGATCGAGGCTGAGCTGGATCTCAGGAAACTTGAACCCGGAGCTGGTGACCTGAACTGAAGTCAGACACTCAGTGGACCTGTGGGTCCTTCTTATTTAAGTTTGTGGCTCTCTTGCCCCTAGTTTTGATGGGTAAACTTGTCATTCCTCTCTGCATTTCCTCAACTGTGAAGTGCATTTTTCCCAAGTTAACGTTTCTTAAGTCGGGTTTGTGTCTTACAGCCTCCCTGAATATTTCACAGGCCAGGGCGGGCCTCCTCCGTTCTGCTCTGTCCTCCTTCATCTCCAGGAGCTAGAACAAAGCCCTGGTCAGTCGTGCTTGGGCTCCCGCGGACGGTGTCCTGGAGGAGAGTGTGTCTGGCATTTCTCACAGACAGTCCTGATTCTGCTCCGTTTGATGTGGAAACCAGCTATCCACATGCTTTCCTGAGCAACTTCTGACGTCACTGAAGTTTGCCCTGTTTTGTTGCCTGTATCACGTGGGGCAGGTGAAGGCTTCTTTTCTGATGGTTTTGGAGTGCCCATGCTCCCCGTAACTGCTCCACTGGGTGAGTTTATCGTTTGTTACTGAGCATTTGGTCGTCACGACCAGTGAGTGTTTGACAAATGAGTAGGTTATTCTCTGTATTTTTCACTTCCATTTTGTCCCCTCTCTTTTCAAGATTCCATGTTCTTGTTTCAGGGAAGGCAGGTCCTTTCCTGGAGAGGAGGCGCCAAGAGTTTCAAGAACCTTTCTTCCGGCTCCCGAGGGAGGTCATGTTGAAAACCCTTAAAAACATAAAGTTGAACAAAAATCAAAATGGCGACACTAATGCTTCAGCGAGTTCGATTTTAAACTAAGTAAACTTTTTCCTCTTCTGCACACCTCCCCTCCCTCCCTGGCCCTTTGTTTCTGGAACCCGACGGCACCCTGAGGGAGGCACCTACAGGGGTCCTATCCAAATGGGCCAGATCAGCATCTCCCCCTAAAGACGCCCAGCCCCTACCTCCAGGCAAGCTGCAGGTGTTTGAAGGCCACAGCCTGCAGCAGCCTCTTTTGCCCCGCAAGGGAATAAAGCTATTGTTCCTCTTTACCCCGAATGAGATCTTCCAGTTATATTTTGGCTCCTAAGCACAGAGGTTGGTTTTTGACAAGTGTCCACGTAGACACTACTCCCGAGTCTCCCAGGTGCTGTTTCCCCTACACTGTTGTGCAGGACTTCCTGTGCTCGGTCCCAGCCGTGTTCAAGACCACCGTCCACGTAGACACTACTCCCGAGTCTCCCAGGTGCTGTTTCCCCTACACTGTTGTGCAGGACTTCCTGTGCTCGGTCCCAGCCGTGTTCAAGACCACCGTCTCAGCTCAGGCAGGAGCTGTCCACACTGGCGGCTGCTGGCAGCCGGCTGATAGGATCCTCTGCGTCCTCTTCAGCAGCCATCATGGTGGATGTGATCTGGCTCCTTCTGGGACACTTGCTTCTCCTGGGTCCACTCCGCTGTCCGTGAGGCCTCCGCCAAGCAGCCGTCTGCTCTCCTGCAGGGCTCCGAATCATTCTAGAACATGCAAGTGTTCCTTCCCAAAGGCCACCGCTGCTAATGTTTTCCTCATTTCCGCCTCTGGTTTCGCCAACAGATTCCAGGGAGCTCACCTCACACACGCCCTGTTCCCGGACAGCTCCTTCTTTGCCCCGTCCTCCTGGGGGATGCTCATCTGAGTTTTCCGAACGGATGAGGAGGGCCATGGCACAGGGTTCCAAGAGGTCACTTAGGGTGTCATGGGATCAGAGTTGGGGAAGGACTGCACATGGCCGGGCGAGACAGGGAGAGAGGAACACGAGCTCACTGATCAAGAGACACATGTCAAATGACGGTGGCCCCCACAAGCATGTGACAATGGGGTTGTGGAAAAATGGACCATGTTAAGTTCATCTAAGAGATAGCATTGGCGGAAGTCGGTAAGTAGGCAATGGCTCAAATGAAAGCAATTTAAGAGTAATCTCAAGACATTATAAATAAGTAGTTCACTGCCAGGACAGAAAACACCGAATGCAGAGCAGAGGTCTGGATTTTGTGATCTAGTAAAATTTCTAAATGAAAACTCCAAAAGAAAACCAACTTCCAGTTGCCAGGCTTCCATTTTTTGAAGGTAACATATATACATATGGCCAGTGCATTGTCTCATAATTAAGAATGCTTTTTAAATTGAATGCCTTTAACTCAAACGGGTGCTCATTATGTTGACCTGGGTGTTCTTATTCACCATTAGCCATCCCCAGTCTGTAAACAGTTAGAAAAGCGAATTCATGATGGGCAGAAAGTAGTCAGTACTCAGTACTCAGCATGACTCTCCACAGTGCTGTGATCTGACAGAGGCCAGAACGTTCAGGGAGTATCTGGGAAGTGTGTGAGAAAAGAGGGTGGAAGGAATCCCACATGGAAGAGAGATCATTGCTGAAGGCGTTCCAGAGGTGCCCTGTGCTTGCCATTGCTTCCCTGGATCCTGCTTCCTCCGAAGGAACCTCCCCAGCCTACATCCTGGAATCTTCTGGAAGTGGAAACGATGAAAATGGCACGTCTGCCCCCATGTGTGAGAGGAACGAGGCCACACGCCACACCTTGGCTGAGCGCCTCCTACCTCTGCGCCGGACTCTGTCCTTCCTCTGCAGGCTCCGTGCGCCAGGGCCCGGAGTCCCCAGAGCTGGGGCCACCTGCCACCGTCAGAGCGTCCAGAAGCCCGAAGCAGCCGGTTCTCGCTCTAGCAGTAAAATGGCAGCTGGGTTGGCGAAGAAAATGGAGCGGCCCAACCAAACCCCTGCATGGCCCGAAAGGCGCCCAAACCCTAAAATACAAACCCCGAGGCCCACCCGAGCCTCCTCCACATGTACTTATTGTCCCCACGGTTACATCGGCAGGGTTCTCAGACATTGAATTCACTCTTCCCACCAATTCCCGCCCTGTTTTGAAGGCACTTCCAGAGGGACCAACAATATTAAGGACACACGCTCCCAAGAGGGGGGAGGAATAGGAGGGGTCACCAGGCCCAGCGTCTTCTTCCAAACTCCCCAACTGAGTCAGTGACCCCCTTCTTGGGGACACCGAGTGGCAGACGGGGTGGAGATGAGCCCAAGCGTTCTACTTCCCAGAGCTTCCCAGAGCGTGCTACTTGTTGAGCGGGAGGAAACAGGAAGTGAGGGGAAGGGGCGTGCCCTTGGACAGTGTGGAAAGGAAAAGCGAGTTCCAACTTGCTCTTCTCTCGAGGAGTTTCTTGTTAAGTAGCCCTCATTCCTGGAACGTGTCCTTGTACCAACAGTGCAGGGAGAGGGCGCGTCACGTGAGGCTGTTGTCGACACAGCGCCGGGAAGTTGTTCCTAGAAGGTTGTAGGAAAGACGAAAACAACGTGAGCCTTGAGGAGGCACCGACAGAGGCGAAAATATCCAGAACATTGCTTTTCCACTGCCATGTGGTGAGGAGCCATTCTTTTCTTCCCAAACTGTAGCGGACACATTTTTTTTTTTTTTTTAGTGCAATAAGAATGAATTACTAGAACAATGAAATGAAGCAGACATACAACACAATCCTCATTTCTTAAATTCATTGATTCAGGTGATATTAAGTGCCTCTGTCGAAGTGCTTAGAATGCTTCTAGCTGCGAGTCCCTGCATTTTCCTCATCAAAGAGCGGTAAACATCAGCCCGCCCCTGCTGACTGGTCTGGAAAGCACTACGGCAGGTGTAGTCCATCCTGGAAGGGATCCCGGATCCACCCGTGGGCTGGCCTGGGGTCCACTGGGTGGCGGCACTGAGCGAGGTGCCCATGGCTGACACACCACCCCCGGTGCTTCCCCTCTTGTTTCCCTTTATAAAAATCCATTTTCTTCTTTTCCGTTTTCCTTCCTTTGTCCTTTCTTCCTTTTCCCCCAGTTCTCTTTATTTTTCGCCCTCCTCGGAGAAGCACAGGTCTTGGTGTTTTTTCAGGATGTGTCTGGCTGTGCCTTCTGTCACTAATTCTGCCTGGAATATCTTAACTATAGACTTGTTTTTCAGCTTTGGAAAGATCTAGATACATATGGGTTTATTATTTGGGAGATACGGTATCACACGAGCAGTGTTTAGCGCTAAAATAAGTACACCGAGTTTGGACGACTATTGACGTTACCAAAGACTATGATGATTATTGAAGAAGACAGCATGTGTACATATGTATGTATAACTAAACGAGGTTAATAAAACGAGCATGTTTCCTATTTTTCGTAATATTTTCAAGAAGCAGAAGGGGAAGAAGGAGCAGAAAAGCAAAGTGAAATTCTCCTAAAATTTGACCCCATGGATGAGGGACTCTGCTTTATGTACATTTAGTACTATTTTATTTGTAACTTTGAAGATCAGAGACTGAAGCCAAAATCCTTTTGAAAAGTTGAAAGTAAATACCGTAGTAAAGATGAAAAGGATAGGTGAGGAGAGAAAAGTGACAAGATTTTGAATATATAGAAAAAAACCTAGGGGGGGTAGCAACAGAAAAATGAAAATCAGAAGGCATGGGTGTGACAAGAGAAGACACAGAAAAGTACGTGAATACCTAAAATACATTAAATTTGCTTATTAGAAAACAAAGTATTAACCCTTGAAACTAAAGGAACATGGTGTGTCAACTATAATTAAATAAACAACAAAGTCTTAGATTTTGTTATGGAAGTAAAATTCCATCACACACTTTTCAGACAGCACCTATACTGCAAAGGAAAACTGAAATACTAAATTAATTGTTCAATTAATATCAAATTAAAATATTTGCGGGTTGCCGGGGTGGCTCAGTTGGTTGAGCATCTGACTTTGGCTCAGGTCATGATCTGACAGTTTGTGAGCTCGAGCCCCATGTCGGCCTTCACACTGATGGTGCAGAGCCTCCTTGGGATTCTCTCTCTCTCTCTCTCTCTCTCTCTCTCTCTGCCTCTTTCCTACTCATGCTCTCTCTATCTCAAAACAAGTAAAAACAAACTTTAAAAAAATTAAAATATTTGTCAGGTAAATATAGTAAGATGGAGAATGCCAGGACGGGACCGTGGCCATGTTGCCTAACTTCCAGGAGCCTTCATTTTCCTGTCTTTGTAATGGACACAATAAAGGAAGCACCTACTTCAGGTTGATAAGAAGACAAGATAAGTTAATATTTATAAAAGATTTAGAACAATGCCTGGAATATAGAAATAGCTGTATAAGTTCAGGAAAGATTCAATATAAATGAAATTTAATGCATTTAAATGAAAAATAATACATATTCCTTTGGAAACAAGTGGAAACAGATAGTTGGCAGTGTCTGATCAGCCAAGACCATATCCAACGTGAGCATCGACATTCCCCTTGCTCCAAATTTTCTTCCAAGTCCCGTTGATTTCCACGGGAAATAATTCTAGTGATCCTTCCAGAATAAAGATGGTGTCTCTTGGACAGAATTTAGCATTTCTGTGGACTGAACGCCAAGAACCGCACAGCAAATCTGTGGTGACCAATCTGGTTCGTTCCTCCCATGTCACGTCTCCTTTGTGAACACTTCAATAACCGGAAACACTGCCCATCGGGCTCCCGAAACTCGTAGGAGAAGAGAACCCAGTCTTTCTCTTTGCAAAACAATCTGGGAAGAGTCTGGATCATTTTCTGAGATAAAGAATCTCTTCTAAGCACTGGGTGTTGTATGGAAACCAAGCTGACGATAAATTTCATATTAAAAAAAACAAATAAAATTTAAAAAGAGAAAAAAAAAAGAATCTCATCTACACTGTCACCAGCACCCTAGTTTGTGCTGCGCTTGATGCCCTGGGACAGATTCAGATGGAAAACGCTGCCATGTACCGCTAATTAGCATCCCGACTCCATTCCTGAGCAATTTTCGTTCAGCTGTCTCGCTCTGTCTTCATGAGATGAACAAAACCCAAGTTCCCATATTATGAAATTCCAAATCAGTAACCACGTGATAACTGTGTTACAGAGCAAGACCGGAGTATTTATGACCACATTCTTAATGTTTCACAGGCCCACTATTTGTCACCAGGATCTAGACGTTTCCACCGATTCCTAATAAATGAACAATCATCTCTTTCGGGGAATCCAAATTCGCGATTTTTACCGCGTAGCGCCCTGGGTAGTGTCACCACAATCTGGAATTTGAAAAAAACAAACAACTAAATATATAGCAAGACAAATCAAATCTTGCAAATTCCAGCTGCCTCAAACACTTGGAGGCCCCTGCCGGCAGGGACAGACACGCCGTGAAGCATTCATGTGGACAGCGAAAAGTCACTTTGCCGAAGAAAGCGCCGTCCAGATGGTCTTGGGCGACACCATCATTTCCTGCTGTGTTTTTACATCGTGAGGGCATCGTAAACGCCTTTTGAGGACAGGTCATCGCGTCCTAGCCACTAACCCAGCTTTCTTCTCTTCCTGCTACCCCGCCTCACAGCATCACCTCCGGCTCACTCTGTGTCTCTCCCGCTCACGGCCCCCGCACACGGGAGGCTTCCATATATCAGCTGCCTGCACGATGGAACAGGCCCACGTTCAAGTTTCGTCCACCTTTTAGGATTCTCAAGAGAAATCCGTGATGCTCGGTCTCCCGGGTAGTTACAGAGGAGCTGACACCTTCCAGCCTGTCCTGAAAAACTCCATACTTCGAGGCAGAAAGTACGAGCCCTTAGCCTGTATTTGGCCCGAAGATTGTTGGAAGGATGACATTACTCTTCTGCCCAGAGCCGGGGTGGCCAGCAGAGAAGACGTGTCTTCCCAGGGGGAAAGCCTGTTAACGGTGGACACCCAGCCCCGTGTCCTTCTTCCTGGCCTCTTGCGCCACACTCAGCACAGAGAAGAGAATTTGAAACTTTGTGTTTTACAGGGCGCCTGGGTGGCGCAGTCGGTTAAGCGTCCGACTTCAGCCAGGTCACGATCTCGCGGTCCGTGAGATCGAGCCCCGCGTCAGGCTCTGGGCTGATGGCTCGGAGCCTGGAGCCTGTTTCCGATTCTGTGTCTCCCTCTCTCTCTCTGCCCCTCCCCCGTTCATGCTCTGTCTCTCTCTCTGTCCCAAAAATAAATAAAAAACGTTGAAACTTTGTGTTTTAGAACACAAGCCAGGTTTCGGTCTTTCGATTCAAGAACGTTTTAAATTATTTGGGCTTCTCCTCTGCCATGCTTCCAGGGCACAGACAGACTAGAAAGGAGGAAAGGTGGATGGGACTCCAGGAAAGGGTCTAAACCAGGGAGGCCCGGGGGGTTGGCGGACCTCAGTGGACACCAGGCAAGGGGACGCCCGGCCACGCAGACATCAGATCAACGCAGAGCGGCGGCGACCCAGGGACAGAAACGGCTGCAGGGCTGGGGTGGTGCACTCAGGCACAGAGACAGATGCTTCGAGAGAAGGCCCAGCAGAGCCAAGGGCGGGTTCCACGAATGAGAGCCCCGGAGGGTGGCCCGGCAGAGGTGACAGCAGGAAGGGACGGTCTCTGCCCTTGGAGATGCCGCATGGTTTGGAAGAAGCGGTGCGGGGCTGCTCTTGCACAGTCAGCAACCTGTCCCGTAGTCAGCCCCCAGCTCTGGGCACCACGGCTGGGCTTTGATCAAGTGCCAGCATGCTTGGGGCTCACAGTCCTGCAGTATGGTAGGTCTGCAGTTCCAGAGAGAAACCTACCGACCGGGCTACATTCTGGCAGCTCCTAGCTTTTGCGGAAGGAAGACAGAGGATTGGAGCCCTAAGGGAGGCTCTGGTCTTACCAGAGCCTTGCGCTGCCCGCTCCCGCCCCCCTTCCTGCCCACACAGCACCATCCAAAGGATCAAGCCTCTGACCTTCGCAGGAACCGCCCCCCCCCCCACCCCCACGCCAGCTCGCTTCTTAGTCACTTGCTTTAACTCACCACGCCTCATCATGCTCCAGTTGGCTCTGACCCGGGGAGGCACCCTCAGGCAGTATCAGCATTGGCCTCTGGGGGCGCTGGCCTCAGCCCCCCTCATCTCTCTCGGCAGCCCTTGCTTGCCCCTTTACCCCCCCCCCTCCCCCGAAACCAACGCTCCCTGATTCTGCGGTCTGGCCCCTCTGAGTAATCCAGTAATTTCCATCTCACAGTCCTTCACTTACACCCGCAAAGACCCCTTGTCATGAAAGGTAACAGCCACAATTTCCACGAAACCAGGACTTGACGTCTTTGGGGCCACTGGCCAGCCTACCGCAAACAGAAAGTGCTAACTAATTGTTTTCTATTCCTTGTATTACCTGTCTTTTAGTAGACCTGGCTGGAAAAAAAGCGCACCCACAGTCCTTTAAAGCCCGGAGAGTGATCCCAATGTTTCCCGTGTCCAGGGGAGCTTTTCCTGGGGCACAAACATTTATCGAACGATGCAATTCTTACCCCGGCACCTGCTTCGGTAGGTCTGTGCCTGCCTCGTTCATGCCAAGGTCAGCTGCCTGTGTGGCCATCTGACACGACTGCATGTGACCCACACTGGTTTCGAGCCAAGGGCTGAGCTGTGAAGCCAGCGTCTCCTGGGACACCTCCCCGCAGGGCTCCTTCAAGGTCACCAGCCTGCTGGGCTGCACTCACCGAGACCTGTGACCCCAAACACTGCTGCTTCCCAAAGTGCATTCCCATCTGTGTTTGTCAGGCCAGGCACAGAACCTGGAGTTTGGGGGACACATCCACTGGGCCTTCCCTTCTTCTCCCAAACTCAGGTCTTAGAAAGTGCTAGACGGACAGAGGTCCAAAGTTAGTCCTGTTACAGGCCATGCCTGGCCCGGCTGGGCGCCAAAGAGGGCCCACAATGAGGCTTTATTCATACTTACGTGGAAGGACTGCCTTACACACGTACGCCCACACCCGTGCTCACAGGTTGTTCTGGAAAACTGCAAACCACGGGCCTCCCGGCAGGGACACAGCCCACCTCCCTAAGGAACAGAGAACATGTGCCCGCTACAGAAAAGGGGGCCCCACAGGGGCACAGAGAACCCCAGGTTGTTCCCTGTAGCCAGTCAGCCATCAGGTCACCCCCGCTTCCTGGGGATGGGAAGGTATGGGGCAGGCGGGGACCCTGGGGATGGATGTTCCTTCTGCTGCAGGAAAACGGGGTTGCCCTCATTAATGGGCAGTGAAGGTTGGATCTGGGAGGCGAGAGATCTGGAAAGGAAGTCCAGCCGGGGAGGGTCTGGTGTGCTCCCAAAGTTTGGGCTTCTGCCCCCCAGGAAGCCCCATGGTGTCAGTGGCTTGTGGCAAGGGGCGGCCCCTGCAATGGTCATGGGTTTGCCTGCAGTGACTTGAAACCCCTACTGGTGTGGGAGTGGAGGCAGGGGCGGGGTGGGGGGGAGGTTGGTCAGCACCTGCTGGTCACACCAGGCACCCCTGGGCAGATGCACAAATTCTGAGTTAATTGGTTGGGACCATCCAGCAGCGGATTTGACAGGTGCTGGCGGAGTCCAGCCTGGCTTTCGTCATAAGCCGCAGGCAGGGAGGATTCAGGGTCTGATGCAAAAAACCCTTCCTATTCCCTGGAAGGAGAGAAAGACTTTTTTTGAGTTGGGGGGATGCCCCAGAGGCGAAGGATGTGGGAGGGGCCTGGCGGCCCGCAGAGAACTTGACCTCCGGCAGGGGCTGGTACCACGTGGCACCTTGCAGTCAGAGCTGCACGGGTCACAGGAAGACACGGGAGCCCAATGGGGCCCTAGGCTTCCGGAACAGAGGTGGCTGTCCGCCGGACCCTTGGGGACTGGGGGAGTGAGGACGGCCTTACTTTTGGGGCACAGGCCCTCCGGAGGAGGAGAGGGAAATCCCCAAGAGACTGAGTCACCCCAGAGGGGCCGACTGTGTATTTTAAACTTACACAACCCTCGAACCCATCACGCAGGGTCTAGAGTTCATTCTGGTTTTGCTTGTGTTCTGTTGTCTCGGATATAAACTAGAGAAAACGAGGGCTCGAGCGCTAGGTGAACTGCGACGTCGAGAAAAGAGAAACGCGCGTTTCTTCTGTGCATCTGGGTTATTTCTGTCGGTTTGGAACGTGGTCTGGAGAGGTCCAGCCGGCAGGCGGGCGGGGGAGACACAGCTCCCGACGCCCTTGCAAGTGCCCGGGATACGCACTGGGCAGGGGGGCCAAGGAGGGAGAGAGCCCTTTTCTTTAAGCGGGTTGGGCCTCAACAAGGAAACTTGGTAGCTGGTCTCTGCGGACCCCCTGGACTTCCTTTCTGGAATGTTCTTCTGCACCTGTGGAGTATTGTGTGCAGTTTGGCTGCTCCCTGACATTTCTTTTCTTTTCTTTTCATTCTTAGTCCTATTTCTTATCCCTGTGGATTTCCCACAGCACATACCTGAAAAAGAAATGTTCCCCAGAACACCCATCGGAGCATTACCTGATTTTCAGTGCAGTTAAAGACAGGCCGCGAAGGCCTGATCTCTGCAAATGCCTTTCTGCTCAGGAGCCCGGCTCTCGAGGGAGCTCAGCCTCCCCGGCAGCCGGCATGTAATTCTATCATTCCCTGAGCTGCCGGAGGGCCGAGCCGCGGGAAGGAACTTGGCCTCTCAGCCCCCCTTTCCTAGCATTGTGCTAAAGCGTGGCTAGCTTGCCACAGGGGTGAAATATAAAGCGTGACAGTCCTCTATCCCTGTGCCCTCCGCAGTGGTGCCCACGACGTTCACAGGGTAACCTGCTTCCCTGGGTTGGTAACTGTCTTATGGGGGAGACGTTGTCCCTATTCTGTCTTTTGAACAACTGTTTTCTCTCTCTCTCTCTCTCTCTCTAATAAGCTCACCATCTGTCTTAAAATTGTGTGCGTGTGTGTGGTTCTGGAGCACGATGGATTTCACATTGCTCAGTGAACATACGTAGTAAACTGGTTTCCGAAATCGGAATATCACACAATTGCCATAGACTTTAAGCTTTAATGTAGTGCCTTTAATTTAGTTATGTGCCATGGGTCAATAAATTTCAGATTTCTCTGAGACCATTAAAAAAAAAAGATTTGGGGGCGCCTGGGTGACTCGGTTGGTTGAGCATCTGACTTTGGCTCAGGTCATGATCTCCTGGTCTGTTGACAGCTCGGAGCCCGGAGCCTGCTTCGGATTCTGTGTGTCTCCCTCGCTCTCTGCCCCTCCCCCACTCACACTCTGTCACTCTCTCTCTCAAAAATAAAGAGACATTAAACATTTTTTTCCAACAATAAAAATAAAAAAAGAAGATTTTGGCACCATTTTCTTTTTCTGAGAGAGGGAGAGAAGCAGAGGGAGAAAGAGAGAGAGAGAGCGAGAATCCTAAGCAGGACCCACCCTCAGTGTGGATCCCAACGTGGGGCTCCATCTCACAAACCGTGAGATCACGACCTGAGCCAAAGTCGGACGCTTAGCCCACGGAGCCACCCAGGCTCCCCTTGACGCCATTTTAAAGAGTTGAATTAACTCTCTCTCTCAAAAAAAAAATAAATAAAAAGTAAAAAAGTAAAACAGGGGCGCTTGGGTGACTCAGTTGGTTAAGCGGCTGCCTTCAGCTCGGGTCAGGATCTCATGGCTCATGGCTTTGAGTCCCACATTGGGCTCTCTGCTGTCTGCACGGAGACCACTTCAGATCCTCTGTCCCCTTTTCTCTCTCCCCTTCCCCGACTTTCTCTCTCTCTCTCTCAAAAATAAATAAATAAACATTTAAAAAGATGCAGCAGACGTGAAGGGAGGAGGCCCTGTAGAGAGCAAGATGGAGTCCCCCCATTAGCCAGTAACTCACGTCAGGGAGTCGCGCGAGCAGCTAAGGGCGGTGAGGCAAAGGGCAGATACCGCCAACCCAGCACCGGCTGAGGACACACTCAGACCTGAGGACCAGCAGCGCCAGAGGCCGTGTGCCAAGGCCTGTTGGTCGTGAGGCTTGCCTTGTGCTCTGCCAGAAGCCAGGTTAATCACGTGGTGAGATGTCATTGCACCCGCTTCACGAGTACGTCCCCCTTGCTCTGTGACGAAGTAAAGCTCACGCTGTGGAAGGACCCAACTCGTGCGTGTGCCTTCACAGCACGCTCGCGACGTGCGTGTCTTCCCAAACAACCCAGAAACCTGGGGGTAGCAATGACTGAGGGTTTATTTAACCCAGTTTGTTAGGCTCACAGAAATAACCCGGCTGGCATTGATGGGCTGGGCTCTAACTGTTCAATGGGAGTTTCAGGTTATTGACTCTTTCCTGAATGCAGCTGTGATGTGGAGACTAAGCCATGAAAGCTGAGGCTTGGCCTGTGGCCCTCAGAGCCCGGCTCCTTCTTCTGTGTGAGCTTTTTGCTTCCAGAACTGAGGAAATTTTAGGCTGCTCTGGATCTCTCTTCTTCTTGGTGATGTCCCTCCTCCTCTGTGTGTCTTTTGAATCCACTTTCCTCTCCCAGGCAAGTAGGGACTTTGCACGACCTGGGCTGAGCTCGGTTTCCAGAAGTCTGGGGGCCGGGGGTGCAGGCGAGAGAGGAACTTTGGCTACGGAACCAAAGTGGGTCCACCCTGGGTGAGTCCTAGGCAGAGACCACGCCAGGTAGAGGGGCCTCACAAGGTCATCTGTATTTGTGACAAATAAGGGGATCACAGGAATAATTTCCAAAGCTGTGACTCCTGTAACGGGGTGAACAGTCTCCTTTTATCGTGGCTTGGGCTGAATACCTAGAGGGCAATTTTAGGATTATCATGACGCTAAGGTGCCTGTGTATAGGCACCACATTTTTCGTATCCAGTCATCTGTCATGGACTTGGGCGGCTTCCATGACTTGACTGCCGTAAATATCGCCACAACAAACATAGGGGCGCGTGTGTCTTTCTGAATTAGTGTGTTCGTCTTCCTTGGGTGAAAACCCATTAGTGGAGATATTGGATCATACGGTCGTTCTATTTTTAATTGTCTTGAGAAAACCTCACGCTGTTTTCCACAGCGGCCGCACCAATTCACGTTCCCACCCACGGTGCGCGAAGATCCTTTTCTCTCCGCATCCTCGCCAACACCGGTTGTTTCTTGTCTTCTTGATTTCAGCCATTCTGACGGGTGTGAGGTAGTATCTCATGGTGGTTTTGATTTACATCTTCCTGATGGTGGGTGATGTTGAGCATCTTTGCATGTGTCTGTTGGTCGTCTGGATGCCTTCTTTGGAGAAATGTCGATTCAGGTCCTTCGCCAATTTTTTAAACAGATTGTTGTGTTTGCTGGTGTTGAGTTGTATGAGTTCTTTATCGATTTTGGAGACTAACCCTTTATCTGATATGTCATTTGCAAATATCTTCCCCCATTTTGTCAGTTACCTTTTAATTTTGTTGATTGTTTCCTCTGCTGTGCAGAAGTTTTTTTATCTTGATGAGGTCCCAATAGTTCATTTTGGCTTTTGTTTCCCTTGCCTCACTAGATGTATCCAGAGAAATGCTGCTCTGTCTGACGTCAGAGAAATTACTGGCTGTGCTCTCTTCTAGGACTTTTATGGTTTCAGGTCTCACATTTGGGTCTTTAATCCATTTTGGATTTATTTTTTGTGTGTGGTATAAGAAAGTGTCTAATTTCAATCTTCTGCACGTTGCTGTCCAGTTTTCCCAACGCCATTTGTTGAAGAGACTGTCTTTTTCCCACTGGACGTTCTTTCCTGCTTTGTCATCAATTAATTGATCATATAAACGCGGGTTTATTTCTGGGGTCACTATCCATGTATCTGTTTTGGTGTCAGCACCATACTGTTTTAATGACTACAGCTTTGTACCGCATCTGGAATTGTGATGCCTCCAGCTTTGTTCTTCTTGCTCAGGATCGCTTTGACTATCTGGGACCTTCTGTGGTTCCATACACATTTTCGTATTATTTGTGCTAGTTTTGTGACAAATGCCGTTGGTATCTTGGATGGGAATTGTATTGAATCTGTGGATTGTTTTGGGCGGTATTATTCAGCCATGAAAAAGGATGACATTGTGCCATTTAAGACAACATGGACGGACCTAGAGGGTGTTATGCTAAGTGAAAGAAGTCAGACTGATGTTGCGCCTGGATGGGTCTTTCGGCTAAGCGTCCAACCCTTGATCTCGGCTCAGGTCATGAGCTCTGGGTTGTGGGTTTGAGCTCCGTGTCGGTCTCTGTGCTGACAGCGCGGGACCTGTTTGGGATTCCTTCTTTCCCTCTCTCTCTCGCGAAATAAATAAACAAGCTTAAAAATATATATAAATAAGTCAGACTGAGAAAGAAAAATGCCATGAGTCCACTCATAAATGGAGTCTAAAAAAACAAATACACAAACAGAAATCAGAGTCAGAACTATAAATACAGAGACCAACTGATGGTTGCCAGAGAGGAGGACGAGAGGGTTGGGCAAAATGGGTGAAGGGAAAGGGGACATACAGGCCTCCAGTTATGGAATGAGAAAGTCCGGGGAATAAAAAGCAGAGAATAAGGAATACAGTCGGTGACACTGTAATAACGATATAATGAGACAGACCATCTCTATACTTGTGGTGATCATCGCATAATCCATAAACTTGTAAATCACTAAGTCATACACCTGAAGCTAATGGACCGTTGTGTGTCAACCACACTCAAATACATAAATACATCCGCGCAAACAGAGAAAAAAAAAAAGAAACTGATAGGTAGGCAGAAGCCTCTAAGAGTCTTCTGAACGCAACGTGTCAGGCCAATGGCACTTTGTGGGCTTTATTGAGTCAAACGCAGGATCTGATCTGAGGGAAAAATTAATCCTCGAGAGAAGCCTGGAGGGCAGGGGAGCCCCACTGTCGCTCATAGTTAGGGAAGGGGCAGCATGGAGGACCTAAGTAGATTCAGAAGGCCGGACATGTGGCCAACGTCTCTCAAAGCCTCTGCTGTTAACACCCATCGGTCGCTCAGACCACGCACTGGAGACGTGGCGAAGTCAATACGTCTGTGCTTTTTTATGTAAGCGGGTGTGACCCAACAGGATTAGTTGTCTCACGGGATTCGAGGCCTCCAGGGTGCGGCAGAACCTCCGGAAAACCCTCCTTTCTACCCACCTGGGAGCCTGAGTGACAATTGCTCTCTTTCCCCTAACTGCAAAATCCAACACCGGCGATGGTCCCAAAACAGAGTTCATAAAATTCTTTTGGAATTTTCGGAGAGTCTAAGCCATAGCTTGCTCCCCCCGGTCAACACGTCGTTTATTCTTAAATCATCTCAAAGGCCAAAGAAACCTTTGGTTAAGAAGGTGTGGGTTCTTCTCTCCGCCCGAGAAGACTACTGGTTTGGGGCAAAGGTCACTCCAGAATTGGTATTAGTGAGCAGAGCCGCAGTATAGACGGGATGACAAGGGGGTAGGACATTATACAATGTCTTTGAAAGGACTGAGTACAATGCATGCTCTTGTTCTCTCTCCCTTTTTTGAACTTTACTTATTTATTTTGAGAGAGAGGGAGAGGGAGAGAGAGAATCACAAGCAGACTCTGCCCTGTGAGCCCGGGGCCCGATGAGCCGTGAGATCATGACCTGAGCTGGAACCCAGAGTCAGAGCTTTTCCGACCGAGCCCCCCAGGTGCCCAGACGTGCTCTTCTTTTTAAGTTCAAGTGCTCCTGTATTTATTCCACCGAAGTTACACATAGTTAAACCCCAGGGCATTCATTTTGAGCTAAAGAAAAACATCGCCCCTAGAAACAAGGACAAACAGGTCTCTGATGCTCACGTGGCCTTTCTCTGGCAGAAGCAGCCCCGTGGAGGTTGAACGATGACCGTTGCTCAGTCCACATGGCCTTTCCTCACTGTCATTCCCAAGTCCCCCCAGAGCGGAAACGACGTGTGGGTCATGATGCCACAGGCATGCTGCAGCGTCCAGACGTGATGTGGATGCGGAGAGTTGATAGAAAAGACGCGGTGACCCTGGGCCGCATACTGATATTGTATTTTTAATTTGGATAAGCTGCCATTGTTGCCAGTTACAACACTTTGTCTACCAGCGTGGGGAACCGGAGATTGCATTTGGGGTGCTCACTTAGGTGTCCATCCGATAAACACTTGCCACCTGCCTGCTGTGCGTCTGTCCTGGTGCTGGAGGCTGGCTTACCAGAGTGACAACACGTCTCTGCCCGTGGTGCTCGAGTTTGGAATTCGACTTGAGAGGCTTTCAACACGTGGGGACATTTCTCCTCCTCCTCACCTGAGAGGAAGGACCCCCAGGTGCTGACGATTGGAGACCTTCAGAGATTCCCATCGAGGCTGAATTCTTTTGAATCAGAGAAGTCTTCCGGAGGATGAGCTCAGATCCCAGAGTCACAAATAACCTCAGACAGAGTGATACCCAAGAAAATAAATTATAAAAACCAAAATGATAAAACCGGATGACCCTGTTCTGGAAGAAAGGAAGCTGAAAGAGAAATGCAAACAGATCGTTACGTTCATTAAAAAGTACCCAAAGGGATATCGGTGTGAATGATAATAGTGACATAGTAGGAGTGCACCAAGAAGAAATGATAACATTGGAAAGGGATGTCATGAAATACAAGTGCATATGAAAAAGAGTGAAAACATTTCACAAATGAGAAATGATTACAAAAAATAAGAAAAAAGCAAGAAAGCAACTTACGACAACACAGAGTGAATTAATGAATTGATGTCAGGCTGAGAGTCTCGGTCTGTGTCATCAACGCATACAAGTTGCAAACAGTGAGGGACACGATAGGTCCCCTGGCCTCCAGGTTCCAAGGCGAGGCTACAGGAGTTTTCGAAACAAAGTGTGGAGTCGAGATAATTACAGAGATCGTTGCTAAGGAAATGCTAGAAATCCACACCCTCCATAGCTGGTAGTCAGGCCTGTGTGCGAATAACTCTGTTCCTCACCGGGTTTGCACACTTAGAAATCTCGTAACCCTAACACTCTTCCATTCCGCATCCGTACGTGGGACAGGAGACCGCCCGCTTCACAGGTGGGTGGTAAACAAAAAAGAGAAACATCGTTTATGTAAAGGCACGTGGCACCTGGACATTGTTCAGTCCGTCTACCACCCTACCTGCCTGTCCAGCAGGACTTGTATATGGCAGGTGCCATGGTGGCTTTCCGGCGTCCACAGCTTCCTTCCCTCCCTGCCTTCCAAGCACTTCCAGTGTTCTGTACACCGGCTCGATGCTAAGCCTTCCTCGCTTTTCTTCTCGATCACCCCGTGTATTCCATTGTCTCTCCCTCTGTTTTAAAATACAAATTTTAGGGGCGCCCGGGTGGCTCAGTTCGTTAAGCATCGGACTCTTGGTTTCAGCTCAGGTCATCATCTCACGGTTCATGAGTTCAAGTCCTCTATCGGGCTCTGTGCTGATGGCACGGAGTCTGCTTGGGATTCTCTCCGCCCCCCCCCCCCGTGCCCCTCCCCCACTCACTCTCTCAAAATAAATAATTAAACGTAACAAAATATTTTAAAAAGTAAAATGCAGATTTTGTTATTTTTATTCAGGTAAGCCGAGGCCAACAGAGCAGGAGAAGACTGTCATTGTAAATGTGGTTTGTTCCTCGTGACCCCAAGAGGTGGGGGTGTACCACGTGATGCGGGCGGGGAGGGGGAAGGACACATGGGGAAGTACCAGGGTCGGCCAGGAGGCAGAGGGAGTGGCGGTAAACGTGGACGATATGCTTTATTGTGGCTTCCTCAGGAAGGGACAGGCTCTGCTGTGTAGACAAGTTGAGGCTAATTAGCTCGTGTAGACTACTTTGAGTGATTTCGGAGGGCCCTGGGGTGTAGGAGCCGCTCTTAGCCGTCCAACACTGGCGGCGACTAGTTTAGAGAAATAGTGGCCCGAAGGGTAAGGCACCCGGTAGAGTGAGTGGCCAGACACGGGTTCTGCATCGGTCAGCTTACACAGGACAGGGACACTTGCAGGTGAGTCTTTCCCTACGTCTTGGAATTGGCTAGCCCTGCGAGGGACAACCTCTGTAGGGTGGACACGGCACGAATGTCACAACACCCAAAATACAGAAAATACACATCCATAAACCATCTTTTCTCTTGGCACTTACATTCTGCCATATACTCTTTCTTGTTAGATTATCCTTTGTCGACTCATCTAGTGTTCGTACTAATCTCCTTAACGAAGGGACGCTTCCTTCTTCAACCACACATACTTTGCCACCCCTACTGGTGTCGACTGCTTATAGTAAGTACTCAGGAGACGTTTGTTCAGCGAAGGACAGCACAACAGACATTTGACTTGGCAAGGGGCAAAGAGAGGAGAGAGCAGCAGAGGCGAGGAGGGTGGTTATCGAGTGTCGTGGGCACGAGGAACCAATACATAAAATGCAACAGAACACGCAAGCTTTGTCTGCGAGACTCGCCCTCTGACCTCTAGATGCGTCGTCTACCAGCAATAGTCGGTTGAATCGAATCTCCAAAGAAAACCCCACGAAGTGCGGGGGTGTTGGTGATCAGTAAAGGAGCTGAAGGGTATTCGCTCTCTGGACAACTCCTACCTTCCCCCACCTAGTCATTTATTTAACGCCTAGGCAGTCATTGTCCTGTTCTCATGGTTAGCATCGCCTAGAAAACCCAACAGTAACTGGACCACACTAATGGCACAATGAGATGTTCCTGGTCCAACAGGCTGCATGCACAATGCACGTTCAGTGCAGGCAGGGGTGAATGTGAAAGCTGACTGGGTTCCTCTCCTCCTGGCCGTTCCGGGAATGGCCGGGTCGGGTGGCCGCGCTCACACCGCTCAGATGATTTCAGGACGCAAATGCAGAGCCAGGGACCCAGAAAACCACAAGGCTCCGGGAAGGTTGCCACAGCTGTACTTCAGATCAATCTTTCCAGTTAGATTTGCGGACGCCTCCTTTACTCAGTAGGGGATTTGGAGGAGGCTGGAATGTCTGTGCCGTACGTGTTCATCTAACGATCTAACTTCACCCAACAGCTTCGAAGCGTCGCAAACACAGGACACTCATTAACGCGAACAAGTGAGGCCTCAAGCTGGCCAGACGATTTTGACGCTGAGCTGTGACAGCAAACTGCTTTGGGGGACCTGGTTGCCTCTGCTCTGACTGGGGGGGGACCCGGAGAGAGAGCTTTGTGCTTTCCTCTCGGGGCACGAGACTCGAGGAGCCAGTTCGGCACGAGCTTTCAGAGGAACCGTGTAGAAGGCAGGGCTAATGAGGTCAAGGCGGGACGTTCTCACCCAGCCGCACATTTGCTGGGCCGGTCCTCTGGCTTGGCGGAGGAGCACGATGAACTTGTAAGAGTCTCACACCGAGAGCCTTCAGGGCACATGCATGGTGCCAGTGACGGGGCCAGTGTCATCAGCTCTCGGCTCCTCTCGCGTGCTCCCTTCTCAGAGGGTCCAGTGCTCCCATCCACCTGAGCCTCCCACTTCCTCTGGGTCCTCCCTCCGCGGGTGCCTCAGCTCTTTCTCGCATCGTCTGCGGTTCCCTCTTTCACGGCCCCACTCGTACCACTGACAACCCGCTTAGCCCTGACCTCCTACGAAAAGGATTTCCTGCGTCCGTCTCATGCATAAGCTGCCATCACAGTGTCCTTCTCTCTGCGGCCAAGAGCCTGAGCGTCTCCTTCCTCGCCTTGTATCCCCCAAGTGGCCCCCTGAAACTTCTCCGGGAAGGTCGTCTCCATTGCCAAATACGATAGCCTTTCTTAATTTTTCTCCCCAGGCTATTTCTCACGTTCTTGCTCTTCTAAAGGCAGGTCCTGAACCACCCATTCTCCCCCTTCCTCCCAGATGGTGCACAAATCCAGACGGGTGTAGCCACGTGGTCTGTCCCGGAGCACAGGCAGTGGAGAGGAGCAGTCGGGAGCACAGACACCAGAGCCCCTGCCCGTGTGTGGCCTGGGCGAGTTGCCCGCCCCCGTGCCCAGCTCGAAAGTGAGCTTAACAATAACACCTACTCATGGGATTGCTATGCGATCGGATGTGTTAACCTATGGAAAGGGTTTTAAACAGCTTCTGGAGCCCACAAGGTGAGAGTGTGTTTGTTACGAGCTATTACTCCTTCCAATTCATTTCTGGTCTGGCCTCCACTTCCCTCTGGCCAAAGGCTGGTGTCGGGCTTTTGACCTTGGACACAGGCTTTCTGCAGGAATGTGACCTGTGGTTTTGCTCATCACGCTGCAGAGGGATGACCATCCTTGGTTGCCAGATGTCGTGCATCTAGCTTCTGCGGAGATTGGGAACTCTTGCCAGGAACACAGAGGTCTGCCGCTCGGCAGGTGGTTCAGAAGCAGATTCATGTGGAGGTTGTGTCTGGGGCTGGGGGCGATTCTCACCTGCTCCAATTCCAAAGTTTTGAATTAAATTCAAAAAATAAATTCACCCCAACCCTAACCCTAACCGTGAGGCCCTTTCAGAGATTCCAGACTTGGCTGGCATTTGTTGAGAGTCACCTGTTTCGTCCATGTTGCTCGTCAGTGCGAATTGGTGGTGGTCATTTGCGTTCCACCCAGAGGGACACCTGAAAGTCCCAAACCAGAGAGTAGTGATTTACTGTCTGGGTCTCATTCCATTTCAGCAACAATCATTAGCAAAACCAGTCTGAATCTTAGAGATCATACAAAGGAAGAGAAGGAAAGTGGAGGCAATTCCATGGGAGAAAGATTCCTGGAATGGTCCGAGTGCTGACCTCCGGAGGGCAGCCCCCTGGCCCAGCACCCGTCCTGTCCCCATGTGCCTGCGAGCTGGTCCTGACCCGCAGCAGGTGCCACTCACAGAACACTGGTGACCCTCTCGTTGTGGTCCGAGCCTGCCCAGGACAGGTGGCCTTGGGATTCTGAGCATCAGCACACCTCAGGCTCCCTCTGCTCCCTCCGCCTTCCTTGTGATGACCCCCGTATGTTTCTGCTCCCCGACCTGAATGAATAAAACGCACACTTCTAGTCACTTTTGTTGACTTCCAGTGTCTCTGTTCAAGGTTACTGGGGAGAAAGCGTCTGTAAACAGCACATACACAATGGCGAATTTTAACACGTTAAGCGACAGAACTTTTATAACCAAATACAAACTGCTTAAACCAAGCAATCAGAAAATAAAGTTTTGGGGGATTAGAGTATTTGGCAAACATTCCCAGATGTTGATTTTATATAAGACAACATAGACTTTATATAGCGTTTATAGAAGACAAGTTTTTTTTTCTTTTTTTTTTTTAATTTTTTTTTTTTTAACGTTTATTTATTTTTGAGACAGAGAGAGACAGAGCATGAACAGGGGAGGGGCAGAGAGAGAGGGAGACACAGAATCCGAAACAGGCTCCAGGCTCTAAGCCGTCAGCAGAGCCCGACATGGGGCTCAAACTCACGGACCGTGAGATCATGACCTGAGCCGAAGCCGGACGCTTAACCGACTGAGCCACCCAGGTGCCCCAAGTTTTTTTTTTCTTAATCAACCACTTAGTCATATAAAGAACTGTTGGTATTTTATTTTAGTAACACACACACACAAAACAAAAAGCATGTATTCATGTGGTTTATTAAACCCCATTAGTGTAACATATCTAGCAGTATATTTAAGATGCTGAGTTCTTTTGGGTATAATTGAACCTTTCACCACATTTTCCAGCTTAAATAAGTTTCTCTTGCCACATCTAAGACACTCGTTACTTAATATAGTCACTCATGAAACTAATATTAATTGCTTGTCCGTTACAGGCTTCCCCCTGGGATTTCAGCTGGGGTACCATCCACCCCCTGAGCCTGGAGACGGGGTACCCGGGCCCCCGGGGAGCATGGCAGGGAAGGCAGGCAGGGTGGCCAGGGAAAGACGGGCAGGAGACCATTTGCACTTCTGAGTATTACAAGTTCATCTTTTGAGCCTGTTTTAAAAAACAGTCCTTTGTAACTTCTAAGAGCTCAGTATTATTAAAAACAGAAACATTTTTTTCTGACATTCTACATTCCACGTGTTTTCTTCCCAGTTGACAAGTGGCTTTTAGCTTTCTCCGTGATGGGTTAACCGGGCAGGTCAACAGGCATCAGTGTTTCCCTGCATGGGTTTGCTGTCATTGTCTTGCTGGCCTTCCTCAAGGTCACCTGCTTCCCGGTAAGACCCCCCCACCACTCTCCACCAGGAGTGTGGATAAGTGCTCTGTGTACTCACATCTTGATGTCCTTGGGAAGGTTTTACAGTTTTGCTCAAAAATATGCTGCATTTCAATTCTGTGCTCTTGCAAATATTGCTTTCCATAACATTTCTAATAGTTACTTCTGAAATATAGAAACATATTATTCTTGTTCATTTAGTTTTATCGGTCACCCTGATGTGTTTTTGCGTCTGTGTGTTTTTTTCCAGTGGACCAACTCAGTATGTATATATGTATATATGTATTTATAATTTTTTATTTTTTAAAATTCATGACACATTTTAATGTTTATTTACTGACTTTTTTTTTTTTTTTTTGGAGAGAGAGAGCGAGAGAGAGCGCACAGACAAGGAAGGGATAGAGAGAGAAAGGGAGACACAGAATCTGAAGCAGATTCGAGGCTTCGAGCTGTCAGCACAGAGCCCAATGAGGGGCTCAAACTCACGAACTGTGAGATCATGACCCGAGCCGAAGTCAGATGCTCAACCGACCGAGCCACTCAGGCGCCCCCCAACTCAGTATTTATAAATGATGATTGTTAGTTAGTAGAACTTTGCATTGTGACATATTTCTCAGATTTCTTCAAGTCTTGGGAAAATGGTGACTGCTTAGAGAAAAATGTGAGTTATAAAATGCATGGCAAATAACCTTGGCTCCTTCCAGAGGTTCCCGGGAATGACTTTGCAGTTCTGAGTTAGCTGGGCCAACAGCCATGTATTCCTCAGTCACCAAGCAAGTTTTTCAGGAATATATACGGAATTCTACCCCGGCTTTGGGAATATACTGAAATGTGGGTGCTTTTCTTGGCTTCAATATCATCTCTCCTGCCCGTGACTGAAGTCTTTTCTATCCAACCCCGATCTCTTCGCTACTTTTCCTATTTGTATTTTGTAATCTCTTTATCTCCTTAGCTTCTCTGTTTGTTGTTCTTTCATTTTCCTCAGTCTAAGAAAATTCTTCAGTGAAAATAGGCAATTTATTAACTACTTGTAGTCAGCTAGAGCCCTCACATCTATTGATAGTTTTTATTTTAATGATTATATTTTCAACGCCAAGTTTGGTTCATATTTTGCAGAATACTTTTATTCAGACAAACTTTTGACTTCAGATCAGTTCTAGCCTCATAGACGAGTTGCAAAGATAGTACAAAGTATTTCTTTATACTCTGAATCCAGGTTTCCTCATTGTTAATAAATAACTTCCATTGATATTTAATGTTTGTCACAAGTAATAAAACAATCATGATGCATTATTATTAACCGATTTCCATATTCGGATTCCTTTGGTGTTACCTAATGTTCTTTTTTGTTCCAGAACCCAGTATGGGATATCACACTGCATTTGATCATAATGTCTCATTAGATTCCTTTGGGCTGTGACGTTTTCTCAGACTTGCCTTATTTTTGATGACCTTGGCAGCTTTGCAAAATACTGATCAGGAGTTTTATAGATTTTGGCTCGACTTGGACTTGTTTGATGTTTTTCTCATGATCAGACTGGTATTATGGATTTTGGAAGGAAGACCACAGTGTAAAGTGCCATTCCCATCACATAATATAAAGGGTCCCTACTGTCAACATGACCTTGTAGTGATGGTGTTGACCTCGATCACCTGGCCAAGGTTGTGTTTTCCAGCCATCCCCATCGCAATGTTACCTTTCTCCCTTTCTAGACTGTTTTGTCTGGTAATACCTCACCAAGCATTCCCCACCTACGGGTGACCCACCTGTAGGGAGGGGTGACCTTCTCTTAGCATGGAGAGCTAAGCCAAACCTTTTTGTCTTAATATATATTTTTAAATGTTTTATTTATTTTTGAGAGGAAGAGTGAGCAGGGGTGGGGGCAGCAAGAGAGGTGGGGACAGAGGATTCAAGGCTGGCTCCACACCGACGGCAGCGAGCCTGACGCGGGGTTCAAACTCAGGGACTGTGAGATCATGACCTGAGTCGAAATCCGACGCTCAATCCACTGAGCCACCCAGGTGCCCCAAGAAACCTTCTTGATGAAGGAATGTCTGCATATGCTCCTTGGAATTCTTCTCTATGGGAGATTTGTCTTTTATTTCCCGTCTGCTGATTCATTCAATCACGTCTTTGTATCAATACGGACTCAAGGGTATTTATTACATACTTTGGGCTGTAATACCACATTACCTTATTTATTTTGTTGCTCAAATTGTTCCAGTTTCAGTCATTGTGAGTACTTTCAATCAGTTCTGGTGTCATGACCCCATCGTTTTATTTTCTGAGTATTCACTTACATTCTGATATATTTCCTGTCACAGCCCCAGAATCAGCCATTTCTCTAAGGAGTGCTGGGTCCCTCTAGGGGAGAATGGTATTAGGAACCAAGATCTGGATGCTGGATGTGCTCATTTCCACTGGAGTGTCATGGTTTCTAGTTCCAATTTTAAAAGTAGCTTTTTTTTAAAGGTATGATTGACACCCAATGAAACCACATCTTGCAGTGTGCAATTTGGTAAGTTTTTACTTTACGTACATATCCGTGAAGCCATTACCGCAATCAAGACAATGAACATACATCTCAGTCCCAAAGGGTCCTCATGTCTGCGTACCCTCTCCCTCTTTCCCTTCCCACCACCCCTCACCCACCACCCATCCCAGACAACCAAGCCTTGGCTTCTTTACTCAGCATATTATTTTGAGGTTCATAGATGTTGCTGTATGCATCAATAGTTAATGCATTTTTATTGTGAGCAATATTCTGCTGAGTAGATACACTATGATTGATTGATTGATGTTTAGTTTATTTTTGAGAGAGAGAGCACAAGCTGGGGAGGAGCAGAGAGAGAGGGGGGGAGACACAAAATCCAAAGCAGGCTCCAGGCTCTGAGCTGTCAGCACAGAGCCCGATGCGGGGCTCGAACTCACGAGCCATGAGATCATGACCCGAGCTGAAGTTGGATGCTTAATCGACAGAGCCACCCAGGTGCCCCTATAATTGATTGATTGATTGATTCCCTTGTTGTTGGACATTTAGGTGGATTCCAATTTTGTACCATTAAACACAAAGCTGCTCTAAGCTTTTGTGTGTATATGTGCTTTAATTTTTCTTGGGTAAATATTACAAGTGGAATTTTTTTGTGAACAGCGAATAATTTACTGTTTCCACATGGTTGTATAAGGGTGTTGAAAGTTTTTTTAATCTTTGTTTTTGTTGCTGTGATAGTTCAGTCAGGTTCCCGCTTATATATCCATCCCTAATCACATCTTAGTGTGTTTTCCCTATTAACTTCATTTACAAAAATTCGATACTTTGACTTTTTAGAAATTTAAATATTTTAAGATTTTCTCTTTGTGTCTTTTTAGGGGTTAATTGGAAATAACTTTCTCTTTGTCCCTTTTGTTTGTGTGTTTCTGAGGAAAACTTAGTAGTTTGGGATTTTGTTTCTAGTCTACAACTCCTTACCCTAGAGATAACAAATATTTAATTTAACAGGGTCTAGAGTTAATATATTTCTGAACTATCCTCCCGAGCATTAGGATTTAGCATCAGATCCTTTAAACAGCTCCAATCTCTCTGCTCTCCTTGTCCCAGGTTTTAGTTTCATCTTGGTATCTCAATCCACATATTACAGAAGATTGGTATTGATTTATGCAGTTAAAATATGATCCGTGGTGCTACCCCCTGCTTTCCTTTCTCCTTGTCATTTTTCTTGCATTCCAAATTTTCCTCCCGGGGTAACATTTCATTTCCCAAAGTACATGATTTCTCCCAGGGAAAATTTAGTAGTAGTCCAACCCCTGTATTTTTATTATTATTTTTATTTTTTATCCCTGCGGTTGGAACATGGTTTCACTGGGGATAGAATGCTAGCCCGATAGGTGTTTTCTCACGGAACATTAGAGCTGATGTTGCAGTGGCTACTGGCTTTCTTTATTGTGGTTGAGAAGTTAACTGTGAAGCTAATTGCCATTCTGGTCATTCTGCTAAAATCTGCGTTTTCTTATGATTCCTTTAAAGATCTTCGCCTTATATTCAATAATCTTTCATGTCACTATAATGTGCATTTGTGTGAATTGGTTTTCTTTAATCCTGCTTGAGATTAAAATCCTAAAATTGGAGCAGGATTTTAAAATCTGGAAAATACGGTGATGACTTTACCGTCCAGTGTTGCTTGTCCCCTTTCTCTCTGCTCCTCTGAAACTGTTACTTCCTATTTATTGGACCTTTTCTCTGCTCCTCATGTCTTCTCAGCTAGAAGGGTACATTCTTTACAAATAGTCTGAAACATAAAAGCCACTTGCTTCTACTTCTAAGGAGAGTAACTGAGAAGTTTTGCAAAGGAAATTCCAGTAGGAGAGAACATTTAGCATGATCTTTAAAAAAATTTTTTTTAATGTTTACTTATTTGAGAGAGAGAGAGAGACAGAGCATGAGCAGGGGAGGGGCAGAGAAAGAGAGGGAGACACAGAATCCGAAGCAGGCTCCAGGCTCTGAGCTGTCAGCACAGAGCCCGACGCGGGGCTTGAACCCATGAGCCCTGAGATCATGACCTGAGCAGAAGTCAGACGCTTAACCGACTGAGCCCCCCAGGTGACCCAGCATGGTCTTTTGAACTTGAATGTACCCACAGGTAGATAAGAGATATGTGATAGAGATATTCTCTTTGGAGGTAAGAATCTTGTGTGTGTGTGCACGAGAATAAGTTGTCAGGAAAAATCTCTCTGATGTACAAAGGACAGGGCAGGGTCCCACGTGAGAGGTTAGTAAGCATGTGGGCTGATGGATGGATCTCAGCCAGTGCAACGCCCTGCTCGCTCCAGGAAACAAGGTTCTTAGTTCACGCTGGCACATGGTACTTGAGAGATCCAAGTTCTTTGCCCTCTCTGATAATTGAATTCTACATCGTTTTGGCAAGTTTTTAATGAAGGAGAGTATATAAAACACACACAATACAAAATAATGAAAGTAAATGAATAAAATTTGGATTAAAAACATCTCTTAGGAATTCTTGCTATATGTGAATAGAATTTATGGAGAATTTCTTGGAAACAGGGCAGAACATGAGAAAACGGCAGGTGAATGAATGTGTACAAAAATCCATGCACTTGAACCTAGGATTAAGGGAAACCCGAGTCAGCAGCTTATTTGCATTGGGTCCTCTGTAAAAAAAAATTCACGTTGGAAAGGACAGAAACAATGTGCTGTGTTCTTGCTCATGGAATCACAGTGAGGGTTCTCTGCACGGGGTCGGTGGGGGCATGGAAACCTTTTGGGAGTCAGACTTTGGATGGCATGAATGCCAAGTGTCATCAGGTGCGGCACCGAGAAGGCCAGCTAAGGGCCCCCGTGTGAAGCACCCTGGATTTTCCTACAACCCCACAAGCAGTCTTCCTCAGGCTCTGGGACAGGACTCTCCCCTCCGCAGATTTCTGATGCATTCAACACACACTTGGCCCTGGTCACCTGGCCCTCCGTGATAGGCACACGACATACTGGATGAATCTAGAAGAAAGATCCTTTGTAACAGTGTAAACACCTCTCCTCCTTATCAGGGATACTTGTGAATCTCCTCATTTGTCGTCTCTGCTCTACGGGGCATAAGGAAGAGCGTGCTCATCTGTCCAGAATGGCCTGTATGTTGTCAGTGGGCCTTCGATGTCTATTTGTGGACACCACGTTTTACATCTTTGGTTAGCCATTCAACCCCCTGAGATGTCTTAATTGACAACATAAAGGCCTTGGGCCATTCATCTGTTATATCAAATGACTTCGAGGCTCACCATTTTCCTCTTAGTCTCTCAACACTTGATGATTCCACCATAAAAATACCAGATATTCGCTGACACCTCTCCTGTGACCGTGTTGGGGAACAATTCCTGGGCTTTTAGGAATTACCGCCCAGCATCTGCGACTCCCAAACCTCACGTCTGCTTCCTAAAAAACACAGGTCTGGCAGGAATCACGGGTGAAGATTTTCTTTAGGGCATTAGGCGTTCTTTATTTGCAGTTTCCATTTCAGTTAAAATTGACTTCTCCAACCGTTAAAACTCTGAGGATTTAATAGTTGCACTCATGAAAAACACACCGTCAACAGGGTTTGGAAAAACACCCCCGCTTCTTTGAGCCCCTCTGAGTAACTGATGCACTGGGAAAGTGAGGTGGTGGCTATGAAGGTCAAGTCCATGAGTTCAAACGCTGGGCTCCATGTGGAGAGGACAGCGAAGTAGACGAAGGACTTGGGCTTGAGTTTGAAATTCTGAATTTCCAGCCATAGGAACGTGCATGAATCGTATAACTGTCATTATCCTGAGTCATTATCCTAATCTGTACCTATGAGTACAGATCCTGCTTCGCTCATCTTACACTGTTGACCGTGAAAATCACAAGATAATATCGGTCAAACTGTTCAACACCATGAACTAGTGAGTAATTCAGTAGGACGCCATTGGTAACCACAGTGTTCCATAGACCTACCATGGATTTTTAAAATTTTATTGTACTTAATTTTTTTAATGTTTATTTATTTCTGAGAGAGAAAGAGAGAGACAGAGACAGAGACAGAGTATGAGTGGGGGAGGGGCAGAGAGAGAGGGAGACACAGAATCCGAAGCAGGCTCCAGGCTCCAAGCTGTCAGCACAGAGCCCGACGCCGGGCTGGACCCCACGATCCATGAGATCATGACCTGAGCCGACGTCCAGACGCATAACCAACTGAGGCGCCCAGACGCCCCAACATTCACCTTCTGAGTGTGAGTTCATTGTTAAAACAGCAACAGTGTTTTTCTTCATTTATGTTGGTATTCAGAGTAAATCACTCCAGCTTTATTAATTGATGTGGACCCTACTGTTTATTGCTGTAATCAGACGTCTGGCTTGAATGACTGGTTCTTGTTGGGCTTCACCATATTGCAACTGTTTTGTCCTGGGCAAGGGGCGTGGAGCACAGGGTTGTGCGTGACCAGTTAGCAGAGACGAGCGTGTGATTCCGTGTGCAAAAGGTTAGTTTTCTCACGGTGCCTTCCATCAAGCATGTGGGCTCACGGAAGAGGCACTGAGGGCGTAAGAGAGTCCCTTGTGTCCGACAAACTAGCAACAGATTGTGTGAAACAATTTCCACCCGCCCTAGAGCTGGCTGTTGTTGTTATGGAGCGCGGTGTCACCCCGGTGGGGTGGGGGGGTTGTGTCGCCCAGACGGCCTTGCACCTCGGTTAATAGTTCACTCTCCACATAACTGATTTCTGAGCCCAGTGGTGTTTCCAAGTGTTCCGGTGACCGCCCTCGTCACTGAGTAACTGGGGTTAACACAAAACACGTCACCGTGGCCCCCTCAAAATTCTTCTTTCTTGGGTCTCCAGGCCATACATCATGTGGGGAATTCAATTTCCCATCAGTGGAAAGATTAATGTTTTATCTGAGCGGAGTCCCCTCAAGCCCACGAACTCTTAAGACCAGCGATCTCGAGGCTTTCGGACAAGAGGCTTTTGTGTCTAAAATTTGGTTTCATTAAGGCTTCGGATTCCCCTTCAAGTGTGCGTGCATACCTGGGGAAATACTGCCCTGATGCGATGTGTCGAAGCACTCGTCGGTGGTCATACCCGAAGGAAAGCTTGTCGTCGGGGCGGGGTGGAGGCCTGTGGTCAGGGCAAGCGGGAGGCGGCCCGGGTGGGAGATCCTTTCTCGGCCTCTCTTTCCTGGAAGCCCCCCACCCCCAGCTTGGCTTGTGTGTTCTCTGCTCCCTACGTGGGTGCTCCCCGCAGGTAAAGAACAACCTGGTGAGCCAGAGGCACTCATAGCCCGCCATATGGCCCCTAAGAAAGCCAGGTTGACAAATCCGCCATTTTGATTATGAATTTCTGCGTGACAGCTGGCCGTCCTGGGGCATCTACGATGCACCAGAGTGTTTATCCACCTGTTAAACCAGCACCGTCCCCCCGAGGTAGACCAGGTGGATGGTGGTTGACTCCTGCTTCACAGAGGGGGACACTAAGACCCGGCGGGGGGGGGGAGAAGGAACGGCCACAGCTCCTGCGCAGACTTGACCTGGTCACCCTGGGCTCAGTGGCTGTGTCCTCCCAACCTCCTCTCCCCGGGAGGGGGTGCCCCCTGCAAACCACACAGGTGCTCAGAGCGCTGTGGTCTAAGTGACGCCACTGGTTTCTTGGTTTGGCCGCAAGAGCACAGCTGCCCTTGGGGCTCCCAGACCACTGAGCGCCCAGAAAGAATGGTCTGGACAGTAGGGATCTGCTCGGGATTGCAAACCCAGCTTCTTGGTCGTGGTGGTTATCTACCCCTCCCATGTCTCCAGACTCTCAGCTTCCTGACAACAAGCATCTGGTTTTTTTTTTTTTTCTTTTGTAACATTTATGACATACTTTTTAAAAATTTTTGATTCAAGTCTAACATACAGTGTAGTCTTGGCTTGAGGAGGAGAATCTAGTGATGCATCTAACACCCAGCGCTCATCACAAGTGCCCTCCTGGATGCCCTGCGCCCATTTGACCCATGCCCCCCACCCACCGCCCCTCCATCAGCCCTCAGTTTGTTCTCTGTACCTAAGAGTCTCTTATGGTTTGCCTCCCTCTCTGTTTTTATCTTATTTTTCCTTCTCTTCCCTCCCCTACCTTCATCTGTTGAGTTTCTCAAATGCCATATCTGTGTGAAATTTCTTTGAGAAGGAGGATCTTAACCTCCCCGAGGGAAATGGTCATTCGGGGGCTTTTTGATGTTAAGTAGCTCCTTAACAGTTAGTTGTTAGGCGAAATACCTGTGTTGAGCTGTTTTTTTTTCCTCCCACTAAGGAATGAGGAAAGACAAGGGAATCACAGGCTTGCAGTCTGGTTTCCTTTCAGTGCGTTAAAGAATGCAACTTAGTCTACACAGCAGCCCTCAACACTCACTTGTCTGGCATTTGCGCATTTCTTTAGGACATAACACTGGGTGGGGGGGGGTGGTCTCTGACATTCCTGGTCTAGGCTCCCCTCCCCTCCTCCCGCCCCCCTCCCCCGTGGGGGGCGGGGGGATGTGACAAGTGAGTCCCTGTGGTTTCCCTGAACTGTGCGTGATAGAAATGCTGATTTTGTCCGGGGCTGCCCTTGCCTGTAGCTTTGAGTCCCCTCTGTGATCCAGCTTTGTCAGGTGCCCTCACTGCACTGTGTTTCATGTGCTATTCGGGGATTGCTTACCTCGGATTAAAAACAACAAGAAATCATTTTGGTGATTTTATTTTATTTTATTTTATTTTATTTTATTTTATTTTATCTTATCTTATTAATGTTTATTTATTTATTTTGACAGAGAGAGCACCAAGTGTGGCAGGGGCAGAGAGAGAGGGAGAGAGAATCCCAAGCAGGCTCTGTGCTGTCGGCACAGAGCCCGACACGGGACCGGATCCCATGAACCGTGAGATCATGACCTGAGCCGAAACCAAGAATCAGACGCTGAGTGGACTAAGCCACCCAGGCGCCCCACCATTTGGTGTTTTTAATGGCATGACTTAGCAGACAAGTTTCACTTCACACAAGAAACACTCCAGGCCCCCACCTCTGGAGCCTGTTCCTGGGAGCTCTGACAGGTGGCTCTTGACCAATATTCTCTCAAAGGCATGGTTGAATGTGGCTACCGGGGGGTTTCTTTGTGGCAGAACTGCCCGAGAGGCTTCACCCTGCAGGGGGGACCCCGAATTGCACCTGAGTCAGGAGGGAGGAAGGGGATGACAGCTGGAGCCCCGGGCAAGAGGGAGAAAGAAGGAAGGGGTGCGGGGAAGCCCGGGGCGGGGGCGGGGGCACAGGCAGCCCCATCAGTGTACCTTTGCTCAACCGTACTGTCTCAGAAAATGGCCAGCCTGGTGTGACACGGGCCAGGGCTCAGTCAGAAGATCCAGGCAGCCAGCTGCTCTGGACAACAGGCATGAGGCCACGAATGATTCCTGGAGTCTGACGCGCTCCATCGTGGAGAATCTGCCCAAATTTTCAGGAGCTCCGGGAAGGAAGCAACATTGTCTCTCCATGTCAGTGAAAGAGTAGGGGACGGCAGGGTGGGCGTGCAGGGGAGGCGGTGGGGAGCAACCAGGGAAAGGAAGACCCAGTGTGGAGGCCACGTGGTGGGGAAGAGCTGTCCAAGGTCAGGCTGGCAGCCCGGAGGGAGGGCCGTGATGGTGGTAACGTCTACGTAAGATATCCACGTGCCTTACCGTTGACCATCGAGGCTGAGGGTGTCTTACTAGTGCCCTCGGTTTCTTCCTTCTCCCTGGCAGCATCATTTGTTTCCTGTGGCCCTTGCTTCCAGGGGAAGGGCTTTTGCATTTGTCCAACAGCGAGTCCCGGACACGGCAGGCCCCAAGCGAGAAGGGGTCCCAGGCAGAGAGTGGCCGACCGCCTCCCCTTCCCCGCGCTTCTCTTACGTCCAAACGCTGCCACGATCACAACGGCCGCGCCCACCAGCAGAGCGGCTGTCTAGATGCAAAACTAGCCCGTGGCCGGAGAAGAGAAAGAAGGAAAGCAGAGACAATGGGCCCCCCAGCCTGGTGGCGGATGGAACGAGGACAGGTCAAAGGGGCACACCCTCCACCCACTTGTACACTTCGGATCCGCCCTGGGGGGTCAGCTCCTCTGAAAGCAGGCTGTTCAGCTTTGAGGTCTTGGGAGATGAATACCTTCCAAGAAAAAGTAAAGAAAATCTCTCTGGGTTTACACAGTCCTGGCCCCAGCGTTTACACTTTCTGGAAACTGTCTGGAAACAGGGGACCATAGTGCCGGGCAATGCGTGAGCGCAGAGGCCGCGGGGACGGCTGTCACAGAAGACACGGCAGATGCTGGGCTCGGGCTGCCCCTGGAGGGGGTGCCATGCCTCTGGTCTAACTCCCTTCCCTCTGAAATGCCACAGGGACAGCGTTCCCTCTCCCGTGAGCCTTTCGTGGGGGCACCTTGTCTTTGGCTCCATGCACTGGGCACTGCCGAGGACAGCCTACAATCAACATGCGTCACCACGTCCAGCGATGTGCCCGTGACGGGGGCGCACAAGGTAACGGGGGCAGGGCTGAGGCGTCCCACCTCCTCCCTCCAGCCCTGGAGGCTGCTTGCGAGCTTTCCTTCCCGTTCGGAGCCGCTCCTTAAATAGTTCGATGGCTTCTGAGTCCACGTCAACCTGGCTTTCCGACTTTGCGCCCACAGGACGTCGGCTGTCCCCTGGCTCTTTCCCTTCTTGCTGCTGTTTCTATTATTTAAGCTTATTGTTTATTCCCCCAGCTGGCATGCTGGGTATTTCCATCTGGGATCCGTGGTGTAGTCAACGCAGAATCTCCTCTTTCAAACCTCCCGTCCGCGCCTTTTCTGTCAGGGAGCACAGGTCCGGTTTGCTGTGTCCCCGAGACCGAGTCCTCAGGTTCCCTGGGAGGCTGCAGGCTGTAAGTGTCTGCGCGGATTCGCTGTGGGACGGAGGCTTCAGACACGTCGTCCTCTCCGTGTTATAACCCAGTTATAACACAGTTATAACACCCAGTTATAACACAGTGACACGCAGACAGAGAAATTCCATCTTTGGAAAAACAGCGGGGCCCACAGAGACTTTACAATCAAGTGGAAATATGGAATCCTCTAGAAATGTAAATCACATCTCCATTGTGTTAGAAAAAAACATTTTTTAAGGGACATGTGTCAGTAGCCTTTTGAAATTCGTCCTCATCACTCCAGCTGAATAGGCTGAAAATAACTCATACGCCTTTCTGCATTCTACTTTGGGCATTTTGTTCTTTGAATGATCACCTACACAACTTACAATATTATTTTGTAGTACATCTCCTAGAGTTCCTCCTGGTATCATACTTTGAAATTTTCCACTTGATTGGCTTTGATACTGCGAATGGTATTAATTATGTGTGTGTGCGTGTATGTGTGTGCACCTGTGTAGGTATGTGCTTGTGTGTATGTGTGTGTGCCTGTGTGCATGTGCACCTGTGTGTGTACGTGCCTGGGTCTATGTGTGTGCACCTGTGTGTGTATGTGGCTTTTTTTTTTTTTATTAAAAAGGGCTCCCCCTGTCCCCTGCAAAGGAAGACATTTGCTGTGGAGGAACCTTATACTGTGAAAGTTAGTGGGAAAGAATATAAATTATTTCCTGAATGTATTTAAGGAGTCTTTTCTTCACGAAAATGGGTAGCTTGAAATGCGGCCAGTTCCACTCGGCAGAACTGCGGGGGGCTGAAAATGCATGCTGGGTACCCACAACCTGGTAGGTCCCGTGACCTCAGATTACCGAAAACACGTTTTTCTTCATCTGAGCACCTTGCCCTCGGAGGTAGGAAGGAGGGAGAAAAGTCAACATGGATGACGCTTTACAGGTTTGCCAGTCATTCGACTTGACTTTCCTTGGGTTCAGTGTAACTGCATGCGTGTAGGTTAGAACTTCCTCGGTCGTCTGTGAGGATGGAGGGAAGATGACGTCTTCTGCCAGAGTCAGACAGCAGGTGTGTGAGGTCCGGGGAGCCTCGGGAGGCGGGGCGTGTCCGGTGCCGGCTCCGCCTTCTGGCCTCGACTGCACTTTACCTGCTCAGGCATTCTCATCGTCCTCTAAGTCATCTGTGATTGCTTTTCCATCTCAAACCATCACACTTCTGTATGCGCACCATGGTTCTCAGGGTCCGAGAGATATGTTTTTCTGATAGCAAAATAACTTCAACTCAACGTTCGTTGAATTCAATTCAATTCAATGTCGAATCCATTTATCAGTTCAGAAAATCACTGTGTTTCCCTCACTATTGAATCCTTCATGGATTCCATGCACACCAGGCAACCCTACTGCACGATCTTCTTAGTGCTTGAGCCACATCTTTCTGGGCCGAGGAGATGGGCAAGGGTGCTTCTGGAGCGTCATCTGCCGTCCATCTCTCGAAGACGCCATGACAGTGAGCGACTTCTTTCCTTTCTTTTTTTCCCCCAGATGTAATTAGCCTTTAATTATTACTTATTTTTTTCTTTTTAAAATTGTATTTAAATTCTAGTCAACACAGTATGTTATTGGTTTCAGGTCAGCAATTTTTTTTTTAATCTCAGTTGCCAACCTTCCAATTGGGTAATCTATGAACTAGTGGTTTTTCCATAGTTTGCTTGAAGAAAAAGAATTAGATTTGTGCCCTGGGCTTCCTAACTGCCTCTGTTTTTTCAGTTTTAAATAAATTGTTCTCTCTCTTCTCAGCTTCTTAATCAGTGTTTCTCAAGCCTGGATATATGCTGGTACTACGTGGAGAGCTTTGAAAATACCAGTGACACCATTTGGGACCAGGCCAACTCAGCCGGGATCTCAGGGGGGTGGGGGCTCAATCTTTCCTCTCCTGGGTAGGGAGGCGGCTGTTCTGGTTTTCATAGTTGTGAACTCCACTGGGCTCTTATCGGTAGCTCAGCTTGGGGACCACCGCGTGTGTAATCATTGTTTCTTAGTCCTTTCCAGGACTTCCCCCACAGTCCCTGCCCTTGTAATTTACTGTCTAAAGTGTGATTCTCAAAGTGTGGTGCCCTGGCTGGCAGGAATAATGTTGCCTGGGAAGGAAATGTCAGATCCTGGGCCCCATCCCACCTCTGCCAATTCAGAAACTCCATCAGGGTGGGCCCAGCAATCTGTGCTGTTATCTGCCCCCCAGGTGATGCCAGTGTGAGCTGAAGCTTGAGAACAGCTATCTGAGGTACCAACTCTCCCCTCTCCATGAGCAGTTTAGACTTTCCAGCTTTGGCTTCATTCTGTCCGTGCCACGTGTCCATCTAGATGTCCCAGGAGTGCCTTGCGATCAGTTCAAGGTTTCCCTTGTCTCTTTAGTTTCCTGTCTCCCTCACCATGACTCTGGATGTCCAGGCTCGACAGCCGAGCTTTCTCAGCTTCACCTTGCTCCTTTCCCTTCTCCCTCACCACCGTTACGTGTCCCGGCTTTACCGTGACCATCTCAGCCACTCTTCCAGAAGGAACTGGGCCCTTTCCTTCCCTCCCTTCCCTCACTGTCCTCATCTTCGCTGCCGCTCTTGGAAAGAATGCCCAGATCTCATCAAACCCCTCTGCCCGCACTGTACAACAGAAACAAACACATCCACCAGTTCATCAAAATTAGTGCGAGGTGCAGCCCCTCCCCCTCTCCATCTGGCTTGGTGACATGCATCCCACTGGTTTCCCCTCCTGTGGCCCATAGTCAGGCCCTGGCAGCTGGGAGCGTGAACAGTCTCATGGTTTCCTGCCTCTGCATCTCGTATCACACTGCTGCTTCTGCTGACATTGCCTCTCTGACCCCGTAGACCCCACCATCAGCCATCCATCAAGGCTCAGCTACGCTTTGTGCCCCCGCTGCAAGTACCGACACCCTTTTCGATTCCTTCGCATTTTCTTCGCAGCATTTATAACACTTGACGTATTCGTATGTGTTCCACTTTTTACAACAAACAGGATATAAACTTGGAAAATCTCCCCCCGACCTCCCTCATCAGAGCTTCACAGATGGATTAGGCATTGGGTAATTCTTCTCTCTCTCTCTCTCTTCGATTTCTCTTGCTTCCTCAACTACCTGCTTGGGTGTCTGCTGTATACCTCAGCGTGCCTCGCCACAGTCTGGAGTCTCTCTCCATTTCTCTAATTTTCTGAGTGTTATTCCTACTCGCAGGGACCCAACCTGGATCCTTGCAGTGCTCTACCCACTCTTCTCTCCAGCCCCCATATCCACCATTTGCTTAGACGCGTGGATTCCTCTTTTTTTTTTTAATTTTTTTTTTTATTTAACGTTTATTTATTTTTGAGACAGAGAGAGACACAGCATGAATGGGGGAGGGGCAGAGAGAGAGGGAGACACAGAATCCGAAGCAGGCTCCAGGCTCTGAGCCATCAGCCCAGAGCCCGACGCGGGGCTCGAACCCGCGGACCGCGAGATCGTGACCTGAGCCGAAGTCGGGCGCTTAACCGACTGAGCCACCCAGGCGCCCCGGATTCCTCTTTTTTTATTGTTTGTGGTTTACATCTTCCTCTCTAGTCCTTATGCCATAAATCTAGTGGGTTCCTTGTCCTTTGGTGCCTGGTAAGTGTGTGGCAAGCACAGGCTGGAACAGGTGCTTTAAGTAGGGGATGCCCTTGTCCTGTCAGAGACAGCTCTGCATGAGGGGACCATGGTTACGGACACTTTGCCACAAGCCCACCTACCTCGGGACCCAGCTTCTCAGGCTGTAGGAGAGGTCAGCACCACGCCCCGGGTGCTGGGACCAGAGGGCCTTGGCTCACTTGGCCACCAGGAGGGCTTTTGCCAGCTTCTATCTTTACCCCGGCCCAGGTGAGAGCCGTGTTGGTCTCCTACACCCTCCAGGAGGCACGTGTTCAGTACTCTTCCTGGCTGGGCACCAGCCAGGGAGCTCCTGCAGCCGAGAAGCCCCAGTGAGGTGGGGATGGGGAACTAGCTCCAAATCTCCACCCCGGCAGGAGTCTTTGCTTTCTGACCATCTCCTGCCAAGACCCTCGCTTGTTTTAATGTGAAAAGGAATGTGCAGAACTCTAATAACATTGCTCAATAAATCCTCAATCTGTTTTTTTTTCCCCTATCAATTGTTAACATTCTTTTTTCTACTCTGGAGGTGAGTTCAGGGTCTCAGACCAGCTTTGGGCCGTCACATATACTGCACACATGAGTCACCATCCATCTGTAGGATGTGCATCGCTGAGACATTTCTCAGCTTTGGGGCCTCTGCCGAGACCAGAAAAAGCCTTATTTAATATCTGGCTACTCGGTCGTGGCAAAATGCGTATGATGCACTGCAGAGAAACAAGTCCAAATGCAGATCAAAGCTGACCCACTCCAGAAGTGGCGAGGCCCCGCGTTTCCTCCCACTCAGCGACCTCTCCCCAACACGGCCCGCACCTGCTTGCCAGCACCTCCCGCTTCCACTCCAGCCTCCCGCTCCCCTGTGCGTGTCTGCGTGTGCACAAGCACGCGTGCACTCAGCCAGGCACGTTTTCTCAGATTTTGCAAATTCCCCTGATTAATATTAAAATTCAAAAAGGGATTCTTACCAATTCTGCTTCCAGGGCAATTTTGCTTCCTCTCAGATTTTCAAAATATTTATTATCCGGGAATAGCTTGTCTTTCAATTGGTAGCTCCCTGGAGCCTCTATTTTTAATTTATTTTAATTTAAACATCCCAGGGCACACCGCTCTTTGCATTCTCTGCCTGATCCCACTGCTGGGCTTGGGCGGGTCCCCGGGGGAGCCAGAGACTGGAATCTGCTTTTCCCAAAGCCCCAGTTCGCGGTTTTCACATATCAAACAATTTTGGTTTGCCTCTGGGCAGATCGCCGACTGCTGTGGACCTTCAGCTCAGTCCTTTGTCCAACTCTGGGACACTCTTGAGGCATCTTACCTGATATTTACACTTCCGACCGAGTTATGTAAATGTAATCCAGTGTTGTTAATACCGAGGGGAACAAAACTCTGTATTAAAGTAAATTCAAATTAAATATTTCAATTTACTTATAATTAACAACCGTGCTTATCTAATTTGCTCATAGTAATAAACAACTTTACCACAAACTCTTTAAGTTCAGAGCACACGTATGAAAAAAAATCTGCAAGTGATAGGAAATTAACTTGGTCTCATTGCAGGTGGCGGGTAATCAACATGACGAGATGTGTGTCGGGGACGTTGGCATTTTCTTCTTTTGCCAAGAGGCTGACCAAGAATTGCGTGTGGAAAAGTCTGCAAAGAAAGCATTCATCAGAAAATGGACCGATCGCACTCTAACTGTAGGCCGTCGGCACCTTTCCTTCCCTTTTACCCAGTAAGAGTTTAAGTGCAGAATGGGATCACAACCTGGGAGAACTCAGGGCAGGTGTTGTAAATTCCAGCCTGGAGCAGGTAAGGACAAATGCCGAGGCCTAAAATCCTCCTGGGGGTGAAAGACACTTAGGTCCCTGACACATTTACGCCTATGGTGCCACGTGCATAGGACCATGTCAGGAGCAAGCCTGTGGACGGCACACGATTTCAGTATTAGTGCTCAGATTTGGGGACTATTCGATTGGCCAACAACTTCGATTAACCTAGCGTTTAATACTTCACAAAATGCGGTCACATCCCCGACTGCATTCCACATGCAGCACAGACCCCGAGATTTCCGTGGCTGCGGCGATCCTCTCCCTAAGGCTCTGGCGGTAACCAGCCCAAACCACGGTCACATGGTCCTGGGCGGCCGACTCTGCAGGAGCCAGGCTCCTCTGGTTTCTCTAGCCCTCTCTGCAAAATCTTGATCCTCTCAGCAGCCCCACGCAAGGGTCCCAACTGGACTCCGGGACGTTTTATTTCAGCAGTTATAGCTTATCCTACCTCTGTAGCAGCGCTTTGGGTAACTTTGTTACACTGTTATCTATGTGAATGGAAGGCTAAGCCCTCCCTTTTCTTCCCCCCAGGTCATGTTGACCCGGGTTACTGATTCGAGTGTCCTTTACAGAAACTCATTGATTTGTAAGTTTGTTTCCTTTAAGACCTATCGCAGATCGCACCTGGTACCTCATTCAGGGACACCTTTTCCATTTCTGCCCATGTTCGTGTGGCCAGGACTACTTTGTATTTTATGAGTTATAGAATGTTTTCCTTCTTGTATCAATTTTGGTATTTCAGCAATAAATTGGGAGGGGGGCAAGGGTTCAACTCCGTGGCCTTATGCATCTTCTAGGGTGTTTTAAAATTACCCTCTAGAGCTGTTCAAAAACTCTTGGGGCTTTAGAATTGCTTGTATGTGAGAGTGTTCAGCTGATTACACACAGTAATGGATACATCGCTTGAAGTCAGGGCAGTAACAACACACAACGCTTCACACAATAACAGGAAAGATGAAGCCTATTTGCTTTTGCTTTGGGTTTCTATTTTTTATTTATTATTATTATTTTTAGATGTTTGCTTACTTTTGAGAGACAGCGCAAGCACAGGTGGGGGAGGGGCAGAGAGAGAGGGAGACACGGAATCCGAAGCAGGCTCCAGGCTCCGAGCAGTCAGCACAGAGCCCGACGCGGGGCTCAAAACCCACGGACTGGGTGTGAGTCATGACCTGAGCCGAAGTCGGACGCTTAACCGACTGAGCCACCCAGGCGCCCCATATGTAGACTTCTTTAAAAAGAAATAATCCAGAGCACTGCGTGACTTTTGTTCCGTTACTTTACCTCTCTTTGTTTCCTCTTCCAAAACACAGAGAAAATGATCAAACCTCCTCCATACAGCTGTTGAGAAGATTAAATGAGTAACTACATTTAGGGGCTCCTGGGGGGCTCAGTCCATGAAGCGTCGGACTCTTGATTTCAGCTGAGGTCATGATCTCACGGTTCGTGGGTTTGAACCCCGCGTGGGGCTCTGCGCTGACAGGGCAGAGCCTGCTTGGGATTCTCTCTCTCCCTCTCCCTCTGCCCCTCCCCTGCGTGTGCTGTCTCGCAAAATAAATGGATAGGCTTTAAAAAAGTAATCCTTGGGGCGCCTGGATGGCTCAGTTGGTAAAGCATGTGGCTCTTAATCTCAGGGTCATGAGTTCAAGCCCCACGTTGGGTATGGGGCCTACCAAATAAGTAAATGAATGAAGGAATGAATAAATAAACCTTGGCATGGGCTGTCTGGAAAATCATGACTAATAACACTGCAGGAAATACATCTCAGCTCATTCTAAGCAGCAGACGTTACTTAAATTCCTTGTTTCCCTGTTGGGGTTGGTGGAGGTGTCACTAGCTGCAAACATAAGGGCACGGGCCCAGCAAAAAACTCCTTTTGGTCCAAATCATTCCCTCTGGGCCATTCAGCCAAGCTCAGCCATAAAGTCTAGAGAGGTCTGGAAGGATACTCTCCACCATTTTACAAGACCGTTTCCCCTCAATGACAGTGAAAACGAGAGGCCCAGTGGAAAACCTAGTTGAGGCCGTTACTGGAACTGGAATTACTTGGTCTGTGAAGAATCTAACATCCTTCCTCTTCTCCTGACCCTAGAACGGGCACAGTTAACAGTGGGGGATAATGTGCAATTATTACCGTGAAATAAATGTCAGCAGGGCATCACAAGGAACTCCCGTTTCCCGCAATTGCAAGTAAACTCTACTTTGATTCTGCCTTTGCTCAAACACACCCTCTGTCGTGTATATTATATAGTTTATAAATAAATATATTTATTTATTTATTTTATATTGTATATATTATAAATTATATATTTATTTTATAAATAAATATATATGATATACAAAATATGTAGTATGTAATATTATTTTTAAATTATATAATTTATATATTATATTATCTATACAATTACATATATATATATTTTTTCACAAGAGATAAGTAAGCTGACACACGCCTTGTAAGAGCCCCTCTATTATGCAGTGAACACTGATACGTTTCTTGACCCTGAGACCTTGTAGGATTCCAAGCTCCTCCCCTCCCGTTCTTCCATCCCGTCCTTCCTGGGACAAGTGACTGTGTGTCAGGCAGGGGGCGGGAGCTGCAGAGCCCCGGGAAGAGGCTCACTGTGTGTGGTCATAGAGCACAGGGGCAACAGGGCGAATCTGAATGGCATTATGGAGGGCACCGAGGGAATTATTTCCGCCCGTGACTGCGGGACCCTGGAAGGTTTCAAGGGCCTAACACTTTCTGAACATCATAATTAACGTCTCACCGATTACAAGTGGTACAGGGAACACAGTGGCCACAACGGTTAGGAGACCACAGAGCCCCTTTCTGGAAACGCTGGGGCTTTCTGGTGCCACCATCGCCTGAGGTGGCGGTGAGGGGCTCGCCTTCCGGATGTGGCTCGAGGTCAGGTTTTGAAGCCATGTGAGCGAAAGCGTTGACATTTATTTTGAAGACAGTAGGGCCATGTCTCATTTCCAAGGAGGGACCTTTTGTGCACTGATCTGTGTTTTCAAAGGCAACTGCCAGAAGCTTGGGAATAAATCACAGGGAACCTGTCTGGAAGCCTGGTTGTTTTCTCTTCCACGTTTAAGTCTCTGGTCCAATTCAAGTTGATTTCAGCGTCTGCTGTGAGGTACAAGCCAAGCTTCATGTGTTTTTCTATATGGATCTTGGATTTACGAGGTGCTCCCTGTGCAAACGTCCCTCTTCCCCCGATTGGCGCGTCTTCCTTCACTGCAAATCGGGTCCCTCTCTACGATCGGCTGGTTGCACACAGTTCCCAACTAATGGGCTCCCTGTGTCCACTCCTTTTACCCCAGAACTTTCCCTTCTCTCCGATTTTGCTTTGGACTCAGCCACGTGACTGATCTGGGCCAATTAAGTGTGAGTACAGAACTTCAAAGGACGTGAGCTTCCAAGAGCTCTCTTGCACGATCACGCGTGCTGTTTCAGACCTCTGAATTTACTACCGTACCATAACAGGGAGGCGCGTAGGGGTGTGAGGGACCCACGGCTGAGACCCCGGTCATGTGAGCTAGCCTCCCTGAAGCCATCAGACTAACGACAGCCAGCTGACCCCAGACATGTGAGCTCGCACTCGAAATACTGACCAGGAACCCAGCTGAGATCAGTAAATCCATCCAAATGACCACTGACACATGAGCAGCAGTAAATGTGTGCTGCTTACAGCCTTTGGGAGTCAGGATGGTTTACAAAACCTCGTTTTCACAAAACTAGCTGACTGTTGCAGAAATTGTTGCGTAGAAGCAAGCACTATTCTAAGAAAACTCCAAAGTACCTGCCGCCCACTGGGACCGGGTGGAGGGCAAGACTGGAAAAATGAGGTTTTTAGGAGGCTGGAATTATGGTGGCCCGGGTCATTTAGAACAATTTGTAAAGCCATCACACGTGGTAGCTCAAAAGATAGCAAATGTACCAAATGAGCTTTTGGATTTGAACAATTATATTTTGAGGCAGGCTGCTGAATGTTCAGCTGGCTCCTATTAGCTATGTAATGAGCTAAAGCAAGAACTGGGCATCACACAAGCAGAGTTTAGGGGAAATATGGACTCCCCAGAAGTTTTGGGGTTGGGAGGCAAAATGGTTTCTTGTCTCCAGTATTTCTACTAGACGAAATTCTCAGCACAGTGCGTCTTCTCAGCGACGTAAAGCATTTTACATAATGGAAGATGAATCAAAATCCGGAAAAGTAACATGGGCATAATCTATCATTGCATCCCTGGATTCGCAATATATATTCCAATTGTTCTAAATGTTCCCAGTGGTGCTCATTGTAGCTACCTTTCTTTTTTTCCACTGTCGGATCCAGTTCTGAAACCCACATTGCGCTGGATGGTGGGAATGGGTAGTTAACCCCCTTTCATCCAGGAAATGCCCTTAGTTTTCCTTTGTCCTCTATGATTGTGACCTTACAGATTCAGCTTGGTTATTTTGTGGAATCTGGTTGCATCGTATAATTCCTCGGGACTGAATTCAGGTTATGCTTTTCTTTGTGGTATAATTACCACAGAAGTAGCGTTTCCTTCTCCAGGCAGCCTATCTGTAGGCACATGATACGAGTTTGTCTCGTTACTGGAGATATTAATTCAGATCACTTGGTTAGAGTTGTGTTAGGGTGGCCTCCCCAAAAGCTATTATTCTGTTTGTGATTAACAAATAATTTCGAGTCCGTGTATGTGTTTATGGTTTATCAAACCTCCACTCATCAGGGTTTGCACTCACCGGAGAATCCTGCCGCGATGACATTGTATTTTCTTCACCCTGCGTAATGTCATCCGGGTTGTGGGTTACGCGTAGCACAGCAGTTCTAGATAGTTTACCCAGAAAAGAAAAACACTGCAACGTAGTAGAGACACTCGGAGAGCGTCCCGAGTGCCAGAGGGCCATATCCTTCCAGACGGTACAGACGGGGGCAGTGCCCACAGGCACCGCATGACTGTTCCAGCGGGAAGGTCCACTGCCCTGCTCAGCTCCCCCAGCACGGACATCCGTCAGCACGGGGGCCATGGCTGGACCTGGGGCAGCAAGGGTCTGCTCCCCCCCCCCCCCACTGGAATGCGCAAGGCGTCTACTTTGTAGATTATCCGGCTTCTGACGAGAAGCCTTATTCTCGCTGGTTCAAATATGGTGGTGGTGGATACGGTGCTTACACCGCAGCTGCAGGTGAGTCTGGGAAGTGAGCTCTGGCCTCTTCCTTGTGGGGGCAGGGCACCGACTCACAAAATGAGGGATTCGCCAACCACTCGAAAGGAACTTCTGCAACATTTTTTCTTTAATGATTAACTTTAACGTATATTTTCCTTTCTTTTTTCTTTTTTCTAAATTTATTTTGAGAGAGAGAGAGAGAGAGGGCGGGCATGAGTGGGGGAGGGGCAGAGAGAGGGAGAGAGAGAGAATCCCAAGCGGGCTCTATGCTGTCAGCGCAGAGCCTGATGCGGGGCTCGAACCCACGAACCGTGAGATCGTTACCTGAGCCAAAACCAGGAGTCAGATGCTTAACCCACTGAGCCACCCAGATGCCCCATTTATTTTTTCTAATATTACTTTCAGTTTGAAACAATGCCTTTATTCTCTTTCTCTCTTTCTTTCTTTCTTTCTTTCTTTCTTTCTTTTTTCTTTCATGCTACCCATCTTTTTTTTTTTTTTTAATTTTTTTACATTTATTTAGTTTTGAGAGACAGAGTGAGACAAAGTGAGAGTGGGGGAGGGGCAGAGAGAGAGGGAGACACAGGATCGGAAGCAGGCTCCAGGCTCCAGGCACAGAGCCCGACGCGGGGCTTGAACTCACGGACCGCGAGATCATGACCTGAGTCGAAGTCAGATGCTCAGCCAACTGAGTCACCCAGGCGCCCCGTCATGCTACCCATCTTTTAATAAATATAATTCACTCTATGTGTTTGTAACAATGTTTGAAATAGCGTGAGATCTCTCCTCTCCTTCCACAATGGGACAAGGAGCATGGTGTGTTTCAGGCACCCACTCACGCCCTGCAGCCTGCTTATGTGGTCTAGACTTTTAACCTGAGCCCTTGAAACACAAAAACCAGATTTAACGCATAGTTACAGCATCTCCTGTATGTTCCCAGGGTCTTTGCAGAACAGACTCGAATTCCACTCCATTCCTCCAGGCGTACTTCCCCCCCTTGTTATAATAAACGGTCCCTTCTCTAAATGTCAAATGTTGGGAACCTGTGCTAGAATTTTGAAACTGGATGTCTTTATCACATGTGAATTTCAATTCGACTTTGGTCTTTTTTCCCCTCAGAACTTTGAGCGTCCTATCCCTCTGCTTCATCAACATTAACGATGAGAAGTCTGCTGTTATTCTAACAGGTATTTTTTTGTATTAAAAAAAACACACTATTTTACTTGTTCTGCCTTTGCCTTGCTGTTCTAAATTCCACTGCCTTGTTTTTAGATGGATTCGTCTTTTTTCAGCTTACTCTGAACTCACATTAGGTCTCCTATGGAAGACGCAGGGCTTTTCTTGGACGGAAGACTGTATCAGTCATCAACTTAGACTACTGTACATCTGTCATTCTGTCATTTTCCCTCACCTTCTTCTAGAGCTGCCACTGAGTTTATCAGAGTCTCTCAGTCTCTCTTCTGGGTCGCTTAGTTTTCCTTATTCTTTCCCAAATCCCTTTCCGATAAATTGCTCAGCAATTGTCTGGGCAGCTCAACTGTATCTTTTTTTTTTTCCCCCTGCTCTGTCTGCTGTCTGACTGTCTTAACTTTGTCATTTCATCTGCCACAATGGCTTAGAGAGATTCCTTTACTCACTGATTCGCACATTCATGTATCTATATGTGTTTTCAACAGGAATTGACTGAGTGCCCATCGGCACTGTGCTCTGTGTTGGGGGTGACCAAGTTACGCGAAGTCATAAAATAGACCAATTTTTCTTACATATTTTTATTATCTTAGTTCCAGGTAAGGAAAAATGTGGTCATCAATAATGTCTCAGGCCACCGCTCCCAAAAATTCATGAGTTAAAATTCCGGAAACTGGCTCCTCGTAGGAAACAAAGCCTCTTCTCTCTGACGCGTTTTTCCTTGTGTGTGGGGACCGGACGCTTTCCCTCCGTGGGTCCCGCCTCACGCCTGTGCCGTTAACCATCCCACAGATCCCAGCCACACGCAAGTGTCTTTTTATTTTCCAAGTCAGTCACTGGAAATAATCAATATTCTTTGTTTGACACTGGCCGTGAGTACGCCATTCAAAAGATCTACTTGTCCCCTCCCTCCTTTCCTTCTTCTGTTCTCCCCTTTTCTCTCCTTTCCTCGTTTGGATGGGCTTGCGGTGTCTACACTGTGCTGGCCGTAGGCAGTCCTGCAACAGACTATACGGTCCCGTCTTCCAGGTCCTCAGACTCTGCAGAGCGGCAGCTCGAGGGGCACGTTCTCACCGTAGCAGAGCTCACTGTTTCGTGGGGGAAGGTGCGGACGTAGAGGAGGTGAGCTGTGAGATCTCATGATGGGTCAGGGCCGGGTGCAGAAGAGGTGCGGTGTGAATGGAAGCTTTGAGGAAGGCCCATGGGCGGGCGGTACGTGACACGATGTGAGCCCTGGCAGGGAGGAGGAGAAACCTGGGTTCAAAGCCAGTTCTTCCTTTGCTTGGCAAATGTGGGATAAGCCACTTCGCCATTAGAAGCTCAGTTCTCTCCTGGGCAACACGGGTTACCAGCCCTGGTGCCCACAGAGATGTTGAGACGAGAGACCTGGATAACGCCCTGGGAGACCCTGGCACGGCGCCCGGGGGAGGGGGCACCCACTCCAGGCACGCACAGGGCGGCCACGACCGCCGTGTGCCGGGGGATGGCCAGCCGCCCGCGTCCTTGTCCTCCACCGGGCCCCTGACACACGACTGCCTGTGTTAACTGTGTTGAGGCTGTGAGTTGGCCGGAATGCCGGTGCGCCCCCACCTCCTGGCGTGCAGTGCTGTGTCATGATGGCTGAGTGCTTCCCCGGGAGGCTGTGCACGCCCTTGCCAGCCGCCAGCATCAGCCTGTGTGGAGCAGGTGCGCCCGCTCAGCTCCCCACTGGGACCAGTGAAGCAAGCGGTGGAACAAGGGTGCAGGAATCACCAGTCAGATGACACCTCCCGGGGCCGCAGCACATGCCCTGCGGGTCTGGCCACGAGGTGTGCAGGGTCGAGCTCCTTGCGGGAGGGAGCATAGGACACTCAAGGTCAGCTCTGCTCCGGGCAGCTCAGCCCCGCCTTGTCAAAGACTTTGCACAGACCCGGATCAGACTAAAGCCGCTGTGGCTGAACGTGTGCCAGGACCTGACGGTGGCTCCGAAGTGTCGACCCCGGTCTTCCACCTTCCGCGTGTTTTCCTGGTGGCAGGAAACGGCTTCAAGGCCATTATGATGAACTATCAACCTGTCAGTCAGCCTGTCCGTTACACGGAGCCTGGCTTTGACCGGAAATTGAAAGGGAAATTGAATGACTTAGAACAAACAGAGACCAAGTGTTTTGTACAATCTGAACCCACTTTATGGCAGAAGGAGGAACCAAACAGTGTTTCTTGTTAAAAAAAGAAAAAAGAAAAAAGAAAAAGAAACCCTAACCGTGTCATAAGGGGAAGGAAAGATGGGTATCAGTTCTGAGTCACCCAAGATGGGGTCGTTGCACACTCAGGCCAGGACTCACTGTCGTGTTTCTGCCCTACGCCTCTGAACAGAGGAAAGGGCACCAGAGAGCAAGGGACTGAGGACAGCAGTCGGGTTTGGAAGGCTGTAGCCAGCCAGCGGAACGCAGAGGCCGACCATCCCTCCACCTCTCGGGGACAATGGAGCCCGGACCCTCAGGAGGCGACAAGACAGAGGCGCCAGAAGCTTCCGGGTGTATCTGCCCAAAGGACGCTTCTGTGTCACTTGCTTGCTTAGCTCCTTCTCACCTGGACTTTTCTTATTAAAGGTGAAATCATAAATCAGGTTCACCGAAAACTCGCAAATGAATTTAGAACATGATTTAGGATTTTCAGTGATTAAATGAGATTCAGTTTGGTTGCTTTGAACAACCAGAGACGACCAAAGAGATTTAATGAAGCCGTGGTTTCTACCTTTCTCTGGAGAAGCCCATAGAGGCTTTGGAGGTAGGTCTTTAAAAAATGATCAAAGTATGGGGCTCCTGGGTGGCTCAGTCAGTTAAGCGTCCGACTTGGGCTCAGGTCATGATCTCACGGTTGGTGGGTTCGAGCCCCGCATCGGGCTCTGTGCTGACAGCCCGGAGCCTGCTTCAGATTCTCTGTCTCCCTCTCTGCTCTTCCCCCACTCACGCTCCCCCTCTCTCTCCTTCAAGAATAAATAAACATAAAAAAAAATAATTTAAAAATGATCGAAGTAAAATGAGGCCATATGGGCGAGCCCTCATCTGACATAACTGGGGTCAGAAGACGAGATCGGGACACAGACACACGCAGAAGGTCACCCGAGTGGGGGCTCAGAAGGCAACCATCTGCAAGCCAAGAAGAGGCCTCACCAGAGGCCACCTCTGTTGACGCCGTGAGCTTGGATTTCCAGGCTCCAGAATTGTGGGAAAACAAATTGTTTCAGCCCCCAGCCTGGTATTGTGCTTTGGTAGCCCGAGCAGACGAATACATCTAGGAAATACTTGTTTTACTAGTTTAGCAGTGAGTAGAGGGCACCGAAAGATTCCGACAGGTGTTGCGACGTCTGGGGTCTGAACGCAAAATAGCTGGGCCAGCAGAGTGGCTATGTGCCAACAGGCACAGGAGGGCACCGTTCTGATTCCCTAGGTCAACGCTTTCTGATATGATCAACGCTGGCTGTGAGTACCTAGGGAGCACTTGAAATTGGGCTAGTCTGAATTGAGATGCTCTGTAAGTGAAAAACAAATCTGGAGTTTAGTGAGTTGGGATAAAAAGCGGATGTAAAATATGTCACTTAGCTTAGTATTTATGTTGGTCGGTGTTGTTCCAGGAGACGAGAGAGCCTGGATGAGAGGGGCAGTAGCCACAGGAGGGCAAAGAGAGACGGGGACCAGCTGTCTGGATGGAGCTTTCAGATGAAATGGTGTTTGTGAAATATAACCCTTAAAAAGAGGTCATTGGACCCCCTCCTTGCTGGGAAAACTCAGAGCCCAAGGGCAGACCCATGGGGAACAGGACTGTGGTATTTGAAAGACATCCTTTACTTCGGACTGGGAAGCATTGTTAATGTGTATTGCACGGACTGGTTTTGATACGCTGAAGAGTTTGAGTCAGCTGGTTGAACATCCGTATTGCTGTGGGTTAGAGCTGTGATGTGCAAAGCAGGTATATTAGTGCTTACTCTCCAGGGGTCGCTCATCTAGCAGACACGTGGGGACACTCGGTTCAATCTACTCAAGAAGAAAGGGGTGGACAGACCCGGGATGATTTGCACTCAGTGTGAGTAACACGAGACGACACTACACATTATGGTAAGCTTAGGATTACTAGCACCGAATATGGGTGTTACCCTCACTTGGCTTATGGACTTGGGCCAAGTTGGCTGGAAATGCGAAAGCCCTTTTGGGAAGAACGCAAGGATTGGACAATCAGTGCAGGGGTGACTGACCAAGGAATGACTTAGCACTTGGAGCCCAAGTGATTCTGGGCAGCAGGTGGTAACTGAGGCATGGGAAGTCTGAAGGAGGAGCTGCTGGGACGATTCTGTGTTTTTCCACAGGGCGAACTCGACATGTTGGGTGGGACGGCACTTTGTGGGGTTGTGGCTCACAAAGCGAGACATCTGTGTTTGGATCAGTCAGGGTTGTCGGGGACGGTGTATAAAGCAGAGGCAGCCTCAGTTGGGGGGGAGCTAGGCCAAGTACAAATTGAACTCTTACCCACAACAGACACCACGGAACTCTTCTGTTTTTCCGCCTCTCCGACTGGGGCCCCCCTCAAAACCACTTGGAATGCCTGTTATGCCCTGAAGTCCTCTGTGATTTCCTTTAAGTGGTCACTTTCCACTTGGGTAGGCAGAGACATCTAAGACAGTGTCACACGCGCTCAGTGACCTTGGCTGACGTGCCTCCGGAGCATGAAGCAGACATGTAGGGCCGCTGCTCCAGTGTGTTGGGAGTGGAGGTGGGGGGGGCTTCCCCACAGGTGCGGCTTTCTTGCCTTTGCTCCTCCTACCCTTCCAGCTCCTGCAGGAAAAGTCTCTTTATGTGACTTGTATGTGGTCGCACAGACTCCACAGCCTGAGCTTTCCCAGCAAGGAAGGGGTCCAATGATCTCTTTTTAAAGGTTATGTCTTACAAATACCATCTATTTTCTAAACCTGCAATATCGTCTCGTATACATATTCTTCCACTTAGGTGAATTGAAGTCCCGGGATTCTTAACATGATTTAGCAGTTTTTTTTTTTTTTTTCTCCAGTTATCAAGTATATCCAAGGTGCATATTTAAGCTTAGAATGAGAGGCAGAAGTGTTTTCTGGACCCTTGTAATTTAAAAAGTTTCCTTTCGGGGCACCTGGGTGGCTCAGTCGGTTAAGCGTCCAACTTTGACTCAGGTCATGATCTCACGGTTTGTGAGTTTGAGCCCCGTGTCGGGCTCTGTGCTGACGCCTTGGAGTCTGGAGCCTGCTTCGGGTTCTGTGTCTCCCTCTCTGCCCCTCCCCTCCCTCAAACACAAATAAACATTAAAAAATAAAAAAAAAAATTTTTTTTAAATAAGAAATAAAAGGTTTCTTTTCAATTGGATGAACATAAAACTGTCCTTGTAGATGGACACATACAACTAAAGCTTGGAAATGTTTCTGTAATGAATTCAATACAATGAGATTGTTGTATTGAAATTAGATTAAGATTTAATAGCCTTCGGGGAAACCATTTAACTTTGTTTGAAATTGGACAGTTCCTTGGCTGGCGAGAGAGGTTTACCTACAAAGGACGTATGAGAAACTTTAGGGAACAAATACCTCCAGAGCAATTATGGATTTCAGTGGGGGTAGGGATTGTTCCTTTTAGCAATCGGCCCCGGGCAGGACAGAAGAGGTGCTGGGAGAGGTATGCATAGTCCCCTTTCACTCCTTCCACGCAGGGATCAGATTCGGGCACCTGACAAAGGAACCCGGGAGGGGATAGCTTCTTTGCAAAGTGTTCCAAAACCTTTGAATCAACTCCCTTTATGTTTTCAGGTCACCGAGATTTGTAGACACAAACCAAAGGGATGGAAAAGATAGGTTTACAGGGGCAAAAAAATCCAACCCAACCCAAACCAAACAGTGAAATTCAAAGAAATAGAGCAAGATGCAATTATACTGAAGACATACCCCCACGTTGCTGGTTCTCTGGTCTTCTCCATCCTGAGACCCAGACGGATTCTCCATCATCAGCGTTGTCCTGCAACAAATAAGAAAATACCCTAGTTATGATTTAGTCGGGACTGAAGAAAACTTATTAAAATTTGGGTAGTTCTTTTGTTTTGTTTTAAATTTTTTAAAAATGTTTATTCGTTTTTTGAGAGAGAAAGAGAGAGAGAGAGTGAACAGGGGAGGAGCAGGGAGAGAGGGAGACAGAATCCGAAGCAGGCTCAAGGCTCCGAGCCGTCCGCACAGAGCCCGACGCGGGGCTCGAACTCACGAACCGCGAGATCACGACCTGAGCCAAAGTCAGACGCTTAACCGACTGAGCCCCCCCAAGAGCCCCTGGGTACTTCTTTTTTTAATTCACGGTAGTTTTTTTTTTTTAAACTAAATGGAGAAATCGTAGCATCCAAGTGGTGATCACTGGAAAATGTTCACAGTGGAAGCCTTCCTCCAAAACAGAGTTATTAATAAAAAAAAAAAAAAAAGGTGAAAAGAACTCATTTGGTGTAAATCAAAGCAGAGAGTAAATAAATGGGTTAGCATGTTGCCAGGCATTTCCGGGCAATGTTTGTTTTCAGTGCCCTGCATCTTGACATAAAGGGCAAGACCCAACTGAGGATGGCTGAGAGGTGCCAACACACGGATCTGGAATCCCTGGAAGAAGGGGAACAGAGGATAATGAAGCAAGGTCTGGATTTGCAGACAAGGGATGGGATGAGAAAGTTGGGCTGGGTGTCTTCTAAGCAGATGGCAGAGGAGTTGTTGTCAGGCCGGCTCACACCTGCTCCCCATGCCCTTGACTGGCATTCTTAGCCCACCATGACTGCATGAGAACTCATGGTGTAGACAGCGGGGAATTGGGCCTAAGGGAGGGTCACGTGTCACTAATAACTGTCAGACAAGCTGCCACTGAACTGGTTTCTCTGAGTCAGCCTCGTGTCCCCCCTTCCTGCTTTCCCCCTAAGGAAGTTGGGGTGTATCCTCTGTGACTAAGGGGCTTCCTCATGCTTCTGAGCGAATGAGTCCATCCGGGCTCTGCCTTGCTCCTGAGCCTTGGCTCTGGGCTCCCACCGCAGCCAACTTACCCTCACGTGGGTGCTCAGCTCACCCCAGCGGCTTGGCCGGGACCTTCCCCAGCGATTACCTCCGGTTCAAACCCTCGTGGCTTGGATCAAGAGCACGGCTGTGGATGGGGTGCAAGGATGTGGGCGGCGAGTGCAAATGTTGACTATGGCAGGCATCACTAGTGATCATTGCGGTGCTAGAAGGTTCTCCACGTTCATTACCTCACCTTCATCTCTGTCTTAGCCTACTGGGCGGGCCATCACTACGGCCGTCTCAGAGCCTGGGTGACCGGGCTCAGAGTCTGAGGGCTCAGCCTCCCATCCGAGTGGCTAAGGGGGGGTTTTGTGGTGGTCAGAGACGGGTTGAGGGGGCCAGGTGCTCAGTGACATCAGTTGCCCTCTTGGCAACTCTGCCAGGCTCTGAGTTGCATGGCATGGCTGTCTCTAATGGCCACGCAGAGGCCACCTGTATGTGTATTTACACATAAATACATATGCATATGAGTGTGTGTATATACATATCCACACATACGCACATCCTTTACCCTTGGCTTGGCCTAGTTACGTGCGTGGGTGAAAGGTTGATCGATAAAGCCTGTACGTAATCATCTGTTCATACCTTTGGCCGTTCTATGAAACTCTGAGAGCCCATCTGAATGTTGGTAATAACCATTGTTGTCGTGTGGGCTGTGCCTTTTCCCACATTCTTTCACAGATGCGGGACTCTTTGGTAACATGGTGGACCTATTTCCCTCAATTCTGAATCCCACGGGAGAATGAAACTGAGCACAGGATTGCTGAATTGCGTTCAGGAAAGGGCAGTGATGCTATTAAAATATATCAAAAATGTTCCTACAAGGGACTCCAATTGCTCGTATCTTACCCTGGCATGTAACCAGCTACAAATGAACAACAGAGAATATTCTGGGTAAGAAGACAGCGAAATAAAATGTTGCTGTTTGAACATAAGTGTAGTTTTAGCAGGTTCTAAAATGGATACCTACCATATTTCAAATTCTTAGCTAATCTTCACTAAATATTTGGACTATTGAAAGTTTAAAACATGTCTTTTGAAATTTAGACACACACATCTGTAGCTGTATCTTTATCTATGAAACATACACATGTGAGTGTGTATAAGGTAATGGTCACTTTGACGATGCATCGAAGCAGCACAAACCCAAGCTGAGATGTTGGACGCAAAGGCTCTTTTTTGTTGTTGTCGTTGGCATAAATGCTGCTCTGGAACCCTGCTTGGCAGGATCCCAATAATGCAAATGAACATCTTTTCATTTGTCTCTTGAGCATCTGTATGTCTTCTTTGGAGAAATGTCTGTTCATGTTTCTACCCATTTTAAATGAGATTATTTGGTGTTTTGGTGTTGAGTTGTATACCTTCTCAGAAGCAGAATGCATCCTGCTGTTCTTCTGTCTTGGGTTACAAGAATCCCTGGGTGACAGACAAATTTAGAATGCATTTGTAAACTTAAATTCATTGTAGGAAACAAACTGGTCCTCATCCAACTCTCCCAGGGGGCATGTTTCCACTGAAGTATGGGAATTTATAATTACATTCTTTTATAGACTGGCCACTTTTCTCAGCAGTGTTTGAGGTTCTAGCTGAGAACCCTGGGTTATCCAATTTTCCATCCACATCGTGGAATTCTGTGATAACTCCTTGGACATTTATTCCCCAAGCTTCTGTTTGTCAGTTCAACCAGGGTCTGAGTGTGAATCCCATGAAGACAATTCTGTGATCAGTCACTTACCGGGTTTAAAATTGCCAGAGATTTTAAGTGAGGTAAGGAGAGTCATTTCATATTTTTATTGAAAAAAATCAGTCCCATCTATCCATTTATCATTAATACCAGAAAAGCCCTGTGCTCTCCAACCCCCACGGTGGGACCTGTACTCATTCTATGTTCCACAGGAGGCTGTTCACTTTAAAGTAAGAAGAAGAACAGTTGCCTTTGTGAGTGAGAACGTAGGTCCATGAAACCCTCAGTTCTATCGTCAGCAACAAGGTCCAGGGATGCTCTAAGAAATGACCTATTTATTTGACCTGACATTGATGTTCAAGGTTCATTTATGAAACTGTTTTTCATTATTTCACCAAACCATTTTTACTTTTTTGCTTTGCTTTTTTAAAACTTTAATTACAGTGTAGTTAACACAGTGTTAAATTGGTTTCAGGTACAATATAGTGATTCAACACTTCCATATATCACCCGGTGCTCATCACAAGTGCCCTCCTTAATCCCCATCACTTATTTCACTCATACCCCTCCCCTCTTCCCTCTGGTAACCACCACTTTGTTCTCTATAGTTAAGAGTCTCGTTTTTTTTTTTTTTTTTGGTTTGTCTCTTTTTGTTTGTTTTGTCTCTTAAATTCCACATATGAGTGAAACCGTATGGTATTGTCTTTGACTGACTTATTTTGCTTAGCATTATATCCTCTAGATCCATTCGTGTGGTTGCAAATGGCAAGATTTCATTCTTTTTTATGGTTGAGTAATATTCCTTTGTGTGTATACATATATATATATATACTTGTGTGTGTATATATATATATATATATATATACTTGTGTGTGTATATATATATATATATATATATATATATATATATATATAAAGAAGATGTGGTATCTATCTATCTATCTTCTTTATCCATTTTTCTATTATGGATACTCAGGTTGCTTCCATAATTTGGCTGTTGTAGATAATGCTGCAATAAACATCGGGATGCATGTATCCATTTGAATTAATGTTTTTGTATGTTTTGGGTGAATACCTAGTAGTGTGATTACTGGATCACATGGTAGTTCTATTTTTATTTTTTGACGAACCTCCATGCTGTTTTCCACAGTGGATGCACCAATTTGCATTCTCTCTAGCACTATAAGAAAGTTCCTTTTGCTCCTCATTCTTGCCAACACTTGTTGTTTCTTGTGCTGTTTTTGCCATTCTGACAGGTGTGAGGTGATATTTCATTGTGGTTTTGACTTTCATTTCCCTGATGATGAGTGATGTTGAACATCTTTTCATTTGTCTCTTGGGCATCTGTAGGTCTTCTTTGGAGAAATGTCTGTTCATGTCTTCTACCCACTTTAAATGAGATTTGGTGTTTTGGTGTTGAGTTGTATACATTCTTTATATATTTTGGAAACTGACCCTTTATTGGACATGTCACTTGCAAATTTCTTCTTCCATTCATTAGGTTGCCTTTATTACTGGTGTAAGATCTTGGGGCTGTGAGCTGTGTAATTCTATACTGTTCTTTGAAGTAACACCTCTTTTTTTATTGTAAACCTGCCTAACTCAAGTTTAAAAGTTCTCTTAACAAGCAGACCAAAACACACCTAGGACCTACCTTCCTTTATTTATTTAACATTTACTTACTTACTTATTCAACATTTTTAAATTTTTGATTTTATTTAATTTTTTTCCCTTCCAAAAAGATAAGACATAAGAATTCACCACAAACGACATAACAGGCAATAGAACTCATGGCCAGGGATATAAGTAAGATGTCTGACCAGAATTTGAAACAACAATTAAAGGATTCTAGCTAGGCTTAAAAATGTATAAAATACAGTAGAGAATCCATTCCTGCAGATGTTAAAGATCTAAAATCTAGTCAGGCTGAAAGTAAAAATGCTATAACCAGGATGCAAACCTGAATGGATGCCATGACAGCAAGGACAGATGAGGCAGAGGAGCAAATTAGTGATGCAGAAGACAAAATTATGGAAAACAACAAAGCTGAAAAGAAGAGGGAAGCAAAGGTAACGGATCATGAAGGTAGACTTAGGGAACTCAGTGACTTATTGAGATGGAACAACATTTGTATCATAGGAGTCCAGGAAGATGGAGAGAGAAAAAAAGGGGAAGAAGTTTTATGTGAGTAAATTATAGCTGAAAACTTCCCTAACCTGGGGAAGGACTAGACATCAAAATCCAGGAAGCACAGGGAACTCCCACTAAATCCAACAAAAGCCAGCCACCACCAAGACATATCATAGGCAAATTCACAAAATACACAAACAAGGAAAGAATCCCGAAAGCAAAAAGGGAGAAAAAGTCCTTAACCTACAAGGGAAGACAGATCAAGTTTATAGCAGATCTGTCCACAGAAACTTGGCAAGCCAAAAGGGAGTGGCATGATATATTCAATGTGCTGAATGGGAAAAATATACAGCAAAGAATATTCTATTCAGCCAGGCTGTCATTCAGAAGAGAAAGAGACAAAAAGAGTTTCCCCAAACAAAAACTAAAGGAGCTCATGACCACTAAACCAGATCTGCAAAAATTTTAAGGGAGATTCTTTGAGTTGGGGAGTGGAGGGAAAGACCAAAAGCAACAAAGACTAGAAAGGAAGAGAGAACATCCCCAGAAACACCTACTTTACAAGTAACACAATGGCACTAAACTCATATCTTTCAATAATCACCCTCAATGAAAATGGACTAAATGACCCAATCAAAATAGAGTATCAGAGTGAATTAAAAAAAGAGACTCGTCTATATGCTGTCTACAGAAGACTCATTTTAGACCTAAAGACTGGCAGATTGAAAGTGGGGGAATGGAGAACCATCTATCACGCTAATGGTCATCAAAGGAAAGCCAGAGTAGCCATACTTATATCAGACAAACTAGCTTTTAAGCCAAAGACTAACAAAGATGAAGAAGGGCATTGTATCGTAAATAAGGGGTCTATCCATTAAGGAGATCTAACAATTATAAATATTTATGCCCCAAACTCGAGGTAACCAAATATATAATCAATTAATAACAAACACAAAGAAACTCATTGATAATAATGCAAAATAGTAGGGGACTTTAGCACCCCACTTACATCAATAGACAGATTAAGCAGAAAATCAACAGGAAACTATGGCTTTGAATGATACCCTGGACTTGATCGACTTAACAGATATATTCAGAACATTCCATTCTAAAGCAGCAGAATACACATTCTTTTTGAGTGCACACAGAACATTCTCCAGATCACAGATCACATACTGAGTCACAAATCAGCCTTCAGCAAGTACAAAAAGATTGAGATCATACCATGCATATTTTCAGACCACAAAACTATGAAACTTAAAGTCAAGCACAATAAAAAATTGGGAAAGACCACAAATACTTGGAGGTTAAAGAATATCCCACTAAAGGGTGAATGGATTAACCAGGAAATTAAAAAGAAATGGACAAATAAAATAGACAAAATAAAAAAATACATGGAAGCAAATAAAAATGAAAACACAACAGTCCAAACTTTTGGGATGCAGCAAAGACAGTCCTAAGAGGGAAGTATATTGCAATACAGGCCTACCTCAAGAAGCAAGAAAGGTCTCAAATACATAAACTAAACTTACACCTAAAGGATATAGGAAAGGAAGAGCAAATAAAGCCCAAAGCCAGCAGAAGACGGGAAGGATAAAGACTAGAGCAGAAATAAATGGTATAGAAACAACAAAACAGTAGAACAGATCAACAAAACTAAGCACTGGTTATTCAAAAGAACTAATAACATTGATAAACCCCTAGCCAGACTTATCAAACAGAAGAGAGAAAGGACTCAGATAAATAAAATCATGAATGAAAGGGGAAAGATAATAACCAACACCACAGAAATACAACCATAAGAGAATATTATGAAAAATTATATGCCAAAAACTGAGCAATCTGGAATAAAAGTACAAATTACTAGAATCATATGAACTACCAAAACTGAAATAGGAAGAAATAGAAAATTGGAACAGACTCATAACCAGTAATGAAATTGAAACAGTAATAAAAAAAATCTTCCAAAAAAACGTAAGTCCAGGACCGATGGCTTCCCAGGGAAATTCTGCCAGACATTTAAGGAAGAATTAATACCTAGTCTTCTCAAACTGTTCCAAAAGGTAGAAATGGAAGGAAAACTTTCAACCTCATTCAAAACTTTCAATCTCGTTGAAAACTCATTTCAAACTCATTCAAACTTTCAAACGGCATTATCTTGATTCTAAAACCAGACAAAAAAACCCCACTAAAAAGGAGAACTGCAGACCAATATCCCTGATGAACATGGATGCAAAAATTCTCAATAAGATACTGGCAAATCGAATTCAACAGTACATTGAAAGAATTATTCATCATGGCCAAGGGGGATTTGTTTCTGGGCTGCAGGGCTGGTTCAACATTCACAAATCAGTCAATGTGATGCACCACATTAATAAAAGAAACGATAAGAACCATATGATCCTGTCAACAGATGCAGACAAAAAAAACCATTTGTCAAAATACAGCATTCATTCTTGATAAAAACCCTCAACAAAATAGGGCTGGATGGAGCGTACCTCAACATCACAAAGGCCCTATAAAAAAGACCCGCACATTTGCTTTGGGTAGTATAGATATTTTAACAATGTTTGTTCTTCTGATCTATGAGCATGGAATGATTTTCCATTTCTTTGTGTCAATTTCTTTCATAGGTGTTCTATAATTTTCAGAGGAAAGATCTATTATCTCTTTGGTTGAGTTTATTCTTAGGTATCTGTTTTTGGAGCAATCACAAATGGGATAAATTCCTTGATTTCCTTCTCTGCTGCTTCATTATTGGTGTATAGAAATGCAACAGATTTCTGTACATTGATTTTATATCCTACGACTTTGCTGAATTCACATATTAGTTCTAGCAATTTTTTGGTGGAGTCCTTTGGGTTTTCTACATAGAGTATCATGTCATCTGCAAATACTGAAAGTTTGACGTCTTCCTTGAAGATTTAGATGCCTTTTATTTCTTTTCTTTAATGTTTATTTAGAGAGAGAAAGAGAGAGAGAGAGAGAGAGAGAGAGAGAGAGAGAGAGAGAGAGTGTGTGTGTGTGTGTGTGAGGGGCAGCCGAGGTCAAAGAGGTTGCTGACTGTATTCTTCTATAGGATTTTGATGGTTTCCTGTGTCACATTTAGGTCATTCATCCATTTTGAATTTATTTCTGTGTATGTGTAAGAAAGTGATCCAGGTTCATTCTTCTGTATGTTGCTGTCCAGTTTTCCCAACACCATTTGTTGAAGAGACTGTTTTCCATTGGATATTCTTTTCTTTTTTGTCGGAGATTAGTTGACTACATAGTGTAGGCCCATTTCTGCATTTTCTATTCTATTCTGTTGATCTATGTGTCTGTTTTTGTGCCAGTACCATACTGTCTTGATGACTACAGCTTTGTAATATAGCTTGAAATCTGGAATTGTGATGCCTCCAGCTTTGTTTTTCTTTTTCAGGTTTGCTTTGGCTATTCGGGGTATTTTGTGGTTCCATACAAATTTTAGGATTGTTTGTTGTGGCTCTGTGAAAAATGCTGGTGGTATTTTGATGGGGATTGCATTAAATGTGCCACCCAGGCACCCTGAGTTTTCTTTCTTTTTATAGCTCTTCTATTCTCAAAAATAATTAGAAATGACTAGTTCCTGACTTTCAGCATAGACAGCATACTTTGTCCCTCTCTTGCTCATTGGACTAAAATTCCTGTGTCTATTCGGGGTCTCTTGTGGTTCCATACAAATTTAGGATTGTTCGTTCTAGCTTTGAGCAGAATGCTGGTGCAATTTTGATTGGGATTGCATTGAATGTTGGGAGGAGTTAATAAACACTGACAATAAATAAACATAAATAAATAAATAAACAACAAATAAACATTTGACAATAAATTTCATATTAAAAAAAAAAAACATATAAAATTCCCATGTCTCATCTTCATTATAACCCAAGTCAGAGAAAGGCCCATGAGTTTCTTTCTTGAGACTACAGTTGACCCTTGAATAACCTGGGGGCCTGGGGTGCTAACCCCAAACCCCCACAGAGTCAAAAATCTGCATGTAACTTTTGATTCCCCAAACACGTACCGAATAGCTTACGGTTGGCCAGAGACCTTACTGATAAGGTAAACGCTCGACTAACACATATTTTACATAGCATATGTTTTATATATCGTGTTCTTACAATAAAATAAGCGGGAGAAAAGAAAATGTTACTGTGAAAATCATAAGGAAGAGAAAATACATTTAGGATCCCATCCTGTATTTACTTGGACTTGGCCAAAAATCTGGCCAAAGGTCGCGGAACTATAAAAACCACTATTCGCGTCCTCACTTAGGCAAATCTCAGCTGTGTTTTCTGCCGCTGATGGAACGGGCGGCTCTGACCACCAGCCTGGCCTCCGGCCCGGGCGGTGGTACATCGGGCACGTGCTGAGTGTCAGCCAGGGTCCTCCAGCTTCCCCAACCCGCTCCTCCACAGTGTTGCTTCTCCATTGGTCATTGTCACCTGTATTGCTTGCTTCCTCATGTTACAAGGTAAACTACAGGCCAGTAAGGGTTTCTCCCTTTTAGTCGCCTGTAGTTTCTGGTAGCTGCCAACTTCCTCACGCGTGTCAGGTACAAGCTGCCTGAGTCAGTTACCCTCGTCTTAACGTATTTGATCTTCCAACTGTCCTTTGAGGGTGTACTGTCGGCCCCACTTTATAGATGGGGAAATGGAGGCACAGTAAGCCTTTTGACTTGCTTTCCCGAAGTCACAAAGTCAGGAAACTGCCACGTTGGAATCTGAACCCTGGCAGGCAGTCCGAGGTCTGGAGCCCTGCTCTTAAGCAGTGTGGCAAGATGCCTATGCTTCTCCCAGATCCGAGCGTCCAGGGGACGTGAGGGACAAGCTTCCTGCCCTCCCTGGAATAGCAGTCTGGTGTGAGAGTCGGGTATTAAACCCATAACCGCACAAACACGTGTTCCTTGAGAGCCCCGTGATGAATGCCCCTCTAATCCTCTGTCCGGGGCAAGTGCTCTGTGCCCACCCCCTTGTCTACCCGCTGCAGAAATATCTCCACGCGGGTTTTCCTCGATCCCTTTGAACTCTGGGCAGTTCGGGTGGTCACAAGGGTCCGTGCACATCTTAGACAAAAAGATCACGGTGGCAACATTTATGTGAACGACCGAGAATATGAAAAATCCCAGAAAAAGTGAAGTGTGGTTCATTCATATTCTGTGGCCGCTGTAACAAATTGAGACACGTTCAGTGGCTTAAAAGGGCACCAGCGTCCTGTAAGATCATTCTGCGGACACATGCGTTGCTGGGCTGAAGTCAAGATGTCTGCGTGGCCGATTCCTTTCTCCAGGCTGCAGACAGGAGGATCCGTTTCCTTGCTTTCCACTTTGGAAAGTGGCTCACTCGGCCCCTTCCCCCCACATTCCAAGCCAGCCAAGTAGTGTTGCTGCTTCCTTTGTTTCACCTGTTTCTCTAGCTTTGCCCGAGAATGTGTTTTGCTTTTCATGACTCGGGAAATCAGATTAGGTTCACTGTGATACCCCCGTAATTTGAGCCGCATCTGCAAAGTCCCTTCGGCATGTCAGGTGACGTATTCACAGGTTCTGGAAATGAAGGTGTGCTCGTCTTTGGGGATCGCGATTCTGCCCACAGCACACGAACGTATATTTGAGTTGTTGTCTCCGAGGACCTTAAAGTCATCCCTGAGAATTCAGGTTGAAGAATGCCAGATATGGGGCAGCTGATTCACAGGGGGTGGATGATTTATCCACCAGACCATTTCACGGCTTAGGTCTTCCTTTCCCTCGTGACCGCCAAGGCCCAGATCAGTAACCTGCTGGGCGGACTGAGGTTCCCCCTTTCAGATAACCCTGACTTGCATTTTCTGGCCTTTCCAATATCCAGAGCTGCCTTCTGCTGCTGAGGAGTCTAAGGCCCAAACACACCCTTCATCATCACACGAAAAACCCTATTAACCCTTGAATGCCCCAAAGAGAAAGTTATTCTTTTCTCAAAGAGTTACTCAAAACTTTGGGAGTGGAATGAAATCATTTGAAAGGGTCATTTA